>NC_034197.2:38751371-39003572 GCF_002021735.2 Oncorhynchus kisutch
GTGGGGTAAAGATTCAGAATCTCCTCATTGCCCCACATCAAAATGGTTCATACAGTACAGATCTAGGATCTTATTTTGAGCCAGTTTGCTACAGCAATGTGGATAATAATGGAAGGGACATTTTTTTGTAGGGGATGATGCATTTTTCTTAGGAAAATTAAGTCTGAAATTGCAATGTGGAAATTACAAACCTGAGAAGTCTATTTAAACCTCACATACACTGAGTGTTTTTGAAAGTGAATTTGAAGTTCTCCTGCAACAGGGTGATCAAATTAAGATCCTATATCTGTATGTGTATATCACACTATGTTGAGGTAAACATCGGAGTATAATGCTTGTTTTGATGTCAACCCCATCGCCACCAATTGTTAAAAATGTCTTCAAGTTCCACCACCGATTTCTATATGGCTAGCTATGCTACCAGCTTATACGAATGGGAGTTAGCATTTAGCAGACATTTTTTTTCTAACCCTAAAAGACTAGGACTACTTGTAAATATTATGCAGTGAAAACAGCCAAATATATCCAAATCGGATTTTAGGAACCAGATTGTGGGCCTGTTAGAACACAAAAATCATCACGAATTTGACAAATGTCCACTTTGTAAGATCTGATAATTTCTAATGTGCGCCATTGACAGCATCCTTGTTCTTTCCCCTCACAGTCTGCTTTCCAATGATCTCCTCACCGCATGTATGAATCGAGCCCTAAAAGCTGATCTCTAACTCTGACCTGTCAAAGGCACACACACACACACACACACACACACACACACACACACACACACACACACACACACACACACACGCACGCACGCACACACGCACACACACACACACACACACACACACACACACACACACACACACACACACACACACACACACACACACACACACACACTCTCAAACACACACACACACACACACACACACACACACACACACACACACACACACACACTCTCAAACACACACACACACTCTCAAACACACACACACACACACACACACACACACACACACACACACACACACACACACACACACACACACACTGTGACTTCTAAATCTCTGAGGCCCAGTGCTTGTGATGAGCCACATCATAGACTCAGCAGTGTTCTGTATGTAAGTGACCTAGATTCCATCACCCATCCCTAGCTGTCCATAACATGAAACATTTACTCATGTGTTTAGAATCGCAAACCGCTGTATTTGTTTATTATTTTTAGAGTTATTATTGATTGCCAGGTGGGCTCATGATTTGACCAGGGGTGGTGTATATTAAGCCTCTCAGAGGCTAGGATCAGCTCCCTCCTGTCCAATGTAATCTGATTCATTATGATCTAGGATCAGCTCCCCCATGTCCAATGTAATCTGATTCATTATGATCTAGGATCAGCTCCCTCCTGTCCAATGTAATCTGATTCATTATGATCTAGGATCAGCTCCCTCCTGTCCAATGTAATCTGATTCATTATGATCTAGGATCAGAACCCTCCTGTCTATGTAATCTGATTCATTATGATCTAGGATCAGAACCCTCCTGTCTATGTAATCTGATTCATTATGATCTAGGATCAGAACCCTCCTGTCTATGTAATCTGATTCATTATGATCTAGGATCAGCTCCCTCCTGTCTATGTAATCTGATTCATTATGATCTAGGATCAGCTCCCTCCTGTCTATGTAATCTGATTCATTATGATCTAGGATCAGCTCCCTCCTGACCATGTAATCTGATTCATTATGATCTAGGATCAGAACCCTCCTGTCTATGTAATCTGATTCATTATGATCTAGGATCAGAACCCTCCTGTCTATGTAATCTGATTCATTATGATCTAGGATCAGAACCCTCCTGTCTATGTAATCTGATTCATTATGATCTAGGATCAGCTGCCTCCTGTCCATGTAATCTTATTCCTCATGATCTAAAAGGCAAAACTGATCCTAAATCAGCTCTCCTACTGTACTCTGATCCTGATCTTTTTATTGTGACTAGAGAAGAGGAGACAACAGAGACACATCCAAGCGCTCATTATGCCAAAGCTAAGGACGTTTTGACATTTCAGCCGGACCTCTGGGGGTTGTTGTTGAGCCCTTTCTCCTGCTTTCTAATTTAGCTTGTCAGATGATTGGCTCGCTGGAGTCTGGAGCTGACACTTTAATTAAAGACAAGGAGGGGTTCAGCATCAGAAGGATGGTGTGTCCCCATGTGTGGGTGTGTGTGTGTGTCCATGAGCGTGAGTGTGTGTGTGTGTTTGAGTGAGAGGAGGTCAGACAAACACAGACTTGAGACATTACTGTTGTTATGGAGATTAAAGGGACATCTAGCCTCATCAGGGCCACACATACACACACACACACACACACACACACACACACACACACACACACACACACACACACACACACACACACACACACACACACACACACACACACACACACACACACACACACATTGTACTATCCTTGTGGGGACCAAACAATCGATCCCCATTCAAAATAAAATTTATCTTAACCCTAACCCTAAACCTCTACTGTAACTCAAACTCTAATTCTAACCCGAATTCTACCCCTAAACCAAAAATATTTCCTTGTGGAGACCGGCGAAATGTCCCCACTTGTCTGAATTGTCCTTGTTTTACAATCCTTATGAGGACTTCTGGTCTCCACAAGGAAAGTAGAACCAAACACACAGACACACACACACACACACACACAACAACAACAACAACAACAACGTGGGTCCATGCACTCATAAGTCTGACCTGAGACTTGACCTCCACTTACATCTGTCACCACGGCAACAGTTGATTGTTTATTTCCTCTTCATTAAGTCAAATCAAATCAAATCAAATTTTATTTGTCACATACACATGGTTAGCAGATGTTAATGCGAGTGTGGCTTCTAGTTCTGACAATGCACTAATAACGAACAAGTAATCTAACTAACAATTCCAAAAAACTACTGTCTTATACACAGTGTAAGGGGATAAAGAATATGTACATAAGGATATATGAATGAGTGATGGTACAGAGCAGCATAGGCAAGATACAGTAGATGATATCGAGTACAGTATAACATATGAGATGAGTATGTAAACAAAGTGGCATAGTTAAAGTGGCTAGTGATGCATGTATTACATAAGGATGCAGTCGATGATATAGAGTACAGTATATACGTATGCATATGAGATGAATAATGTAGGGTAAGTAACATTATATAAGGTAGCATTGTTTAAAGTGGCTAGTGATATATTTACATCATTTCCCATCAATTCCCATTATTAAAGTGGCTGGAGTTGAGTCAGTGTCATTGACAGTGTGTTGGCAGCAGCCACTCAATGTTAGTGGTGGCTGTTTAACAGTCTGATGGCCTTGAGATAGAAGCTGTTTTTCAGTCTCTCGGTCCCAGCTTTGATGCACCTGTACTGACCTCGCCTTCTGGATGACAGCGGGGTGATCAGGCAGTGGCTCGGGTGGTTGATGTCCTTGATGATCTTTATGGCCTTCCTGTAGCATCGGGTGGTGTAGGTGTCCTGGAGGGCAGGTAGTTTGCCCCCGGTGATGCGTTGTGCAGACCTCACTACCCTCTGGAGAGCCTTACGGTTGAGGGTGGTGCAGTTGCCATACCAGGCGGTGATACAGCCCGCCAGGATGCTCTCGATTGTGCATCTGTAGAAGTTTGTGAGTGCTTTTGGTGACAAGCCGAATTTCTTCAGCCTCCTGAGGTTGAAGAGGCGCTGCTGCACAACGCACCCATAAAACAACAGTTATTTGCTGGTTTACAGGATCTAATGGCCTGTCTGATTCGTATCCAGTGTGGAGCTGAAGGTTGCCTGAAGGTTTGTTTTCAACTGGCTTTATAACCAAGGTTGAGATAAGGTTGAATGACGATCATCAGCCTTGTGATGTAAAGACAAGTGGCAGATCTGCTTATCCTGTTGTTTGGCCGACTCTTATAACCAGGTCCCAGATCTGTTTGTGCTGTATAGCCGACTCTTATAACCAGGTCCCAGATCTGTTTGTGCTGTATAGCCGACTCTTATAACCAGGTCCCAGATCTGTTTGTGTTGTATAGCCGACTCTTATAACCAGGTCCCAGATCTGTTTGTGCTGTATAGCCGACTCTTATAACCAGGTCCCAGATCTGCTTATCCTGTTGTATAGCCGACTCTTATAACCAGGTCCCAGATCTGTTTGTGTTGTATAGCCGACTCTTATAACCAGGTCCCAGATCTGTTTGTGCTGTTGTATAACCTGTGCTGTTGTATTGACCTTTTATTTCAATCTTTGCAATGTCTCTATGCACACTCATAGGACCCTACACACTCATAGGACCCTACACACTCATAGGACCCTACACACTCATAGGACCCTACACACTCATAGGACCCTACACACTCATAGGACCCTACACACTCATAGGACCCTACACACTCATAGGACCCTACACACTCATAGGACCCTACACACTCATAGGACCCTACACACTCATAGGACCTTACACACTCATAGGGCCCTACACACTCACAGGACCCTACACACTCACAGGACCCTACACACTCACAGGACCCTACACACTCACAGGGCCCTACACACTCACACACACTGTCACTCCAACACACACAGAGACACTCACTCCACCATCTGCTCACTCATACATAATATGCACATGAATTCATACTGACTTTACACACACCCACACTCACTCACATACAAGTTGCTACTACTCTGTTTATCTTATATCCTGTTTCCTAGTCCCCTTTTACCCCTCTACATACAGCATTCGGAAACCTTTCACTTGGACTTTTTTCACATTTTGTTACATTTTGTTATTCAGTCTTTTTCTAAAATGGATTAAATCGTTTTTTTCCCTCATCAACCTACTACACAATACTCCATAATGACATCACAATACTCCATAATGACATCACAATAACCCATAATGACATCACAATACTCCATAATGACAAAGCAAAAACTTTTTCTTAGATTTGATTTATTTTAAATAAATAAACTGTAATATCACATTTACATAAGTTTTGAGACCCTTTACTCAGTACTTTGTTGAAGCACCTTTGGCAGCGATTCCTCTTGGGTATGACGCTACAAGCTTGGCACAGCTGTATTTGGGGAGTTTCTCCCACTCTTCTCTGCAGATCCTCTCAAGCGCTGTCAGGTTGGATGGGGAGTGTTTCTGCACAGCTATTTTCAGGTCTCTCCAGAGAGGATAGATTTAAGATTTAAGGTTTAAGTCAGACCTCTGGTTGGTTCACTCAAGGACATTCAGAGAGTTGTCCCGGAGCCACTCCTGCGTTATCTTGGCAGTGTGCTTAGGGTCGTTGTCCTGATGGAAGGTGAACCATAGCCCCAGTCTGGGGTCCTGTGCGCTCTGGAGCAGGTTTTCATCAAGGATCTCGCTGTACTTTGCTCCATTCATCTTTCCCTCAATTCTGACTAGTCTACCAGTCCCTGTTGCTGAAAAACATCCCCACAGCATGATGCTGCCACCACCATGCTTCACCGTGGGTATGGTGCCAGGTTTCCTCCAGATGTGACGCTTGGCATTCTGGCCAAAGAGTTCAATCTTGGTTTCATCAGACCAGAGAATCTTGCTTCTCGTGGTCTGAGAGTCCTTTAGGTGCCTTTTGGCAAACTCCAAGCAGGCTGTCATGTGCCTTTTACTAAGGAGTGGCTTCTGTCTGGCCACTCGACCAGGCCTGATTGGTGAAGTTCTGCATAGATGGTTGTCTTTCTGGAAGGTTCTCCCATCTCCACAGACGAACACTGGAGCTATGTCAGAGTGACCATCGAATCACCTTCCTGATCAAGGCCCTTCCACCTGATTGCTCAGTTTGGCCGGGCGGCCAGCTCTATGAAGAGTCTAGGTGGTGCCAATATTTTTTCATTTAAGAATAATGGAGGCCACTGTGTTCTTGGGGACCTTCAATGCTGCAGAAATTTGTGCCTTGACACAATCCTGCCTCGGAGCTCTACGGACAATTTCTTCAACCTCATGGCTTGGTTTTTGCTCTGACATGCGTTGTCAACTGTGGGACCTTATATAGACAGGTTTGAGCCTGTCCAAATCATGTCCAAGCAATTGAATTTAACATAAGCGCACTCCAATCAAGTTGTGGAAACATCTTAAGGATGATCAATGGAAGCAGGATGCACATGAGCTCAATTTTGAGTCTCATAGCAAAGGGTCTGAATACTGATGTAAATGTAGAGTCTCATAGCAAAGGGTCTGAATACTGATGTAAATGTAGAGTCTCATAGCAAAGGGTCTGAATACTGATGTAAATGTAGAGTCTCATAGCAAAGGGTCTGAATACTGATGTAAATGTAGAGTCTCATAGCAAAGGGTCTGAATACTGATGTAAATGTAGAGTCTCATAGCAAAGGGTCTGAATACTGATGTAAATGTAGAGTCTCATAGCAAAGGGTCTGAATACTGATGTAAATGTAGAGTCTCATAGCAAAGGGTCTGAATACTGATGTAAATGTAGAGTCTCATAGCAAAGGGTCTGAATACTGATGTAAATGTAGAGTCTCATAGCAAAGGGTCTGAATACTGATGTAAATAAGGTACTTCTGTGTTTTCTTTTGAATAAATCTGCACAAATTTCTAAAAAAACAGTTTCGCTTTGTCGTTATGGGCTATTGGTAGATGGGTAAAAAAACAGTTTCGCTTTGTCGTTATGGGCTATTGGTAGATGGGTAAAAAAACAAAAAACAGACATTGAATATCCCTTTGAGTACCCTTAAAGTATGGGTCGCGGACCTGTTAATGGATAGGTCGCGACATGTCAGAGTAAATTTATAATTATTTTATTAATTACAGGAATTGATTTTGGCCAAATGCAACTGCACTCTCTGTTCAGTGTGCACTCTGCTTAGCAGCGGTGTCTCTGCTCAGTTTGGCAGCTGTGTGAGTGGGTGGAAGATTCCAGTGTGCTTCACGGTTTACCGGATCTTTTTCCGGCAGTTTTCACTCCACGACTCACACGCTTCAGTGCTGTTGTTCAGCAGCAGATGATGCGCTGTCAGCCACTGGCTTGTCATTCCCACTCGTCATCACTCACCGCTGTCATCGAATGGACTCAAGCTAGCAACAAGTTCTGACTGAGCTCAAGTGTCATGAAACGCAAATACAGCGATGAGTTTCTCTCTCTTGGTTTAATACAAATCTTGAGAAATAACGAGGAGTGCCAGCAACGTGTTTTGTGCAGGGAATTGCTTAGTAATGAGTCTCTCAAAACGAACAAATTAAAACTATAGGTCCTGACCAAACATCCACAGCATGACGGTAAACCCATGCAATTATTTCAGAACAGGGCAGAATGCTTCAGGAAACAATGCGTCGACAGTGGAAGAGTCAGTCAGCTAGCAAGTCATTTTTGTCATTTTATAACAGGTGATGGATTATAAACTGAAATAAGGGAATACCATCTCTCATAATAGTAGATGTGAGTTTCTCTTTTAAACAATCCACTTGTACACAGCTATTAGCTAACGCTAGCCAAAGCAAGCTATCTAGCTACTGATAGTGCAACCCTAAGTAACCATACCGATGAAGATGGAGAAAATAAACTGTTGCTGTTAAAATACAATAAATCATTTTGTATCATGAACTGGAATACACTGATTGACGCAAGATGATTTTTGAGACAAACACACTCACTCAGTTCTGGGTTGCTCATCTACAGCAGGAAGCAGTTTCCTGCCGAGCTGAGAAAGCAGTAGTTGTTCTGATCCAGTTTGGCACCACATAAGGTGCCTTGGAATGTATTCAGACCCCTTGACTTTTTACACATTTTGTTACATTACAGCCTTATTCACAAAATTGATTAGATTGTTTTTTCCCCCTCATCAATCTGCACACAATAGCCAATAATGACAAAGCAAAAACAGGTTTAGAATTTTTTGCTAATTTATATATATAAAAACAACTGAAATATCACATTTACATAAGTATTCTGACCCTTTACTCAGTACTTTGTTGAAGCATCTTTTGGAGGGATTTACAGCCTTGAGTCTTCTTGGGTACGATGCTACAAGCTCGGCACACCTGTATTTGGGGAGTTTCTCCTATTCTCTGCAAATCCTCTTAAGCTCTGTGGTATTGTGTGTAGATTGCTGAGGATTTTTATTTACTTAATCCATTTTAAAATGAGTCTGTTTCGTAACAAAATATGGAAATAGTCAAGGGGTCTGAGTGCCTTATCCAGTGCCTTTTCCGTAAGGCACTGTACCTATGGCAGTCAGGGTTCTCAACAATAGCATGCTTTAGAAACAAGTAAAGAAACTGACTCAATGCTGAGCATCACCTCAGTGTTGCACTGTCACTAACTGAGCCCTGAATAGACCTGCTTGTTGAAAAACCAGTCACACACCTCTCATTAGGACTGTGTGTGTGTTTTCTGGTCTACATCTGTGTGATGTGATCAATCAGTTCAGAATTTTAATTATTTATTGTATTTTAACAGCAACCGTTCCAACCTAAGAGTGTTAGGTTTCGTCAAAGAATCCTCCATTTGCAGCAATTACAACCTTGCAGACCTTTGGCATTCTAGTTGTCAATTTGTTGAGGTAATCTGAAGAGATTACACCCTATGTTTCCTGATGCACCTGCCACAAATTGGATTGGCTTGATGGGCACTTATTACGTACCATACGGTCAAGCTGCTCCCACAACAGCTCAATAGTGTTGAGATCCGGTGACTGTGCTGGCCACTCCATTATAGACAGAATACCAGCTGACTGCTTCTTCCCTAAATAGTTATTGCATAGTTTGTAGCTGTGCTTTGGGTTATTGTCGTGTTGCAGGAGGAAATTGGCTCCAATTAACCGCCATCCACAGGGTATGGCATGGGGTTGCAAAATGGAGTGATAGAAGGAAGGCTATCACTCCATTTTGCCACGCCATACCCTGTGGTATCCCTTTTACCCTGTACAAATCTCCCACTTTATCAACACCAAAGCCCCCCCAGACCATCACATTGCCCCCACCATGCTTGACAGAATGTTCTTCTTGGTGATCCGAACAACTCAAACTTAGATTAGTCTGTCCATAACACTTTTGCTTTCCTTTTAAAAACAAGGACATTTCTAATTGACACGCTATATATATATATATATATATAGGTATTTCATTTAATTGTTGTTTGTCTATGTTGCATTTGTTAATTGGCATATGTACAATGAAATGTACCAATATCTATGTTTAGTCGCATGTTTTCGTAAGTTTAGGTCCCAGGAAAAGACAGAATTTCTAAATTGGGTCCCAGGCTGAAAAGGTTTAAGAAGCCCGGCTTTTGAGCATGGTGAAGTTATTAATTACACTTTGGATGGTGTATCAATACACCCAGTCACTACAAAGATACAT
The DNA here is from genome assembly GCF_002021735.2 of Oncorhynchus kisutch. Lineage (NCBI taxonomy): Eukaryota > Metazoa > Chordata > Actinopteri > Salmoniformes > Salmonidae > Oncorhynchus > Oncorhynchus kisutch. The sequence goes on from NC_034197.2 coordinate 38,760,774, forward strand.
GTGTCCTTTCTAACTCAGTTGCCGGAGAGGAAGGAAACCGCTCAGGGAATTCACCATGAAGGGAAAGGGTGACTCTAAAACAGTTACAGAGTGGTGGCTGCAGCATGTTATAGGTATGCATGTCATTGGCAAGAACTGGGTCGTTTCTTTGTTGTTGATGAAAATAAAGTGGATAGAGTTAATTACAGGCAAAATCCTAGAGGAAAACCTGGTTCAGTCTGCTTCCAATAGACACTGGGAGACAAATGCTCCTTTCAGCAGGACAATAACCTACAACACAAGGCCAAATATACACTGGAGCTGCTTACCAAAACAACATTGAATGTTCCTGAGTGGCCTAGATACAGTTTTGACTTAAATCGGCTTGAAAATCTATTGAAAGACTTGAAAATGGCTGTCTAGCAATGAACAATCACCAACTTGACAGAGCTTGAGGAATTAAGACAATAATAATGTGCAAGTATTGTACAATCCAGGTGTGCAAAGAGATTTAACCAGAATGAATCACAGCTGTAATCGCTGCCAAAGATGATTCTAACATGTACTGGCTCAGGGGTGTGAATACTTATGTAAATGTGATATTTCTGTATTTCATTTTCAATACATTTACAATTGAAACATATTTTTTCTCACTTTGTTATTAGGGGTTATTGTGTGACGATGGTTGAGAAAAATAAAACAATTTAATCCATTTTTAATTCAGGCTGTAACACAATAAAATGTGGAATAAGTTTATGAATACTTTCTGAAGGCATTGTATTTATTTTCCAAGCTAAAGCACATACAGCAGCTTAGGACCAAAGAGTTGGTCCTTTATCTCAGTATTATTTTAAACACCAGCAACGGTATCCTCTAGATTAGTATTAGCATACTTCCATCAATGACTCACTTTGCCACGTGGTTGACAACCGGAGCGAAGTTGGTTGGTCCGTAGAGTTGTACAGTCTTTAGACTCTGATGGTATGCTTCTAGAATCCCCTCCATTCCGTTGCAGTAGGGGTTCTCTATGTTGCCATTCTGTGAAGGAGAAAATACAAACATGATACCTGAATTAGTTAATCAGGTATATACCTTTTTGAATGGTTCATTTCTGAAATATAATCAGGATAATATAGTGAGGGAATCGACGATGTGAGTGTAAAGGAGTACGCATATATCGGTTTATTTTGCTCCTAGCAGAACATCTGTGCTTGCATACTCCCTAAAGACCTCACTTGTAAAACGAGAAAAAAGTGGCAATATTACTGCTGTTTGTCCCTCTTAAGCCACCGTAGCAACAACATTGCCAGTAACACTTCCTCAAAATAGTCTGAATTAATCTAAGATACATCAAGATATCTGTAAATAATTTTGACGTTTTTACTCAGGAGGTTTAAGTGGCACAATTTTACATATAACTAAGATGCTCGGGCTTTAAAAAAAAGTTGTCATTGTGCGCTGATGATTCATGTTTTCTTTTAAATCCACAATTAGAATCCCTCAACAGCCTCATAGAGGATCTAGATAATTTTTCTAACCTCTCCGGATTAAAACCAAATTATGATACTATTGTACTATTTTACATATTGGATCACTAAAAAATTAAAAAATTGACATTACCGTGTAGTTTACCAATAAAATGGTCTGACATACTCGGTATTCATATCCCGAAAGAAAGAAATGATCTCACTCCAATACATTTTAATAGAAACTTAGCAAAAATACATAAGATATTGCTACCATGGAAAGGAACCTTCCTATTTGTGGAAAACCCCCCCTGATTAACTCTTTAGTCATATAACAGTTGACCTATTTGCTAATGGTTTGGCCTACACCTAGCAACCAGTTTAAAAAAAATTATATGAGCAAAAAATATTACATTTTATTTGGAATGGCAAGCCAGACAAAATTAAAAGGGCCTATTTATATAATGAATAAGGGGGAAAAGGAAGGAACTTGTCTGTCGGCCCTGAATTAAAGACCAAAACCGGTTTAAAAAAATTGTGATTAACAAAAATATATACCGTTTCATTTAATTAAGGACAGATTGTAAAATAGTTGGGAAGAGATTTTTGATGTACCGACTCCATGGCACATGGTTTATGAATTGACACGCAAAACAACATCGGATTCAAAACTTTGAATTTTTCAATTTAAATTATCATACAAAATTCTTGCAACCAAAAGAATGTTATAGATATGGGGGGGGACACAACCTTCACAGCTCTGCAGATTCCGCTGCCAGGAAGCAGAGTCATTAGATCATTTATTTTGAATTACAAAATTTACCTGGAGCTAACGCTGCAGATTGCAATACTGGGGGATTTGAAAAATCATTGTCAATCGATCAATAATATAATAATACTTTTAGCTAAAATATTTATAATTAACTTACAATCTGTAGAACCTACGAGAATAGAAAGGTTCAGAACATTTGTGAAGCATCACAGCAAAGTTTAAAAATATATTGCAAATAAAATCCAATATGGATGAGGTTAAGAGGTAGATGGGAGGGGTTGAATGGAGCTGAAGGGTGGGACGTAAAAAAAGCTATACAACCAGACCAAATGTACTCACACTGAGTTTTGTTCCATGATTGGTTAAGAGATATACGTAAAACATGACATACACACACACAATCAAATTGTTCAAATCAATAATTTAAGTTGATAACAAAATGTAAAATATAGTTTGTCTGTAAAATGTATTTAGGTTCAGCACTTTTGTGAAATAGCACAGTTAAAAATATATAGCAAATAGAAATCAAACGGTGCGGTGGATACCCTGCTGATGGGCTGCTCACCACCATCCGCATTAACTGGCTGATTTAAGCCTAATTGATTTAAGAATCCTTAAGGCTTACAGAAGCCCATTTGCACTATAAAATATTTAAATTAAACCTGTGTTTTAATTTATGCATGCTCATATCTGTCACGCCCTGACCTTAGAGATCCTTTTATTTCTCTATTTGGTTAGGTCAGGGTGTGTTTAGGGTGGGCATTCTAGGTTTAATTTCTATGTTGGCCTGGTATGGTTCCCAATCAGAGGCAGCTGTCCATTGGGGATCATATTTAGGCAGCCTTTTCCCACTGAGTTTTTGTGGGATCTTGTTTTTGTGTGGTGCCTGTGAGCACTCCATTACTTCATGTTTCGTTTGTTTCTGTATTGTTTTGATGAGTTTCAATAATTAACTCTACGCACGCTGCGCCTTGGTCCATTTATTCTTCCAACGATTGTGACAGAAGATCCCACCTCCCACGGACCAAGCAGCGTGCCCAGGAGGAGCAGACATCCTGGATGTGGAAGGATATATTGGACGGGAAGGGATCCTGGACGTGGGAGGATATATTGGACGGGAAGGGATCCTGGACGTGGGAGGATATATTGGACAGGAAGGGATCCTGGACGTGGGAGGATATATTGGACGGGAAGGGATCCTGGACGAGGGAGGATATATTGGACGGGAAGGGATCCTGGACGTGGGAGGATATATTGGACGGGAAGGGATCCTGGACGTGGGAGGATATATTGGATGGGAAGGGATCCTGGACGTGGGAGGATATATTGGACGGGAAGGGATCCTGGACGTGGGAGAATATATTGGACGGGAAGGGATCCTGGACGTGGGAGGATATATTAGACGGGAAGGGATCCTGGACGTGGGAGGATATATTGGACGGGAAGGGATCCTGGACGTGGGAGGATATATTGGACGGGAAGGGATCCTGGACGTGGGAGGATATATTGGACGGGAAGGGATCCTGGACGTGGGAGGATATATTGGACGGGAAGGGATCCTGGACGTGGGAGGATATATTGGACAGGAAGGGATCCTGGACGTGGGAGGATATATTGGACAGGAAGGGATCCTGGACGTGGGAGGATATATTGGATGGGAAGGGATCCTGGACGTGGGAGGATATATTGGACGGGAAGGGACCCGGGACGTAGGAGGATATATTGGACGGGAAGGGATCCTGGACGTGGGAGGAAATCCTGGCTGGAAAGGATCGCCTTCCATGGGAGCAGACGGAGGCAGCGAGGGAGCAACAACGACGACACCGGGGTTCGCGGCCACAACGGAAGCCCGAGAGGCAGCCTCAAATTGTTTTGGGGGGGGAGCACACGGGGTGGTTGGCAGAGCCAAGGTGGGAACCAGAACCAACTCCCTGTACTCACCGTGTGGAGTTGGTCACCGTTCAGGTGCCATGTTTTCCGGGTCTATGCACTGTGTCCCCAGTGTGCTTTCACAGCCCAGTGCATCCTGTGCCAGCTCCCCGCACTTGTCGTGCGAAGGTGGTCTCCCCAGCGGTGCAGCAGTCTAAGGCAATGCATCTCACTTCTAGAGGTGTCACTACAGACCCTGGTTCGATTCCAGGCTGTATCACAACAGGCTGTGATTGGGAGTCCCATAGGGAGGTGCACAATTGGCCCAGCATCGTCCGGGTTAGGGTTTGGCCGGGGTAGGCCGTCATTCTAAAGAAGAATTTGTTCTTAACTGACTTGCCTAGTTAAAGGTTCAATTAAATGTCTATTTACCCCTGCAAACTGATGCTAGCACTAAGGCCGCACTCAACGAGCTGTATAAGGCCACAAGCAAACAACACATTTGCTCATCCAGAGGCGGAGCTCCTAGTGAGTGGCGAGGGACTTTAATGCAGGGAAACTGAAATCCGTTTGATCCTATTTCTACCAGCATGTTACATGTGCAACCAGAGGGAAATAAACTCTAGACCACCTTTACTCCACACAAAGATACGCGCACAAAGCTTTTCCTCGCTCTACATTTGGCAAATATGACCATACCTCCTCCTAATTCCTGCATACAATAAAAAACTAAAGCGCGAAGTACCAGTGACTCGCTCAATACGAAAGTGATCAGATGACGCAGATGCTAAGCTACAGGACTGTTTTGCTAGCAGATACCGGAATATGTAGGATTCTTGCGATGGCACTGAGTAGTACACCACATCAGTCACTGGCTTCATCAATAAGTGCATCAATGACGTCATCCCCACAGTGACCATATGTACATATCCCAACCAGAAGCCATGGATCACAGGCAACATCCACACTGTACTAAAGGGTAGAGCTCCCACTTTCAAAGAATGGGACTTTAACCTGGACACTTATAAGAAATCCCGCTATGCCCTCAGACAAACCATCAAACAGGCAAAGTGTCAATAAAGGACTAAGATTGAATCGTACTACACCAGTTCCGACACTCGTCGGATGTGGCAGGGCATGCAAACTATTACGGACTACAAAGGGAAGCAAAGCTGTGAGCTGCCCAGTGACACGAGCCTTCCAGATGAGCTAAATTACTTTGATGCTCACTTCGAGGCAAGCAAAACTGAAGCATGCATGAGAGCACCAGCTGTTCACGATGTGAGCAAGACCTTTAAACAGGTTAACATTCAAAAGACCGCAGGGCCAGACGGGTTACCAGGACATGTACTCAGAGCATGCGCAGACCAACTGGCAAGTGTCTTCACTGATATGTTCAACCTCTCCCTGAACAAGTCTGTAATACCTACATGTTTCAAGCAGACCACCATAGTTCCTGCCTAAATGACTACAAATACATAGTACTCACATCTTTAGCCATGAAGTTCTTTGAAAGGTTGGTCATCAACACCATTATCCCAGAAACCCTAGACGCTCACCAATTTGAATTCCACCCCAACAGATCCACATCCACACAATCTCTATTGCACTCCACACTGACCTTTTCCACCTGGACAAAAGGAACACCTATGTGAGAATGCTATTCATTGACTACAGCTCAGCATTCAACACCATAGTTCCCTCAAAGCTCATCATAAAGCTAAGGACCCTGGGACTAAACACCTCGCTCTGCAAGGTGGATCAGCGTGGCAGATGTGTTGTTACCTACCCTTACCACCTGGGGGAGGCCTGTCAGGAAGTCCAGGTTCCAGTTGCAGAGGGAGGTGTTTAGTCCCAGGGTCTTTAGCTTAAGTGATGAGCTTTGCTCTGAGTACATGTCCTGGTAACCCAACTCATTGGACATCAGATAACACCCAGCTGTGTCCGTTGTGTGTGTGCGCGCATGTGTGTGTGTGGGGGCTGGGGGGGGGGGGGGGGTGGAATGTGTGTGCAGTCGTATGATGATGATGATAGATAGTTACCAAGGGGAACTCATGGGAGACTTGTCCATCAGGGGGCAGCTTGGCTCCGAACCCCAGAGCAGGGAACATCTTATCACTGTCATAGTCCTGAATGATCTCTCCTACAGCCTTCAGGGCCATGGCGTATGCATTCATCTGGTACGGGTTCATGTAGTGTAGAGAGGTGGACTGGGATGGGTTACCTAGGGAGGGTCAGAGGTTATAGGTGAGTGATGCAGCATACTGGACTGAAGACTCTCACAGTGAGACATCCAAGACCAGCAACATGGAAACTCAGTCTTAATTCAGTAAAGCTAACACAGTCAGTAAAGCTAACACAGTCAGTAAAGCTAACACAGTCAGTAAAGCTAACACAGTAATGGTATTGTAGTGTGATTTTCAATAGCTTTGTAAATGGGATGGCATTAGGATTGCATGTTTCATTATAGACTTTGTGTTTGGTGAAACCACAACGTTACCCAGTCTTTTGTCATAAATTGGTAAGAGCAGACTGTAGTAGAAAGGTACCAGCCCTCACCATTGGATGCAGTGAAATCAATGGCCACCGTGAAGTGAATCTGGGTTCTGGAAGAAAAAAAAAGAGAGAAGAAGATTGATATTAGAGAACTGATGTCTGCTGGTGTTTCATTTTATAATTATGTTGAGCTAGTGTTGCCCACCTTGACTAGCTAAACAACCACTCTGTCTCCCCACTCTAGGTGTTTCTCAATATGCATACAACCGTGCTTCAAACTCTTATACTCCGACGATGTTCACTTGAGTACATTCTTGTGAGGACAAGAGTGTGTGGACAATGTACAAAACATTCCATTTGAGAAGCACTCACACTCCCCCTTATGCTGCTCCTGCTCACTGAGCCTTCTTCCAGCCAGGACAATGGCAATAATAGAGACCAAAACAACATATACACAAAGGAAAACGTTTTACTTTATATCTATCAGCTAGCTATATGTGAATTGTAATAATGTAGCTAACCACATTGTTTAACAGGCAAAAATCTCTTAAATTGAATATTATGAAAGATAGATGTGAATTCTTTGTGGGTAATTGGCTAGCTAGCAGTGCTCCGTAGTGGCGCCGCTGTCTAAGGAACTGCATCGCAGCTGCACTTGTGGGCAGTGTGCACATAGCCTGTCTTCTATTGAGAGCCAGGTCTGCCTACGGCAGCCTTTCTCAATAGCAAGGCTATGCTCACTGAGTCTGTACATAGTCAAAGCTTTCTTTAAGTTTGGGTCAGTGACAGTGGGCAGGTATTCTGTCACTGTGTACTCCCTGTTTAGGGCCAAATAGCTTTCTAGTTTGCTCTGTTTTTTGTTGTTGATTCTTTCCAATGTGTCAAGTAATTATCTTTTTGTTTTCTCATGATTTGGTTGGGTCTAATTGTGTTGCTGTCCTTGGGCTCTGTGGGGTCTGTTATTGTTTGTGAACAGAGCCCCAGGACCAGCTTGCTTAGGGGACTCTTCTTCAGGTTCATCTCTCTGTAGGTGATGGCTTTGCTATGGAAGGTTTGGGAATCACTTCCTTTTAGGTGTTTTTTGAATTTAACAGCTCTTTTCTGGATTTGGATAATTAGCAGGTGTGTTAGCAGGTGTGTCGACCTAATTCTGCTCTGCAAGCATTATTTGTTTTTTTACTTTGTACACTGATAATATTTCTGCAGAATTCTTCATGCAGAGTCTCCATTTGGGATTTGTCCCATTTTGGGACATTGTTTTCACTGTGGAAATGTATGAGCCTACTATTAATGATTAATGTAGAGGATTTTCCCATGGTTGCTGTTGACGCATATCGTTTATTTTTCTCTACTTTTGTGGATTGGGGTGATCAGTTCTTAGTTCCAAGTATTGGGGAAGATTTCTCTCTCTCTCAATCTCTCTCTGTTCTACTTCTCTCTCTCATTTTCCCTCCCAACCTCACTCTATCTCACTGTTCCACCTCTCTTCTTCTATTCACCTCTGTTACACCTCTCTCTCCCTCCCCCTCTCTCTTCCCTCTCTCTCTCTGCCTGTCCTCTCTCTGCTCTCTCTCTCTCCTTCCTCCTCTCTCTCTGTCTCTCTCCACATCTCTGTTCTACCTTTCTCATGCTCTCTTTGTTCCTCTCTCTCCCTGCTGTTCTCTCCATCTCTCCCCCCCCTCTCTCTCCCTCGTCCCCTCTTTCTCTCTGCCTGTCCTCTCTCTGCCTGTCCTCTCTCTTTCTCTCTCTCCTTCCTCCTCTCTCTCTGTCTCTCTCTCCACATCTCTGTTCTACCTTTTTCTCGCTCTCTTTGTTTCTCTCTCTCCCTGCTGTTCTCTCCATCTCTCACTCTCTCTTATATGACAGCTCTTTCTCCTACAAAGTTACTGTTATGTCCCGTTGGATCGGCTTAAATACATAATCCTCCCCATCTGTCCGGGAGACCACCACAATTACCCAGAAGCCATCACTTCGCTCTCTGCCCCAGCTCTCACCTGGGAGAGGAGCACAGACCAAACCGACCAAACCGACCAAACCTCCTTTCCTGCTCAAGCGAGGAGACTTCTCAAAAATTAAGGTAGATGTTTTATTTCCCCGTCTCCCCCCCCCCGTCTCCCCCCCCCGTCTCCCCCCCCTCGTCTCCCAGCAGTGTAGGATAAATGAATTCACATTCACAGCAGCAGCCGGTCTGGTTTCCAAGCCCAGTTAGGCAGCAAGGCAGTCATGTTCAACCCCGTCTGAGGCCCACTACTGTGGAATATTAACATCATCCATTTTCAATTCAGTCCTGTGCTAGTCATCTCTGTCCCCATTGTATTTTTCCCACAGTGAATAATCATGCATGACCATGTAGGCTGTCAGCAATATGCAAACAGCATCACAAACATCTAGGAAAACATAGAAAACAAATTCCCCAAATGGTTTATTATAACCTGGGGAGGCAGGGTAGCCTAGTGGTTAGCGTGTTGGACTAGTAATCAAAAGGTTGCAAGTTCATATCCCTGAGCTGACAAGGTACAAATCTGTTATTCTGCCCCTGAACAGGCAGTTAACCCACTGTTCCTAGGCTGTCATTGAAAATAAGAATTTGTTCTCAACTGGCTTGCCTAGTTAAATAAGTAAGCCAAGGGAGGTGAAAGCACTCATGATTTGACAAGAAAGTAAGTGTCCATAATGAGAGACAAGGGATTAGTGCTACATAACATTGTATTGAAGCTACACTGACAAAAACCTAACAAGTGTGCAGAATTTGATTTAATAATTTCAGTATCTCACTACTGTACGTATATCATTATTATCTCAATTCAGCAGTGCTATACGTAACTCTGTCTGTATATTATGTATTCTGGTTAATACACTTGGATTCCTTTCGCATAAAGTATGCCTATCTGTAAACAGCATCACACACACTAAACAAAGCACTAACTCATATATTATTCATGAGAAATGCAAAGGATGACAACCAAGGACCTTGAAACAAAGGAAAATAACTGAAAATCGAGGGAAAACGACTCCATCTAAATTTCCAAATTCATTCCCTAAGGGGTTAAACTTTAGCTACTGTAGTTTGTGCCTCTTCAATGGTGATCAACAGTGATTGGCTCTCCGCATATAGCCTGGTAAACCAGATTGAACGATGTGCTTACCATTGTTAGTACTGTGCAGTTTGATCTAATCAGGCTACTCCTCTGATTTCCACCCGAGAGGAAGTAGCTGTCCCTAGTGCTTAGTCCCTAGTTCCTAGACCCTAGTCCGTAGACCCTAACCCCTAGTCCCTAGTCCATAGATCCTAGACCCTAGTTCCTAGACCCTAGTTCCTAGACCATAGTCCCTAGTCCATAGACCCTAGTCCCTAGTTCCTAGACCAAGGGTGGGGCAAAGTATGGCCCACCGGGCACTTCAATCCAGCCAGAGAGACATTTTCAAAATGTATTAAATATTATAATATTTTAGTTACAATTTTTGGCCTAAAATTACTCATTCCATAATATACAAACAGTCTCCGATAGATAGCTCTGTGGCCTGGCAGCAGGCTCTGTATTTGGGCCTACAGTCAGATTCAGAATGTGTTCAGTCATCATAGCCACTTCATTGCTTGATAACTTTTGACGTGCAAAACGAGTGCTGCGAAAATTTGAAAAGTGGACTCTGAATGTCGTGTGTTTACTAATATTGGACATAAGGCGATATGTCTGATATGCCAAGAAAGTGTTGCCGTTTTTAAGGAATACAATCTCAATTGTCATTTTTCAAGCAAACATGCTAACTACGCTAGCAATCTGTCCTCTCAGGAAAAGGCAAGGAAGGCCTCAAAACCAACAAAATAAATTGACTAAACGGTGCTCTACTCAAGACTCTGTAACTAAGGCAAGCTATGTAGTGGCACACCAAATGGTAAAATAGCATAGCTAGCATACGGGCAAGGGGGCTTAACCATTGTCAGTTCATTCAGCTGTTCAATGGACTTGTTATACCATTCAAATGTGTGTTGGCTAAGCCTGGGGAAAGTATTTTGCCGTGTGTGGGAACAGAGGGGAGATAGGTATGTTCGTTGATACGGTTCGTAAAGCTGACGACTTCTCTGAGTTGAAAGACAGACTGGCTGGGCGACTTTACTTTCGGTGTGGACATATTGGTGCATCTGAATGATCTGAATGTGAAACTGCAGGGAAATTGTGTTTTTGTGCATTGAACTGTATTCCAGCGTGATAAGCATTCAAGACCAAACTTATATTGTTCTCCAGACAAATGAGCAGCCGGTCTCTTGCTCATTTTCCAACACTGGGCCTCACTGAACTCGCCCACATCGCAGTGAGACAAACAGTAGCACTTTGATGGATCTGAATGTTTTCCCGCCTCTTCTCAGACTTCACCCAGATTGAGACTGAGCTGGAGTTTGTATCACGGCCCCCTTGTCTTTCGACAGTGAGAAAGCACCACCAGTCACACAATTGGCGCTCATCGACATCCAACGTGACAGTGCTTTGAAGGAGGAGTACCAAACGGCAACAATAGACCAGTTCTACGGCTCCCTGAATGAAACAAAGTTTCCAAATATTAAAAAGCCTAAAGGATGCTTGTTTTATTCGGGTCCACATACTGTATGTGAACAAACGTTCTCAGTCATGAATTACCACAAATGCCGTCCAAACGAGTGCTGCGAAAATGAGAAAAGTGGACTCTGAATGTCGTGTGTTTACTAATATTGGACATAAGGCGATATGTCTGATATGCCAAGAAAGTGTTGCCGTTTTTAAGGAATACAATCTCAATTGTCATTTTTCAAGCAAACATGCTAACTACGCTAGCAATCTGTCCTCTCAGGAAAAGGAGAAGGAAGGCCTCAAAACCAACAAAATAAGTTGACTAAACGGCTGTTCTGAGAATCTCTACATCAAAGATGACACCAGACTTTGATGCTCTTGCCAAGAGAGGTGACCAGACCCATTGTTCACATTAAGACTCAAACAACCATGACTGTGGTAGGCAAGGATTATGCTTTTTCATGGTGATGGTTGTGCAGTGAGAATTATCCAGCGATGCACTTGGATACAGGTCATTTGTCCCCATACATCTGACAATGAACACTTTTTCAGTCAGATTTGGGCTGAGGTGATAACTGTAAATTGATTTATTTTACCTTTATTTAACTAGGCAAGTCAGTTAAGAACAAATTCTTATTTTCAATGACAGCCTAGGACCAGTGGGTTAACTGCCTGTTCAGGGGCAGAACAACAGATTTGTATCTTGTCAGCTCAGGGATTATGAACTTGCAAACTTCCAGTTACTAGCCCAACGCTCTAACCACTAGGCTACCCTGCCGCCCCGGCTCACAATGGTGATGAGAATTGTTCCTTAATATGCTTTCAAAAACAGACCATTCCAAATGAAACGGATTCTCTTACCATATGTTTCACTCAAATTTAAGAAAAGTTATTTTTTACACATCTGCTGTTACATTTTGCATGTCTCCAGTCATATAAAATATATATATTTTTAAGTTTTCATATTGTGAATGTGAGTTTGATTGTACTTTACAGCAGTAGAGATGCAGGATCTGTGTTTTTGACTGTGTCTGTGATGTTAGAACTTGTATACATTTGTGATCATTTTGTGAAAAATGTGTTCACGAAAAACAAGGGCAGAGATGGTACAAAGGTAGAATTGTTCTGCAAGCATATGTACACCTACAATACACTAGTAGTTGCGTGTCAATGTTAAAATGAATAAAAGCTTCACGTTTTGTCACACATTTGGTATATGGCCCTTCACTTGGTTGCAAAAACTCAATGTGGCCCTTGAGCCAAAAGGTTTGCCCACCCCTGCCCTAGTCCCTAGACCCTAATCCCTAGACCCTCATCCCTAGTCCCTATACCCTAGTCCCTCATCCCTAGTCTCTAGACCCTAGACTGTAGACCCTAGTCCCTAGACCCTAATCCCTAGACCCTCATCCCTAGTCCCTATACCCTAGTCCCTCATCCCTAGTCTTTAGACCCTAGACTGTAGACCCTAGTCCCTAGCTCATGAATCTTTATTAAGTTAGTTAGAGCTCTGGCTGTTCAGCTGACAGATGGCAATGCCTTCCCATGATAATACTACCCCATGGATCTCAGTTGATTCCCTAAATTAGCTCAGACATACGGATGTCTTTCACAGAAAAAGCAAGGTGGACGCGTGAGTTGAATTCACTAGGCTAGGGCCTCATTCAACCCATTAGTAAAGTATAGGCTATCCCCTGACTTGCCTGTTGTAATTTCCTACAGACTCCTTCCTCACAGATTGGTTATACTGTTTGTATGTTTAGATTTGTCTTTTTCTCTCGACCTCCCTCTTTCAGCCATTTCCTTTTCACTATCTATTGTTTTCATCTTCAAATATAAGTGCTGCTGTTGTTTCCCAAAAGTTTATTGGTATACCAATGCCCTGGACTAGAGTAAACCCCAGCAATCTCACACACTTTTCATAGAACCGAATTGCTGTTCTTGCTTCTAGGCTAAATGAACAAGGCCAATGGTATATCAAGTATGTTCATGCTACAGCAATGGCAAGGACCCAGAGGAACGCAAATAGAAACCACATATCACTTAGATGCTAATCACACAATTTATAGCAATGAACATTCTCACTCTCCTTCTGTTTCTCTCTTTCCCTCTGGGTGACAAAAACCACTGTATAATAAAACACCATTACAAGACAACACATGCACAGACCAACTACACACATAACGCAATTGCAGAGCAAACCAGTATCAATCATTGTGTGATATCATTCTTACAACCCTGTATTTTCATATAATACTATAATATCAAATAACAAATCATTTTGTATTTAGGCTTCATCCCCAGCGTGTGTTTATTTAATTTTAAAGTAGAACTGACAGCATTTTAACAACATTAAATCTTATTAAAATCTGTTCATTTACACCCCCAGGAAGAATATGACAATTTAAAAATATATATATTCTGACAAGCGAGCACTTAGATATGGTCTTTTTCATAAGTTCCTAGATTGTTTTGTAGCGACGTATACCAAGTCATTTGTGAAAATTCTATAGCAATATAGAGTGGGGAAAGGGGCCGTGCTTTTGGACAATTAATAGCCACTGCAGCAAATAAATAATAAATAAATAATAAAACTATCTGTCCCATCCAGGACCGGAGTCTACGCAGATCGGTGTGCTATAGCCAATCAGAGCTACAGTAGGCCTTTATGCAAACAAGACATTTGCAAGCACAGGCCTGTCATCAATCACTTTGAACTGGACTGTGTGTTTACAGGCAGTAGGGCCTGCCATCATTCATTTTGAGTTGGACTGTGTGTCTACAGGCAGTAGGGCCTGTCATCATTCACTTTGAACTGGACTGTGTGTTTACAGGCAGTAGGGCCTGTCATCAATCACTTTGAACTGGACTGTGTGTTTACAGGCAGTAGGGCCTGTCATCATTCACTATGAACTGGACTGTGTGTTTACAGGTCAGTAGCAAAAGCGTGACTTTAGATCATTAGAACACATTCGCTAAAAGCCACAAAATACACCTGAATGGATTTCTGTTGATACTATTTCTAAATACCACGGTGAGTCCTCTTATATTTGCGAACTTTACAGTCCTATTGATGAAACAACCATGAAAAGGTAGGTTATCTCTTATGCACATCAACAACAAAAGAGCAACAACTAATGCTAGCAAGAGCAAGATTAGCTCAAATCCAACAAAGGAACATTAGATAAATCCCCCCCCAAAATGTCAGCTAGTTGGCCGTCAAAATTGCACTGATAAACAATGGGGAATTGTAGCCTACTCATCCTTCTGTGTGTGTAATGAACACGATGGCAGACAGAGAGCTGGTTTCAAGCACAGGGCGCACTAGGTGTTTATTTGTAAAGGACCACAGGAGGAGGCAGGTAGCTGGGTCCAGGGGCAGGCAGAAGGTCATACATAGAAGGTCCAAAAAGGCAACAGTACAGGCAGGGAAAAGGCTAGTAACGTCGCCCGGGAGATCAGGCAATAGGTAGATAACAGGAAATCCGATAGGCTAAAGTACAGGCAGGGAATAGGCAAAAGGCGTCGTTAGTGAGGCAGGCTAAAACTATCATACACGGGAGGATTAAATTACGGGGAAACACAGAGCTCCTAATAGAAGTGTGTCACAAAACAAACAATACCTCACAATGACGGGGTGCAAAGAACTGAACTAACATTGATCATGCATTGAACTGCATTCATCTATTCTGCCAACAATGCATTAGTGTACGTTATGGAATGTTGAGTCAAATAGAACACATTTTTAAATCCACTAATGAAGTTGATTTTGTAGCATAAACGGGGAATTTGATACTTTTTACTGATATTATGATTGTTTGTTTGTTTCATATCTGCAAAATAGTTAAAACGCTGTCAGTTCCACTTTAACCACTAAGGCCAGAGGTGGTGTGGTATATGGTCAATATACCACGGATAAGGGCTGTTCTTAGGCATGACGCAACGTGAACCACCGAGGTGCATTAATGCTATTATAAACTGGTTACCAACATAATTAGAAGAGTTAACAAGTAGTTTTGCTTCATACCTGTGGTATATTATCACATATACCACAGCTTTCAGCCAATCAGCACCCAGGAGCCAAACTACCCAGTCTACAAAATGAAATAGATCATTTAGGCTTCCTCCCCAAAACTGTCCCCATAGGAGAACACTTTGAAGAACCCTTTTTGGTTCCAGGTAGAACCCCTTTGGCTTCAAGTAGAACCCATTCGGGTTCCATGTAGAACCCCTTTCTACAGAGGGTTCTACATGGAACACAAAAGGGTTATTTCTACCTAGAACCAAAAAGGGTTCTCGTATGGGGACATCCGAATAACCCTTTTTGAACCCCCTTTTTCTAAGAGTGCAGTGTGTTCATTCAGCATGAGATATATTGACTTCCACCCCCATTCCACTGACAACCTTAACCAGAACCAAATGAAAAATCTAATCTGTGGTAAAAAAAGGTTATATCATGCCTTTTCACTTAATCCGCAGACTATATTTCGCTCCATCTATTTAAACATTAAATAAGAGACTTAAATACAACAGACGTCTTAAATAATCCATTCCTTCAGGCGAGATTTTATTAATTAAAAAAAAGATTTAATTCAAAAAAAAGAAACATTCAATAAAAGGGTAATGAAAGACGATAACTCTCTCTGAGGCAGTGTGTGTGTGAGAGTGTGTGTACGTCTGGCGTAAGTGTGTGTGACTTAATGACCCCTATTATAATCCACATATCACTTCAACATGAATCAAAAACCTATTAAACTCCCAGAATTATCACATGGGATCTGTGGCCCCGGGAAAGAGAAATCACCTCTTATCCGCTAAGAGCCCATAAATCATACTAAATTGATCAAAGTCAATATGTGTTTGGTTGCCTGTTAGTACGTGAGTGGTTTTGTGAGTCTAAACACACAGGAGACTGAAAGGAATCCAAAGCAACCGTAGTATCATCAATGTCCACTCTAACAGTCTGCTTCTTGTAGTGTAGCGTGGTGAGTCCTATTCACTCACTCACATAGTAAAAGTCTACTAGATAAATACAGGATTTCTAAAGCACAGGACTAGTGGTTGAGTCTTAGATACTAGTGGTCAGCATAGGTAGTCTGAATCCCAAATCAACTCTTGCCTCTACCTCCTAGACACTTAGCGGTAGAGGTACATCTGAGAGGATTGGATAGGTCGAAGCACAATGGTGATAGCTTAATCTTGCCATTTGATAGGCCAGATGGAGTTGTTGTCAGATGGAGTATGTCTGTCTCTTGACAGACATATTTAGTTCTGGGTGCCGAGAGAGATTACCATATTGTGGACACCTGTTCAATCCTTTCAGATCTCTCAAGTCTCTGGGGTAGGGGCTTGATTTGGAATGGTGTGATAAACTAGCTCCTTTTCTTTATGGGTGGGTGGATGGGTGGATGGTTGGGTGGGTGGGTGGATGGAATGTTGGGTGGGTGGATGGTTGGGTGGATGGGTGGGTGGATGGGTGGGTGGATGGGTGGGTGGATGGATGGTTGGGTGGATGGGTGGATGGGTGGATGGATGGGTGGATGGATGGTTGGGTGGATGGGTGGATGGATGGTTGGATGGATGGATGGATGGGTGGATGGATGGGTGGATGGATGGTTGGGTGGATGGGTGGATGGATGGATGGGTGGATGGAATGTTGGGTGGGTGGATGGTTGGGTGGATGGGTGGGTGGGTGGATGGTTGGGTGAATGGATGGGTGGATGGATGGGTGGATGGATGGATGGATGGATGGATGGATGGATGGATGGTTGGTTGGGTGGGTGGGTGGATGGAATGTTGGGTGGGTGGGGTAGTAGGATGGAATGTTGGATGGGTGGGTGGGTGGGTGGGTGGGTGGGTGGGTGGGTGGGTGGGTGGGTGGGTGGGTGGGTGGGTGGGTGGATGGATGGATGGTTGGGTGGATGGGTGGATGGATGGTTGGGTGGGTGGGTGGATGGAATGTTGGATGGGTGGTTGAGTGGGTGGGTGGATGGTTGGGTGGATGGTTATAGTTGGGTGGGTAGGTGTGTGTGTGGGTGGATTAATGTTTGGGTGGGTGGGTGGAAGATGGGTGGGACAGTGAGAGGCCATGAGGGTCACTGGCAGATGTAGGACACAGTCGCCAAACAACCTAACACTGACCAGAACTGACAGTGCAGCACAAGGACTGCTGCAGAGCTGAAACCAGGACAGCTACCACAGATCCACTGCGAGGAAGCGTTTTCATATAGAGTATGTGACAGGTTGAATGAAGCTTCCCGTTAAAGGCCTAAAACCCACTTCATATTTTATACAGTCGTCACACGTCCATACTCCTTACTCCATATTTCATGGTCATTCATCTTAATTCATACATGTTCTGTCAAGGGTTGACAGTAAGAGGCAGACCACCTTGTCTCCTTCGGGCAGAGACTCACCCAGTGGAGAATTTATATCATTGCATATCTATCAATCAAACCGATTCGCAGGAAGACTGGTGGTTCTAGAAATGGTAATTAGGGCTGTGACAGTCATGAAATGTTGGATAATGATAATTGGCAAGCCAAATGACTGCAGTCTCTGTTCTAATAGGAAAAAAAAAAAAACGTTAAAAGAATGAATCATTTGGATGCACATTTTTGGGGTGTTGCACATGTTCTCCATTTCCTCCTGACTGCATGTGCTGCCATAGAAATGGAACGAATAGAACGGCATCCGATTCAAGTCAAATGTGTGGACTGGCGAGTTGTCACTCGTTAAAACAGCCACAAAGCTAATAACCCTGCCTATTTCTACAATTTCTCTTTTTAAAATGTCATTTTAAACCTAACCTTAACCCTAACCACACTGCTTACCTAAAGCCTAACCCTAACCTTAAATTAAGCTGAAAATGCTCATTTTTGTTTTCATTAATTTTTACAATATGCCTGTGCTATCTAGTTGAAACTGGACTGGTAGCCATTGTAAGTGTACCCATAGGAGCAAAGCAGGAAATAAAAGCAGGAAGTAAAAGCAGGACATAAAAGCAGGAAGTGTACTCATCAATATGTGCTGTGATTTGTTGATTCAACCCAACTGACATTACAAAAAATACAATCCATTGCATGAACCACATCAGTTAACATCATTTGAATGAACATTCTACATTACCATGGAAATGATTGCATCACAATACCAGGCAGCCATTGTGAGTGTACCCTTGAGTTTACCAGTCAAATCGCCAGGGTTAGAGGTTCCAAGCCCATTTTATTAATGGTTTGCTACATGGTGGGGCTGGCACAATGGATAAAATAAAATAAAATAATTGTCATAAACGTACAAAAATGTATTAGGGAACGAACAGCTGACTGAAGACAGGAATTGAGTTGGTTTCTGCGATAACATGGCCCATCAACAATGTGATCAAACTTTGTTGACGCTTGCTGAAACAAGCTACTGCATAAACATTGCAACCTCATGTCACTGGCTGCTTTATGTGAATCTAACAGCAGCTAGGTGTCAGGAGCATGGGTGCTAGCTATAACGTAAATAATCAGTCACAATCATCAGTGGGCGTTGAGTGGTGGTGGAGAGAGAGGCTGCTCTCCTCTCTGTAAAACAACTCTGAAGGTGAGTCTGTGTCTGACAGACAGGCAGAGCATTACAGTTGGCAGCAAGCGTCCCAAATGGCACCCTATTCCCTATGTAGTGCACTACTTTGACCAGTGCCTATAGGGTGTAGTGCAATATAAAGGGAACAGGGTGTCTCCGACAGCCAGGCAGCCCCAACAGAACAGGAAGAAGTACATTTTTGACCAGTGCACTATATAGAGATTATCGTGCCATTTGAGAAACACATAAAGACATACTTAAAACAGTAATAGGTTTCATTTAGGGTCTTATACATGTCATTTTATCTTTTGATCACATGCCACCTATCACCAATATTTTTTCACACATCACCAATCATAAATTACAGCTCATGGGTTTCTCAGAAACCAATGTGTAAACACTGGCCCAAATCAAACAGACAACTACTATCATTCCTAGTGGACATGCGCACCTGTACAATCATTCTGTTTGGGGGTCATGAACAAGCTGTTCGGTAACCTTGGCCTCAGCATCCCCGTCTCCCCTCCCTCTCCCTCCTTGGTGATCTGTCCATAACAAATACCCCACCTCAATCTCCGTACTGGAACAAGGATCTCCATGCTGGATCTCCGTACTGGAACAAGGATCTTCCATACTGGATCTCCGTACTGGAACAAGGATCTCCATACTGGATCTCTGTACTGGAACAAGGATCTTCCATACTGGATCTCCGTACTGGAACAAGGATCTCCATACTGGATCTCCGTACTGGAACAAGGATCTCCATACTGGATCTCCGTACTGGAACAAGGATCTTCCATACTGGATCTCCGTACTGGAACAAGGATCTTCCATACTGGATCTCCGTACTGGAACAAGGATCTCCATACTGGATCTCCGTACTGGAACAAGGATCTCCGTACTGGATCTCCGTACTGGAACAAGGATCTCCATACTGGATCTCCGTACTGGAACAAGGATCTCCATACTGGATCTCTGTACTGGAACAAGGATCTCCATACTGGATCTCCGTACTGGAACAAGGATCTCCATACTGGATCTCCGTACTGGAACAAGGATCTCCATACTGGATCTCCGTACTGGAACAAGGATCTCCATACTGGATCTCTGTACTGGAACAAGGATCTCCATACTGGATCTCCGTACTGGATCTCCGTACTGGAACAAGGATCTCCATACTGGATCTCCGTACTGTAACAAGGATCTCCATACTGGATCTCCATACTGGAACAAGGATCTCCATGCTGCATTGGCTCAATCTGTTAACTGACCACTTCCCTTAAAAGACACAATCGTACTACGACACCTGGTCCCCCTTCCTTCACTTCTAGGATGTTAACTGATACTGCCCTCCCCTAAATATGTCAAAATAAACTATTGTACTAAATCTGTTTTACTGTTATTACCATTATTATTATTATTGTTATTATTATAATTAAATTTTTACAAGGTAACTATGCAATGTGATGATGCAATCTCCCCACCACCATTGTCATGTTTTGTTTGTCTTGTATCTTCTAAGTTGTATTCCCCTAAAAAACTATATATATATATATAATTCTATAACCCTGCCTGCCTGTGTCTATAGTACATGTTCACAAGACATAAAATATATCTAATCTCCTCTCACTATTTCTCAAATCTGTCAGATTCAACACAAAGTGGGCTCCCGAGTGGCGCAGAAGTCTAAGACACTGCATCTCAGTGCTAAGAGGCTTAACTGCAGCTCCTGGTTCGAATTCAAGCTGGGAGTACCCATACGACAGTGCACAGTTGGCCCAGTGTCGTCTGGCTTAGGCCGTCATGGTAAATAAGAATTTGTTCTTAACTGACTTGCCTAGTAGAATAAAAAAGTGAATTGGAGATTCTGCAATGCCTTTGAAGGACAGTAGAAGTTGTCCTTCTGACTTGAGCCTAGTTGCCATGTTTCTGAATATTGAAATACTGTAATGAAGGGCCTCCCGGGTGGCGCAGTGGTTAAGGGTGCTGTACTGCAGCGCCAGCTGTGCCACCAGAGACTGGGTTCGCGCCCAGGCTCTGTCGTAACCACGACTGGGAGGTCCGCACAATTGGCCTAGCGTCGTCCGGGTTAGGGAGGGTTTGGCCGGTAGGGATATCCTGGTCTCATCGCGGGCCGGGCGCAGTGCGCGCTAACCAAGGTTGCCAGGTGCACAGTGTTTCCTCCGACACATTGGTGCGGCTGTGTTAAGAAGCAGTGCGGCTTGGTTGGGTTGTGTATCGGAGGACGCATGACTTTCAACCTTCGTCTCTCCCGAGCCCCTACAGGAGTTGTAGCGATGAGACAAGATAGTAGCTACTAACAATTGGATACCACGAAATGGGGGAGAAAAAGGGGTAAAATTACAAGAACAAAAACAACAAAAAATACTGTAATCTATACTTCTGGACCAACTCACCCTCCTTTGATGTAGTCCAGGAAGGTGTGTTCTGACTCCACCGTGAAAGACAGCAAAGTCACCTGGGTAAAGATGACATTCAAAACAGTTACCCAAGTGGTGAAAATAATTTCACCACTTAGGTAATCAACACAAACATTATTTATTTACCCAATTAAACAATTGTTCTCAACAGTAGTGTCACCAGGGTAAAAAAATACATTCAAAACTGTTTTATTTTCTGAAGGTCGCTTACCCACTTAGGTAATCAACACCAAAACAATTTATTTACCAACCACATCAGTAATCAACTTAATCCCAAATTACCTATTGAAATATTAAACCCATTAATCGTTAACCCCAGGGCCCGAAGGCTAACAAAACCAACTGCCACCCAGGAATGATTAATCTAGGTAGAAGGAGTTTGTTTGATATCAGAGCGGCGCAAGCACGCACACACACACACACACACACACACACACACACACACACACACACACACACACACACACACACACACACACACACACACACACACACACACACACACACACACACACACACACACACACACACACACACAAACACACACACACAAACAAACAGATCCATCCATCTTTATGAGTTATGAGAGCAACATGATTGATGACTTGCTCTGTGATTTTAATCATCTAGCCACAGTCATCCTATTGAGGCTCTGCATCCCAAACGGTGTGCGTTTGCCCAGGCAATAATAACAATTCACTGTCTCCTAAACATCAGCCACTGCCTGGGCATGGCAGCCACTCAGTCACTGAAACTGTAGGACAATGGGACGTGTGGAAGAGGACTGATTGGACAACAAAACACGGAGGACTGATTGGACAACAAAACACGGAGGAAGAGTGAAGTTGCAGCAACTCAGGCACTGATTGGACAACAGGACATGGAGGAGGAGTGAAGAAGCAGCAACTCAGTCACTGATAGGACGAAACACCACCAGGTGGTGAAGGTAGGAAACAACATCTCCACTCCGCTGATCCTATACACTGGGGCCCCACAAGGGCGCGTTCTCAGCCCTCTCCTGTACTCCCTGTTCACCCACAACTGCGTGGCCATGCACGCCTCCACCTCAATCATCAAGTTTGCAGACGACACTACAGTGGTAGGCTTGATTACCAACAACGACGAGAAGGCCTACAAGGAGGAGGTGAGGGCTCCTCAGAGTGTGGTGTCAGTAAAATAACCTCTTACTCAATGTCAGCAAAACAAAATAAATGATTGTGGACTTCAGGAAACAGCAAAGGGAGCAGCCCCCTATCCACATCGACTGGACAGCAGTGGAGAAGGTGGAAAGTTTTAAGTTCCTCATTGTACATATCACCGACAAACTGAAATGGTCCACGCACACTCTTCAACCTCAGGAATCTGGAAAAATGTGGCTTGTCACCAAAAACCCTCACTAACTTTTACAGATGCACAACAGAACATCCTGTCGGGTTGCAGGTGTAGAGTAGGTGTGATGGAGAGCATCGTGTCGGGTTGCAGGTGTAGATAGGTGTGATGGAGAGCATCCTGTCGGGTTGCAGGTGTAGAGTAGGTGTGATGGAGAGCATCCTGTCGGGTTGCAGGTGTAGAGTAGGTGTGATGGAGAGCATCCTGTCGGGTTGTATCACCGCCTGGTACAGTAACTGCTCCTTCCACAACCGCAGGGCTCTCCAGAGGATAGTGAGGTCTGCACAACGGATCACCGGGGGCAAACTACCTGCCCTCCAGGACACCTGCAGCACCCGATGTCATAGGAAAGCTCATAAAGATCCTCA
Source organism: Oncorhynchus kisutch (assembly GCF_002021735.2). Classification (NCBI taxonomy): domain Eukaryota; kingdom Metazoa; phylum Chordata; class Actinopteri; order Salmoniformes; family Salmonidae; genus Oncorhynchus; species Oncorhynchus kisutch. The sequence continues at coordinate 38,783,664 of NC_034197.2, forward strand.
AGGACAATAACCACCCGAGCCACTGCCTGTTCACCCTACTCCAATCCAGAAAGCAAGGTCAGTACAGGTGCAACAGAGCTGGGACCGAGAGATTGAAAAACAGCTTCTATCTCAAGGCCATCCGATTGTTAAACAGCCACCACTAACACAGAGAGGCTGCTGCCTACCTACAGACTTGATATCATTGGCCACTTAAATAAATGGAACACTAGTCACTATTTAATAATGCTACTTTAAGAATGTCTACATATCTCGCATTACTCATTTCATATGTATATACTGTATACTGCATCCTTCACTATATATTCTTTACTATATATTGCATCTTAGCCGCTCTGTCACAGCTCATCCATATATTTTATACTTACATATTCTCATCCCATTCCTTTACTAGATTGTGTGCATTAGGTTTTGAGGTGGAATTTGTTAGATATTACCTGTTAGATACTGCTGCACTGTCGGATCTAGAAGCACAAGCATTTCACTACACTCGCAATAACATCTGCTAACCATGTGTACGTGACCAATAACATCTGATTTAGTTTGACATGTGGAGGAGGAGTTAAGAAGCAGCAACTCAGTCACTGATAGGACAAGACATGTGGAGGAGGAGTTAAGAAGCAGCAACTCAGTCACTGATAGGACAACAAGACATGTGGAGGAGGAGTTAAGAAGCAGCAACTCAGTCACTGATAGGACAACAAGTCATGTGGAGGAGGAGTTAAGAAGCAGCAACTCAGTCACTGATAGGACAACAAGACATGCGGAGGAGTTAAGAAGCAGCAACTCAGTCACTGATAGGACAACAAGACATGCGGAGGAGTTAAGAAGCAGCAACTCAGTCACTGAAAGGACAGTTTTCATCTCTAAAGACTCTCACCAATTAACTTTATTTGAGGCCATTACAACTTATTTCTCTTCTAGTGATGTTCATTTAGCCTAGTCCCAGATCTGTTTGTGTTTAGTATTGCATGCCAAACATCGCAATGGTCCGTAGGAGTTAGATAGACAGCACATGCAGATCTGGCACCAGGCTAATGTTTATTATCTGGACCATAACAAAACAAAGTATCTATCTTGTCTAGGAATCAAACAATTAGCTACAGAAATTAAACCATTGCAATCCTCGTACTACAAACATAACAGTCATTAATGAACACAACAAACAGAGATGATGGGGAAGAAATATCCAGTCGCACCAGGCAAGAAGAGATTTTAACCTGGTGTTTTTTACAACAACAAAATGTTGTACTGACTCACCGTCCCAGAGTTGATGTATCTCTTCTTCTTGAACTTCTTCTTGGCGTTCACCACCTAGGATTCCACAGGCACAACATGAACATACATGATAATAATATCACGTAAAAAATGATCCCATTAAATGTCTCCATTCCTCTGGGCCAATAAAGAACATCAGGTATTTTATTTAACCTTTATTTAACTAGGCAAGTCAGTTAAGAACAAATTCTTATTTTCAATGACGGCCTATGAACAGTGGGTTAACTGCCTGTTCAGGGGCAGAACAACAGATTTGTACCATGTCAGCTCGGGATATGAACTTGCAACCTTTCGGTTACTAGTCCAACGCTCTAGCCACTAGGCTACCCTGCCGCCCCGGGATGCTCGCCGTCCCCGTCCCCCCATCCCCGTCCCTCCATCCCCGTCCCCGTCCCCCCATATGTAACGGGGCATGTGAACTCAGTCCCATAACTGCAGTGGGTAACGCTGAAATACCAGACCCTCAGGCTTAGTGTAGTACACATGTTATTCCAGCCGGATCATTCCTGGGTGTATTACATGTGTGTAATAACGAACGGGACGGAATCCACCAAGGTCTGTGTCTCCGAACGACACGTGTCAATATACATGTGTAAACACACACACACACACACACACACACACACACACACACACACACACACACACACACACACACACACACACACACACACACACACACACACACACACACACAGCGAGAAAATGAACTGATTACAGAGATGAGGGTGGGGAAGAGAGGTGATGTCTGATAGAGACTATAACATATCTGAGATCCTTATTGGATATTCAGCACCTGAGGCCACAGGAAGGCGGTCATAAGAGGATCAAGGTTATGTGAAACATCCCCAGCGCTCATTCTACAGGATCCACACATGGAAACACATGGCCGATGAAGTGCTGAATATCAAGTCAAAGGTAGCATTCCCTTCCCCTGTCTCCATCTGCTCCTTCCACTCCCTCGTCTCTCCCCCAGGGCCTCTATCCTCTCTGTCACGACGTTGTGGTTCTCCTCCAGGCCTATCTATACTCTTGGTCACAGTGCCAAGGTTCTTCCCAATTCTTCTCTATTCTATTTGTCACAGTGTCATGGTTTTCCCCCATTCCTCTCTATCCTCTCTGTCACAGTGCCACCATTCTTCCCCATTCCTCTCTATCCTCTTTGTCACAGTGTTGTGGTTCTCCTCCAGGCCTTTCTATCCTCTTTGTCACAGTGTTGTGGTTCTCCTCTAGGCCTCTCTATCCTCTTTGTCACAGTGTTGTGGTTCTTCCCCCATTCCTCTCTATCCTGTCTGTCATGGTGTTGTGGTTCTCCCCCAGGCATCTCTATCCTCTCTGTCACGGTGTTGTGGTTCTCCTCCAGGCATCTCTATCCTCTCTGTCACGGTGTGGTGGTTCTCCTCCAGGCATCTCTATCCTCTCTGTCACGGTGTTGTGGTTCTCCTCCAGGCATCTCTATCCTCTCTGTCACAATATTGTGACATCTATATCACTGTGTCAGGGTTCTTTTCCTGGCCTGGCAAAACAAAATAGCCAAATAGCATTCAAGTTTGCTCCGTTTTTTTGTTGATTCTTTCCAATGTGTCAAGTATTTATCTTTTTGTTTTCTCATGATTTGGTTGGGTCTAATTGTGTTGCTGTCCTGGGGCTCTGTGTTGTCTATTTGTGTTTGTGAACAGAGCTTTGTTATGGAATGTTTGGGAATCACTTCCTTTTAGGTGGTTGTAGAATTTAACAAATATTTTCTGGATTTTGATAAATAGCGGGTATTGCTCTGCATGCATTATTTTGGGTTTTATTTTTGCAGAATTCTGCATGCAGAATCTCAATTTGGTGTTTGTCCCATTTTGTGAATTATTGGTTGGTGAGCAGACCCCAAACCTCACAACCATAAAGGGCAATGGTTTCTATAACAGATTTTTGACAGATCTTAATTGGTATGTCACATTGTTTGTTCCTTTTGATGGCATAGAAGGCCCTTCTTGCCTTATCTCTCAGATTGATCACAGCTTTGCAGAAGCTACCTATGGTGCTGCGGTTTAGGCTGGGGTATGTATAGTTTTTTGTGGGCTCTACGGCAATGGAGTCTAGATGGAATTTGTATTTGTGGTCCTGGCAACTGGACCATTTTTGGAACACCATTATTTTTTATCTTACTGAGATTTAATGTCAGTGCCCAGGTCTGGCATAATTTGTGCAGAAGATCTAGGTGATGCTGTAGGCCCTCCTTGGTTGGTGACAGAAGCACCAGATCATCAGCAAACAGTAGACATTTGACTTCAGATTCTAGTAGAGTGAGGCCGGGTGCTGCAGACTGTTCTAGTGCCCTCGCCAATTCATTGATATATATGTTGAAGAGGGTGGGGCTTAAGCTGCATCCCTGTCTCACCCCGTGGCCCCGTGGAAAGAAATGTGTGTTTTTTGCCAATTTTAACTGCACAGTTGTTGTTTGTGTACATAGATTTTATAATGTTGTATGCTTTTCCCCCAACACCACTTTCCATAAATTTGTAAAAGCAGACCCTCAAGCCAAAATAAGTTAAAAGCTTTTTTGAAATCAAAAAAGTATGAAAAACCTTGCCTCTTTTTTTGGTATGTTTCTTTGTCAATTAGTGTGTGCAAGGTGAATACGTGGTGTGTCGTACGGTAATTCTCTTGCTCCCTTCCCCTAGTGGTTAGAGCGTTGGGCCAGTAACCGAAAGGTTGTTGGATCGAATCCCCGAACTGACAAAGTAAAAATCTGTCGTTCTGCCCCCTGAGCAAGGCAGTTAACCCACTGTTCCCCTGGAGCCGAAGACATGGATTTCGATTATGGCAGCCCCCCGCACCTCTCTGATTCAGAGGGGTTGGGTTAAATGGGGAAGACACATTTCAGTTGAAAGCATTCAGTTGTACTACTGACTAGGTATCCCCCATTTCCCCTTTCCAATATCAGGACTTAATGTAACGCGCCAACAGTTTTAATTATCAGGGACCAGCAGTAGACTCAGAGGGCCAATGACTAGTATCCTTATATTCACTTCACTGTACAGTACCCTATTCCCTATATAGGGCACTACTTTTGACCTGGGCCAATAAGGATCTAGTGCACTATGTAGGTTACATAATACGTAACCTAAGTACGCCTAATACCCATGCAAGGTTGTGGGAGGGAAGTGTAGTCTAGGCCTGGCTCTCTAGCACTGAACTGTAACTTTTCATCTCCTTCTAATCCCTTACATCATCCACTAGGATGTCCAGGTTGCAATATTAGCATAGCCAAACTCAGTGGGGTTCAGTGTGAACCAGGGGAAGTTATGCTAATGCTAGCATAAGGTTGAGTAGACACTAGCACTAATGCTAATATTGTAGTCCTGTAATATACTGTACGTCTCCTATCTGAGTTGCAGAGATATTATGTCAGAATTGCGCTTGCTATTCTCCTTCCTCCTACAAGGGCCTGTGGTCTATTTGATATGTTTTTGGTTTGGTTTATTATGTTATTCTCTGTTTTATCTGTATGCCTTTGGGAGACAAATTGGGTGAGTGCCCTGCCTCCCACCCTCCCTTCCTCTCCACTCACCTCGTACACATTGAACTGGCTCTGGCCCCGGGACAGGTCTCGGTAGCTGGTGGTGAATTCACCGATGAAGTCATGGCTGGAAGGTAAAGTACACCACAACAACAAAATGTCAGACTGTGTACATGGACATTCCCTCTGGGGTGTAGAAATTTAGAAATATGATGGATGTATTGTGTATTTGCCTCAAAAGAGCAGGAATTAAGCTGCTGAAACACATAACAGTGTTGTAGCAGTGAAACATGACAGTGTTGTAGCAGTGAAACATGACAGTGTTGTAGCAGTGAAACATAACAGTGTTGTCATGGTGCTTTATCTTGTAAAACATGATGAGGAAATCATTATTCTGCCATTCATGCATAAATCATTTCTCGTCTGGAAACGAATCAAGTGGAAACATTATCGAGTGTGGGTGTGTGGGGGTGTGTGTATGGGGGGGGGGTCTGTAGTGTCCTTACCTTCCATCTCTGTCCCAGTCGTACACCTCTGCCTTGATTGTCCTGAAAAAGAAAACACACCGAAGGATGAGGAATGTGTGGGTGTGTTAGTGTGTGTATATCTGTGTGTGTGTGTTAGTGTGCGTATATCTGTGGGTGTGTGTTAGTGTGTGTATATCTGTGGGTGTGTGTTAGTGTGTGTATATCTGTGTGTGTGTGTGTTAGTGTGTGTATATCTGTGTGTGTGTGTTAGTGTGTGTATATCTGTGTGTGTGTGTTAGTGTGTGTATATCTGTGTGTGTGTGTTAGTGTGTGTATATCTGTGTGTGTGTGTTAGTGTGTGTATATCTGTGTGTGTGTGTTAGTGTGTGCACATCTGTGTGTGTGTGTGTTAGTGTGTGCACATCTGTGGGTGTGTGTTAGTGTGTGCACATCTGTGTGTGTGTGTTAGTGTGTGCATATCAGTGTGTGTGTGTTAGTGTGTGTACATCTGTGTGTGTGTGTTAGTGTGTGCACATCTGTGTGTGTGTGTGTTAGTGTGTGCACATCTGTGGGTGTGTGTTAGTGTGTGCACATCTGTGTGTGTGTGTTAGTGTGTGCATATCAGTGTGTGTGTGTTAGTGTGTGCACATCTGTGTGTGTGTGTTAGTGTGTGCATATCTGTGTGTGTGTGTTAGTGTGTGCATATCTGTGTGTGTTAGTGTGTGTATATCTGTGTGTGTGTTAGTGTGTGTATATCTGTGTGTGTGTGTGTTAGTGTGTGCACATCTGTGTGTGTGTTAGTGTGTGCATATCTGTGTGTGTGTGTTAGTGTGTGCATATCTGTGTGTGTGTGTGTTAGTGTGTGCATATCTGTGTGTGTGTGTGTTAGTGTTTGTGTATCTGTGTGTGTGTTAGTGTTTGTGTATCTGTGTGTGTCAGTGTGTGTATATCTGTGTATGTGTGTTAGTGTTTGTGTATCTGTGTGTGTGTTAGTGTGTGTGTGTATCTGTGTGTGTGTTAGTGTGTGTATATCTGTGTGTGTGTTAGTGTGTGTATATCTGTGTGTGTGTTAGTGTTTGTGTATCTGTGTGTGTGTGTTAGTGTGTGTATATCTGTGTGTGTGTTAGTGTGTGTATATCTGTGTGTGTGTTAGTGTTTGTGTATCTGTGTGTGTGTGTTAGTGTGTATATCTGTGTGTGTGTTAGTGTTTGTGTATCTGTGTGTGTGTGTGTTTGTGTGTATATCTGTGTGTGTGTTAGTGTGTGTATATCTGTGTGTGTGTTAGTGTGTGTATATCTGTGTGTGTGTTAGTGTGTGTTAGTTCATATATCTACTTTCACTGGACCTCCCCCAGAGTCCTTCAGAGCAGGATTCTGGAATTCTCAAAAAGCTTCAATAGAACGAGTTTTTAGAATTTAAAGGGCCAATCTGAGATTCAAACAACAACAATGTGGCTTCTTGTTTGGTAAACTGAGTGATGGGGCTGGATAAATTAGATTTTGGATTGTGATGGAGAAAGACCGCTGAACTAAGCTCATGAGGCATTTATAAGTTATATTCTTCAATAATAATAAAAGTAATAAAAAAACAAAAAGATGTACCAATCAATTCTAGATTGCCCCTTTAAAATGCCTGAGAGCTGGACTCTTAAAAGACTCTGAGTTTGGTTTCCATAGCAGTGAGACTGGCCATTAAAGCTCATTACCCATTTAGTAACTGATAATTAAATTGATCTTAGCCAGAGCAGTTCACATAACACCCTTGAGACAAATGTTTGTGTGATTGCACATGAAAAGGTTTCAAAAGAGCATTTAAAGGGAGATGGAATTAAAACCAAACCAATCATCTCATCAACAGAATTTAAAAAAATGTAATGAAAAAAAGATGAGTAGATTTAAAAACCACATTAGCTAATTACATACTTTGAAAATAATAATCAAAGAAACCAATTAAGTCTGAAATGGCATATAGGATTGGAACAGACTCCTTTGTAATTACAATGAATGCGAAGTTTAAATTGAACTTGTGTTAGACATAACTGCTGCAAAACGTACTGCTGCCACACGTTGTGAACAAAACATTCAGTAAGTGCACTTCACAAAAATGGATGACAGACTTTAAATCACAATTTAATGGAAAATGTAACATTTGTGAGAAGAAGAAGAAGGAAGTTTCTATCGGAGGAAATAGAGACATAATAGAATGAGTTTCCAAAACTTTTGGGGTGAGTTATTTCCCTCCTCCCACCTGCCAAAGGTAGACAACAACCCCCTAAGGGGGGAACACATCATGATGATAAGAGTTCCCAAAATAAGTAGGAAGAAGCGGAGAACCCAAAATAAGCCCTCTGTGCCCTAGTCAAAGTAGTGCATTTGGGATGCAACTACTGCCTGGAAGACAGACACATCCTCTCATCCTCCACATCAGTCAGAAAAATATCATATGGGTTTACCCCACAGGCCCTGTCAATCAACTATCATCACTCAAACCAGGAGGGAGGAAACACTCTGCTTCAGTCTTAACCTGCTATCCCTGTCTAAATGTACACTGAGAGAGAGAGAAAGAGAGAGAGAGAGAGAGAGAGAGAGAGAGAGAGAGAGAGAGAGAGAGAGAGAGAGAGAGAGAGAGAGAGAGAGGAGAGAGAGAGAGAGAGAGAGGAGAGAGAGAGAGAGAGAGAGAGAGAGGGGGAGAGAGGGAGAACGAGAGGGAGAGAGAGAGAGGGGGAGAGAGGGAGAACGAGAGGGAGAGAGAGAGGGAGAGAGGGGGGAGAGAGAGAGGACAGGGAGAGAGACAGGGGCAGAGGGAGAGAGAGAGATGGAAAGAAAGAGCGAGACGGAAATAGAGAGAGAGACGGAAATAGAGAGAGAGACGGAAATAGAGAGAGGAGAGAGAGAGAGAGAGAGAGAGAGAGAGAGAGAGAGAGAGAGAGAGGGCGAGAGAGACAGAGAGGGGGACAGAGAGAGAGAGAGAGAGAGAGAGAAGAGAGAGAGAGAGAGGGACAGAGGGAGAGAGAGGGACAGAGAGAGAGAGAGGGACAGAGAGAGAGAGATGGAAAGAAAGAGAGAGACCAAAGAGAGAGAGGAGAGAGAGAGAGAGAGAGAGAGAGAGAGAGAGAGAGAGAGAGAGAGAGAGGGCGAGAGAGACAGAGAGGGGGACAGAGAGAGAGAGAGAGAGAGAGAGAGAGAGAGAGAGAGAGAGAGAGGGACAGAGAGAGAGACAGAGAGAGAGAGAGAGAGAGAGAGAGAGAGAGAGAGACCCCTGTCCTAACCCTTTGATAGACTAGAGATTAGGCTAGTATCCCTGATGATTCCCTACTGAAGCCAGTTAAAGTCAATTTGATCTCATTTCCCTTCTATGTCAATGTTGAAACCAAGGTGAAACAGAAAACCATCACTACTCAATAATGTGTATAACACAGTGACTACATAACACAGCATTACACAGTGACTACATAACACAGCATTACTCAGTGACTACATAACACAGCATTACACAGTGACTACATAACAGCATTACAAAGTGACTACATAACACAGCATTACACAGTGACTACATAACACAGAATTACACAGTGACTACATAACACAGCATTACACAGTGACTACATAACACAGAATTACACAGTGACTACATAACACAGCATAACACAGTGACTACATAACACAGAATTACACAGTGACTACATAACACAGCATTAGACAGTGACTACATAACACAGCATTACACAGTGACTACATAACACAGCATTACACAGTGACTACATAACACAGCATTACACAGTGACTACATAACACAGCATTACACAGTGACTACATAACACAGCATTACACAGTGACTACATAACACAGCATTAAACAGTGACTACATAACACAGCATTACACAGTGACTACATAACACAGCATTACACAGTGACTACATAACACATACATAACACAGCATTACACAGTGACTACATAACACAGCATTACACAGTGACTACATAACAGCATTACACAGTGACTACATAACACAGCATTACACAGTGACTACATAACACAGCATTACACAGTGACTACATAACACAGCATTAGACAGTGACTACATAACACAGCATTACACAGTGACTACATAAAGCAGCATTACACAGTGACTACATAACACAGCCTTACACAGTGACTACATAACACAGCATAACACAGTGACTACATAACAGCATTACACAGTGACTACATAACACAGCATTACACAGTGACTACATAACACAGCATTACACAGTGACTACATAACACAACATTACACAGTGACTACATAACACAGCATTACACAGTGACTACATAACACAGTGACTACATAACACAGCATTACACAGTGACTACATAACACAGCATTACACAGTGACTGCATAACACAGCATTACACAGTGACTACATAACACAGCATTACACAGTGACTACATAACACAGCATTACACAGTGACTACACAACACAGCATTACACAGTGACTACATAACACAGCATTACACAGTGACTACATAACACAGCATTACACAGTGACTACATAACACAGCATTACACAGTGACTACATAACACAGCATTACACAGTGACTACATAAAACAGTGACTACATAACACAGCATTACACAGTGACTACATAACACAGCATTACACAGTGACTACATAACACAGCATTAGACAGTGACTACATAACACAGCATTACACAGTGACTACATAACAGCATTACACAGTGACTACATAACACAGCATTAGACAGTAACTACATAACACAGCATTACACAGTGACTACATAACACAGCATTACACAGTGACTACATAACACAGCATTACACAGTGACTACATAACACATTTTTACACGGTGACTACATAACACAGTATTACACGGTGACTACATAACACAGTGACTACATAACACAATATTACACAGTGACCACATAACACAGTTTTACACAGTGACTACATAACACAGCATTACACAGTGACTACATAACACAGCATTACACAGTGACTACATAACACAGTGACTACATAACACAGCATTACACAGTGACTACATAACACAGCATTACACAGTGACTACATAACACAGCATTACACAGTGATTACATAACACAGCAATACACCGTGACTACATAACACAGCATTACACAGTGACTACATAACACAGCATTACACAGTGACTACATAACACAGCATTACACAGTGACTACATAACACAGCATTACATAACACAGCATTACACAGTGACTACATAACACAGCATTACACAGTGACTACATAACACAGTGACTACATAACACAGCATTACATAACACAGCATAACACAGTGACTACATAACACAGCATTACACAGTGATTACATAACACAGCATAACACAGTGACTACATAACACAGCATTACACAGTGACTACATAACACAGCATTACACAGTGACTACATAACACAGCATTACACAGTGACTACATAACACAGCATTACACAGTGACTACATAACACAGCATTACACAGTGACTACATAACACAGCATTAAACAGTGTTGCATAGTGTTACACAGGCGTATAAACACTGTTTACTGCATTTAGGAGAAGCAATAACACAGGACTGCCAAAAGAACACCAATCAAAATATATTTCCTCACAGGAAATATATTGTGTAATCTATACTCTCCCCAGCTCGATGCAGTATCTGAAGACGATCCCTCCCCACACCTCTCTCAAGGTCTCTGTCTTCGCAATGTTCATATTCAATCATAGAAATATAATTACTAGAACGGTCATCCTCATTAATACCCATGATGGTGTAGTCAAATTGCTTTTTGGTCCAATGGGTTTCCCTCTCTAATTCTATTTCTATGGTTTCAACCCCTACAGTCCAACTATCTTGGTCAATTAGCTTCAGCAGGGTGGTGAGGTGAGCAAACAGACAGCTACATTGAGAGGAGGCTAGCGGCTGATTACAGACTCCTGTGGTGTGGGAGAGGCTGTGATAGGGCCTGGGCTGAGGTGTGGGCTGTCGAAGCATCACACACGCACGCACACACGCACACTCTCTCCTCTCTCTCCCAATCTCTCTCTCTCTCCCCATCTCTATCTTTCTCTCTTTCCCTCCCTCTGTCTCTCTCTCTCTACCCATCTCTCTCTTTCTCTCTTTCCCTCCCTGTCTCTCTCCCTCCCAATCTCTCTCTCTCTCCCAATCTCGCTCTCTCTCTCTTTCTCTCTTTCCCTCCCTCTGTCTCTGACTCTCCCCCTCTCTCTTTCTCTCTCTCCCTCTCTCCCCTCTCTCTCTCTCTCTCTCTCTTTCCCTCCCCTCCCTCTGTCTCTCCCTCTCCCTCTCTCCCTGCTCTCCTGGGGATCCAGAGAAGATATTGTAAGAGAAAAATTACACCCTACTCCCTATATGTAACGCACTACTTGTGACCATGGCTCTGATGAAAAGTAGTGCACTACACAGGCAATAGGGTGCCATTTTGGACGTAGTCTCAGGTAGAAGCAGCCAATCAGAGCCTTATCTGGAACGCTGTTGCCAACCGTGGACAGATCAATGAGCAGCCAAACTCCAGCAGGGCATTTAGAGATAGACGGTGTATTTACTCTGCGGTTGAGGCACAGATAAAATAACAGTAAAAAATCAATGGTGTCTAAATTCGCTGAGGCCAGACCGTTTTGAAACGGTTATGCCACATATCAAAATTGCGCCTCCACCCCAGTTCTCACAGAAAAAACGAAGCCGCTCTCTGTGTGTGTGTGTGTGTTATAGTGTGTGTGTGTGTGTGTGTTATAGTGTGTGTGTGTGTGTGTATTATAGTGTGTGTGTGTGTGTGTGTTATAGTGAGTGTGTTATAGTGAGTGTACAATATCCTACCTGTCAAAGTTCTGCCACACTGGGTTCAGAGTGTGTGTTATTGTATGTGTGTGTGTGAGTGTGTGTGTGTCTGTGTGTGTTAATGTGTGTGTGTGTGTTATAGTGGGTGTACAATATCCTACCTGTCAAAGTCCTGCCACACTGGGTTCAGAGTGTGTGTTATTGTATGTGTGTGTGAGTGTGTGTGTGTGTGTCTGTGTGTGTGTGTTAATGTGTGTGTGTGTGTTATAGTGTGTGTGTGTGTTATAGTGAGTGTGTTATAGTGAGTGTACAATATCCTACCTGTCAAAGTCCTGCCACACTGGGTTCAGAGTGTGTGTTATTGTATGTGTGTGTGTGTGTGTGTGTGTCTGTGTGTGTGTGTGTTATAGTGTGTGTGTGTTATAGTGTGTGTGTTATAGTGTGTGTGTGTGTGTTATAGTGTGTGTGTGTTATAGTGTGTGTGTGTGTGTTATGGTGTGTGTGTGTGTTATAGTGTGTGTATAACAGTACCTATCGAAGTCTCCATTGCAGAGTGCTCTGACAGGGATGGAGATGGCCTGCCAAACTGGGTTCAAAGTGTTCTTCACAACCTCTGTCTTATGGCAAATAGTACACCTGGACAGAGACACATATGGACACAGAGGAATTAATTACAGTGCTCTGGCAACAACTTTCACTACCTAATACCTAATATCTTCCCACAAGAACATTTGTGATTCTAGCTACATGCAAGACCTTAAAATAACACATAACAGTACTTTACTATCAGATGCACAGCTGAAAATATAGGTCCTGCAGTGCTACCTATAAATCCTCTCTTTAGTTGGTGGTACGACTGTGTCAGTGCCTCTGTCCGTGTATCAGTTGATTTTAAGTCCATTTGTGTCTCTTGTCCTCATCTCACTATCTCTCTGTCTCTCTCTTCATCTCTCCATCTTTCCATCTCTCTATCTGTCTCTCTCTCAATTCAATTCAATTTAATTCAAGGGCTTTATTGGCATGGGAAACATGTGTTAACATTGCCAAAGCAAGTGAGGTAGACAACATACAAAGTGAATATATAAAGTGAAAAACAACAAAAATTAACAGTAAACATTACACATACAGAAGTTTCAAAACAGTAAAGACATTACAAATGTCATATTATATATATATATATATATATATATATATACAGTGTTTTAACAATGTACAAATGGTTAAAGGACACAAGATAAAATAAATAAGCATAAATATGGGTTGTATTTACAATGGTGTTTGTTCTTCACTGGTTGCCCTTTTCTCGTGGCAACAGGTCACAAATCTTGCTGCTGTGATGGCACACTGTGGAATTTCACCCAGTAGATATGGGAGTTTTTCAAAATTGGATTTGTTTTCGAATTCTTTGTTGATCTGTGTAATCTGAAGGAAATATGTCTCTCTAATATGGTCATACATTGGGCAGGAGGTTAGGAAGTGCATCTCAGTTTCCACATCATTTTGTGGGCAGTGAGCACATAGCCTGTCTTCTCTTGAGAGCCATGTCTGCCTACGGCGGCCTTTCTCAATAGCAAGGCTATACATAGTCTGTACATAGTCAAGGCTTTCCTTAATTTTGGGTCAGTCACAGTGGTCAGGTATTCTGCCGCTGTGTACTCTCTGTGTAGGGCCAAATAGCATTCTAGTTTGCTCAGTTTTTTTGTTAATTCTTTCCAATGTGTTAAGTAGTTATCTTTTTGTTTTCTCATGATTTGGTTGGGTCTAATTGTGCTGCTGTCCTGGGGCTCTGTAGTGTGTGTTTGTGAACAGAGCCCCAGGACCAGCTTGCTTAGGGGACTCTTTTCCAGGTTAATCTCTCTGTAGGTGATGGCTTTGTTATGGAAGGTTTGTGAATCGCTTCCTTTTAGGTGGTTGTAGAATTTAACAGCTCTTTTCTGGATTTTGATAATTAGTGGGTATCGGCCTAATTCTGCTCTGCATGCATTATTTGGTGTTCTACGTTGTACACGGAGGATATTTTTGCAGAATTCTGCGTGCAGTCTCAATTTGGTGTTTGTCCCATTTTGTGAAGTCTTGGTTGGTGAGCGGACCCCAGACCTCACAACCATAAAGGGCAATGGGCTCTATGACTGATTCAAGTATTTTTAGCCAAATCCTAATTGGTATGTTGAAATTTATGTTTCTTTTGATGGCATAGAATGCCCTTCTTGCCTTGTCTCTCAGTTCAGCTTTGTGGAAGTTACCTGTGGTGCTGATGTTTAGGCCAAGGTATGTATAGTTTTTTGTGTGCTCTAGGGCAACAGTGTCTAGATGGAATTTGTATTTGTGGTCCTGGTGACTGGACCTTTTTTGGAACACCATTATTTTGGTCTTACTGAGATTTACTGTCAGGGCCCAGGTCTGACAGAATCTGTGCATAAGATCTAGGTGCTGCTGTAGGCCCTCCTTGGTTGGTGACAGAAGCACCAGATCATCAGCAAACAGCAGACATTTGACTTCGGATTCTAGCAGGGGGAGGCCGGGTGCTGCAGACTTTTCTAGTGCCCGTGCCAATTCGTTGATATATATGTTGAAGAGGGTGGGGCTTAAGCTGCATCCCTGTCTAACCCCACGACCCTGTGTGAAGAAATGTGTGTGTTTTTTGCCAATTTTAACCGCACACTTGTTGTTTGTGTACATGGATTTTATAATGTCGTATGTTTTACCCCCAACACCACTTTCCATCAGTTTGTATAGCAGACCCTCATGCCAGATTGAGTCGAAGGTTTTTTGAAATCAACAAAGCATGAGAAGACTTTGCCTTTGTTTTGGTTTGTTTGGTTGTCAATTAGGGTGTGCAGGGTGAATACATGGTCTGTTGTACGGTAATTTGGTAAAAAGCCAATTTGACATTTGCTCAGTACATTGTTTTCATTGAGGAAATGTACGAGTCTGCTGTTAATAATAATGCAGAGGATTTTCCCAAGGTTACTGTTGACACATATTCCACGGTAGTTATTGGGGTCAAATTTGTCTCCACTTTTGTGGATTGGGGTGATCAGTCCTTGGTTCCAAATATTGGGGAAGATGCCAGAGCTAAGTATGATGTTAAAGAGTTTTAGTATAGCCAATTGGAATTTGTTGTCTGTATATTTGATCATTTCATTGAGGATACCATCAACACCACAGGCCTTTTTGGGTTGGAGGGTTTTTATTTTGTCCTGTAACTCTTTCAATGTAATTGGAGAATCCAGTGGGTTCTGGTAGTCTTTAATAGTTGATTCTAAGATCTGTATTTGATCATGTATATGTTTTTGCTCTTTATTCTTTGTTATAGAGCCAAAAAGATTGGAGAAGTGGTTTACCCATACATCTCCATTTTGGATAGATAATTCTTCGTGTTGTTGTTTGTTTAGTGTTTTCCAATTTCCCCCCCCTCTTCATCTCTTCATCTCTCCATCTCTTCATCTCTCCATCTCTTCATCTATTCATCTCTTCATCTCTCCATCTCTTCATCTCTTCATCTCTCACTCTATTCATCTCTCCATCTCTCCATCTCTTCATCTCTTCATCTCTCCATCTCTTCATCTCTCCATCTCTTCATCTATTCATCTCTCCATCTCTTCATCTATTCATCTCTTCATCTCTCACTCTATTCATCTCTCCATCTCTCTATCTCTTCATCTCTCCATCTCTTCATCTCTTCATCTCTCCATCTCTCTATCTCTTCATCTCTTCATCTCTCCATCTCTTCATCTCTTCATCTCTTCATCTCTTCATCTCTCTATCTCTCTATCTCTTCATCTCTTCATCTCTTCATCTATTCATCTCTCCATCTATTCATCTCTCCATCTCTTCATCTATTCATCTCTCTATCTCTTCATCTCTCTATCTCTTCATCTCTTCATCTCTTCATCTCTCTATCTCTTCATCTCTCTATCTCTTCATCTCTTCATCTCTTCATCTATTCATCTCTCTATCTCTTCATCTCTCTATCTCTCCATCTCTTCATCTCTTCATCTATTCATCTCTCCATCTCTTCATCTCTTCATCTCTCCATCTATTCAACTCTCCATCTCTTAATCTCTCCATCTCTTCATCTATTCATCTCTTCATCTCTCACTCTATTCATCTCTCCATCTCTCCATCTCTTCATCTCTTCATCTCTCCATCTCTTCATCTATTCATCTCTCCATCTCTTCATCTCTTCATCTCTTCATCTCTTCATCTCTCCATCTCTTCATCTCTCTATCTCTTCATCTATTCATCTCTTCATCTCTCCATCTCTTCATCTCTTCATCTATTCATCTCTCTATCTCTTCATCTCTCTATCTCTTCATCTCTTCATCTCTCCATCTCTTCATCTCTCTATCTCTTCATCTATTCATCTATCCATCTCTTCATCTCTCTATCTCTTCATCTCTCTATCTCTTCATCTCTTCATCTCTCTATCTCTTCATCTCTCCATCTATTCATCTCTTCATCTATTCATCTCTTCATCTAGTCATCTCTCTATATCTTCATCTCTCTATCTCTTCATCTCTTCATCTCTCCATCTATTCATCTATTCATCTCTTCTTCTATTAATCTCTTCATCTATTAATCTCTTCATCTCTTCATCTATTCATCGCTCCATCTCTTCATCTATTCATCTCTCCATCTATTCATCTATTCATCACTTCATCTATTCATCTCTCCATCTCTTCATCTATTCATCTCTCCATCTCTTCATCTCTCCATCTCTTCATCTATTCATCTCTCCATCTCTCCATCTATTCATCTCTTCATCTCTTCATCTCTCCATCTCTTCATCACATTGTCTATTCATCTCTTCATCTCTCCATCACACTGTCTATTCATCTCTTCATCTGTCTCTCTCTCTCCATCACACTGTCTCTCACTCTATTCATCTCTCCATCTCTTCATCTCTCTATCTGTCTCTCCATCACACTATCTCTCACTCTATTCATCTCTTCATCTCTCTATCTGTCTCTCTCTCTCCATCTCTCCACAGCTCTGTCTCTCGCTCTCTTCATATCTCCATCTCTCTCTCACTCTCCATCTCTCCCTCTCTTCATCTTTCCATCTCCCTCTCTCTCTTAATCTCTCCATCCTTTGACCTGATAGCTTAGCCCTCATGTACTGTATCTCTTCGATAAGATATTAGATCCAGAAAACAAACAGTAAAACAAATCAAACATGTAAATAACTCACGTCCCATCTTCATTACTCCTATAGAACACCATAAAGGGGTCTGACTTCCCAAAGAAGTCCTTCTTGTCCAACTTGTGGGCACAGAACTGCATGGTGGCAACTTCCTGGAGGGGAAAGAGATGGAGAGAGATATGGAAAGACATAGGGAGAGATATGGAGGGACAGAGGGAGAGAGGGACAGAGAGAGAGGGACAGAGAGAGAGGGACAGAGAGAGAGAGAGAGGGACAGAGAGAGAGAGAGGGACAGAGACAGAGAGAGGGGGGAGATATGGAAAGACAGATGGAGAGAGAGAGAGAGAGAGAGAGAGAGAGAGAGAGAGAGAGAGAGAGAGAGAGAGAGAGAGGGGACAGTACATAGTAAATCCCCAATAGGATGACCGGCTTCCTGTTTGCTAGCTGTTAGGTTTTTAATACGGTGCCTTGTGCCGCAATATAAAAGCACTGAATCACCAAATAAACCCAAGGCATGGTCTGCATCCTGATAAGCAACACATCACAGCAGCACCGTACACAGCCAGTGAGCCCTGATTCTCAAATCCTAATGAAAGAACATATATATTAATAATCATTACTTTATTCATGTTCTGGCATTCAAAACATGAAGTCTCGAAAAGCAAAGTAAAAAATGTTATGTGCAACCTTGTGAATATAGAGCTAAATAAATTGCTTAAGAGTCCATACAAAATGGGGCTGTAAAATGAAATGGGGTTTAGCTAGAAAATGAGCTGTATCCAAGTGTGTGTAGAGGAAGTGATGGAGTTTTGATTTATTTTTAGTTCAGCTAATGACACATTAAACACCTGGTGTTGTTTTCACAATCACACTCATGCAGTCAGCATTTCACTGCTCACGCACCGCCTGAATGGCTTAGGATTCCCGATAGTACCCAAATACCTATGTAATTCACTACTTTTGCCCAAGGCCCATAGGGAAACCAACACCTGGTCTAAAAGTAGTGCACTGACGAAATAGTTGGAACAGCCAGAAGAGTAAAGGCTGTTGGAACAACCAGAGATGTTAAGAATGTTGGAACAGCCAGAAGAGTTAAGGCTGTTGGAACAGCCAGAAGGGTAAAGGCTGTTGGAACAGCCAGAGAAGTTAAGGCTGTTGGAACAGCCAGAAGAGTAAAGGCTGTGGGAACAGACAGAAGAGTCAAGGCTGTTGGAACAGCCAGAAGAGTAAAGGCTGTTGGAACAGCCAGAAGAGTCAAGGCTGTTGGAATAGCCAGAATAGTTAAGGCTGTTGGAATAGCCAGAGGAGTTAAGGCTGTTGGAACAGCTGCAGAATATCTACAATCATACATTGTAGATAACAGTCAAGACATCAAAACTGTGAAATAACACATATGGAAACATGTAGTAACCAAAAAAAAGTGTGAAACAAATCAAAATATATTTTATATTTTGGAGTGCTGCTTCAGATGACCTGGCCTCCACAATCCCCCGACCTCAACCCAATTGAGATGGTTTGGGATGAGTTGGACCGAAGGTGAAGAAAAAGCAAGAAGTGCTCAACATATTTGGGAACTCCTTCAAGACTGTTGGAAAAGCATTCCAGATGAAGCTGGTTGAGAGAATGCCAAGAGTGTTCAAAGCTGTCAAGGCAAAGGGTGGCTACTTTGAAGAATCACAAATATAAAATATATTTTGATTCAGGTTTTTTTTTTGGTAAGGGAAAATCAAGTCTGAAATTTAAAAGTGAAAATGACAAACGTCAGACACGGACACCACACAGACAAGGACACACACACATTCTATGTTCATCACTCTCTCTGTCTGCAACCCTTTTAGTGCGTTGAGCTTGAGGGTTGGATGTACGTGTTCTGTTGGCTAGAGGATACCAGGTACCGTACATAAGTGCCTCTGAATTGCAGTACAGTATAGTATAAGACAGCATAGTAGAGTAGAGTACAGTATAATACATTATAGTACAGTACAGTACAGTACAGTACAGTACAGTATAGTATAGCACAGTAGAGTACAGTATAGTATAATACATTATAGTACAGTACAGTATAGTACAGTATAGCACAGTAGAGTACAGTATAGTATAATACAGCAGAGCAGAGTATCGTATAATTCAGTACAGTATGATACTTTATAGTATAGTATAATACATTACAGTATAGTATAATACAGCATAGTAGAGTAGAGTACAGTATAGTATAATACAGCATAGTAGAATATAGTACAGTATAGTATAATACAGTAGAGTAGAGTACAGTATAGTATAATACATTATAGTACAGTACAGTATAGCACAGTATATCACAGTAGAGTACAGTAGAGTATAATACAGCAGAGCAGAGTATCGTATAATACAGTACAGTATGATACTTTATAGTATAGTATAATACATTACAGTATAGTATAATACAGCATAGTAGAGTAGAGTACAGTATAGTACAGTTTAATATAGTATAGTATAATACATTACAGTATAGTATAATACAGTTTAATATAGTATAGTATGTACAGTATAATACAGTATAGTACAGCACAGTATAGTGCAATACATTATACAATATACAATATAATACAGTAAAGTATGATACTTTATAGTATAATACAGTACACTATAGTATGATACTGTATAGTATAGTCTAGTATACTGGACTACAGTATAATATGGTATATAGTACAGTATATACAGTATAGTATAATACAGTATAATATAGTATAGTACAGTATAGTATAATACAGTTTAGCATAGTACTGAATAGTGTAATTAAGCAATAAGCCACAAGGGGGTGTGTTATATGGCCAATATACCACGGCTAAGGGCTGTTCTTACGTGCGACGCATCGCTGAGTGCCTGGACACATCCCTTAGACGTGGTATATTGGCCATATAAACCCCCGAGGTGCCTTATTGCTGTTATAAACTGGCTACCAATGTAATTAGAGCAGTAAAAATACATGTTTTGTCATACCCGTGGTATACGGTCTGATATACTCCGGCTGTCTGCCAATCAGCATTCAGGGCTAGAACCACACAGTTTATAGAACAGTATAGTAAAGTGTAATACAGTATAGTATAATACAGTATATTGCAGTAAAGTACAGTATAGTATATTATAATGCATTATACCATGGCATTGTTGACTACTAGTTTCTGATTAGCTTGAAGGGCATTCTAGAGCATGCATTATTTCCCTATAACACACGGTATGTCAACACGGCAGAATTCATTCAGTTCATTCTTACGTTCAATGTTTGAGCTGCTTTTTTAAAGTAAAAGTCGAATTGAAAACATTACTGTTGGAATACATTTTCATAATAGCAAGCTAGACCTGATGGTTTGGTAAACTAAACTAGCAAGTCTGTTTGTTTGGTTACCAAGGCAACTGTACTGCAACTATCTTCTAAACCTACAGGCTACTTCAGTGGATGATATAATACAGTACAGTATAATATAGTATAGTACAGTATAGTATAATACAGTACAGTATAATATAGTATAATACAGTACAGTATAATATAATATAGTATAGTACAGTATAGTATAATACAGTACAGTATAATATAGTATAGTACAGTATAATACAGTACAGTATAATATAGTATAGTACAGCATAGTTTAATACAGTATAATATAGTATAGTACAGTATAGTTTAATACAGTATAATATAGTATAGTACAGTATAGTTTAATACAGTATAATATAGTATAGTACAGTATAGTTTAATACAGTATACTATAGTATAGTACAGTATAGTTTAATGCAGTATAATATAATATAGTGCAGTATAGTGTAATACAGTACAGTATAATATAGTATAGTGCATTATAGTATAATGCAGTACAGTATAATATAGTATGGTACAGTATAGTTTAATACAGTATAATATAGTATAGTACAGTATAGTATAATGCAGTATAATATAGTTTAGTACAGTATAGTTTAATACAGTATAATATAGTATAGTACAGTATAGTATAATACAGTACAGTATAATATAGTATAGTACAGTATAGTATAATAAAGTATAATATAGTATAGTACATTATAGTATAATACAGTACAGTATAACATAGTATAGTACAGTATAGTTTAATACAGTGTACTATAGTATAGTACAGTATAGTATAATACAGTATAATATAGTTTAGTATAGTATAATACAGTATAATATAGTATAGTACAGTACAGTTTAATACAGTATACTATAGTATAGTACAGTATAGTTTAATGCAGTATAATATAGTATGGTACAGTATAGTTTAATACAGTATAATATAGTATAGTGCAGTATATTATAATACAGTACAGTATAATATAATATAGTATAGTACAGTATAGTATAATACAGCACAGTATTATATAGTATAGGACATTATAGTATAATACACTACAGTATAATATAGTATAGTTCAGTATAGTATAATACAGTCTAATATAGTATAGTACATTATAGTTTAATACAGTATACTATAGTATAGTACAGTATAGTTTAATGCAGTATAATATAGTATAGTACAGTATAGTTTAATACAGCACAGTATAATATAGTATAGTACATTATAGTATAATACAGTACAGTATAATATAGTATAGTACAGTATAGTATAGTATAATACAGTACAGTATAATATCATTTAGTACAGTATAGTTTAATATTGTACAGTATAATAGAGTATAGTACAGTATAATACAGTACAATTTAATATAGTATAGTACAGTGTAGTATAATACAGTACAGTATAATATAGTATAGTACAGTATAGTATAATACAGTACAGTTTAATATAGTATAGTACAGTATAGTATAATACAGTATAATATAATATAGTACAGTACAGGGGATGAGACTGCAGCATATCGATAGATATAAATGGAAGCCCTATTTTCACCAAGTTGTAATTTATTCCTGTGTGGACAAAACCATTTTCTTCTTTCTAAAGTGTAACCAATAGCCATTAGGTCTATGTCACATGCGTGATTGTGTGGGTGCTGTCGAGGCCTGAACACATTCTCTCTAGCGATGCCAATTAATTGATTTATTCAGGCCAGGCTAGTGATGGGTGCTCTTGGGCCTGAACACATTGGCTCTATCGATCCTCATGACCCACATTACTCACAGTACATCCTCTGACCTGCCCCTCGAACCACCACACTGCTCCAGGCCTTGGACAACAGCTCACAACTGGGCTTGCAGACCTGGTTCAAATAGGATCTGTTTACTTTAGCTGTCGTTGATTGAGCTTGACTTGCACAATGGAACCAACAAAAGAGATTCTATTTGAATTCAGGTATGTCTTGGCCAGCAGCCCACAACTCTAACTGGGCTATAACCTTTATTATGTTCAAAGCACAGACCCTAGGCTATGTTCCAATATCCACACTAGCATGCCACTTAGTATGTATACTCAATACAGTACACTGCTTTATTACCCATTTGCTAGTAATATGGATTTTTGGAACAGTGCCTGGGAGAGAATAGCTGGTGGATGTAATATTGTAGAATTAAATGTAATACCTCTTGTGTAGCAAACCGAGATAGCTCTGATGACCTCTGTAGTATCCCATCAACACAGTTGGAAATAAAATACATTGTTGGTTTGAAGGAGAGAGAAAAATGCATTGCTGATTACAACTGTGGTGACTAAATGGATGCCAGCTGCTGTTTTGCTGTTTTCTATTCGGACATAATCACTCTACGAGTTATCTTGGTCTAATTATCTTTGTCTCTGTCAATAGATGTTGCTTTTCTGTCTTAAGATAATAGAAGGAAGTGACAGATATTGAGGTTGTCTCATTTGTGTCGTCCGGCTGTATC
Organism: Oncorhynchus kisutch; assembly: GCF_002021735.2. Lineage (NCBI taxonomy): Eukaryota > Metazoa > Chordata > Actinopteri > Salmoniformes > Salmonidae > Oncorhynchus > Oncorhynchus kisutch. Next base: position 38,806,713 of record NC_034197.2, read on the forward strand.
TGAAGCAAAACAAGATGGCCGCCTGTTGTATGACTCAGCAATACAAATATGGAACCATCACTTGACAACTGATACACCACCATACTTTATTACTGACACCAGGACCTCGTCAAGACTCATATCCCAGTCTTCAGTACTTAAGAAACTCACAGTAAAATGTTATTGTTTCTCACTGATTGTCATTTTATGACTCAATAAAAACAATTGTTCTCCAAAAAAAAAAAAAGGAGCTTGAAGAAATAATTGGTCAATAACCACGTACAGTATATTGTAACTAATCAGTAATCTCCGCACCCAGAAACAAATCAACTTTTGAGACGTTCATCAGAGACTGCTAATCAGTGGGCTCTGCCAGCTGGCTGTAAAGGCACCATATCAGACACGACCTGGTATTAACCAACATTATGCTGACAGGCTGGTAGAGCTTGCCATTAGCTATGGATAACACATCCTCACCAGTCAGTCAGTTAGGCTGCAGCGCTCTTTACCTCTGGATAGGAGACAACAGAGTGAGAACAGCCATCCTACGAGTTATCCCATTGGTAGTTTGGGGACCAGAAGACTGTGGGAACAGCCATGCTACAGGATTTCCAATTGGGGGTTTTGGGACCAGAGAAGGATTAGTCTGGGGCACCGTAGACCGGCAGCCATATTTGTGGTAGAAATTAGATGTAAAAATGTCCATTCAATTTCAATGGCCCTTTATAGTGGGAAGTGGGCCTCGTTCCCCTACCTCCCCCCTCTCCCCTTGTCCTCTTCCTCCTCTATTTCCCCTCGTTCCCCTCGCTCCTCCCTCTCTCCCCTTGCTCCTCTCTCTCCCCCCTTGCTTTTCTCTCCCATTTCTTTCCCCTCACTCCTGTCTTCCACCTCTCTCCCCTTGATGCTCTCGCTCCTCTCTTCACCCTCCTCGCCTTCCTCCTCTCCCCCTTTCCCTCTCTACTCCCTCTCTCCCCTTGCTCCTCTCTCTCCCCCCTTGCTTTTCTCTCCCATTTCTTTCCCCTCACTCCTGTCTTCCACCTCTCTCCCCTTGATGCTTTCGCTCCTCTCTTCACCCTCCTCGCATTCCTCCTCTACCCCTTTCCCTCTCTACTCCCTCTCTCCCCTTGCTCCTCTCTCTCCCCCCTTGCTTTTCTCTCCCATTTCTTTCCCCTCACTCCTGTCTTCCACCTCTCTCCCCTTGATGCTCTCGCTCCTCTCTTCACCCTCCCCGCCTTCCTCCTCTCCCCCTTTCCCCTTTCCCTCTCTCCCCTTGCTCCTCTCTCCCCACTCTCTCCCCTCGTTCCTCTCTTCTCCTTTGCTCCTCTCTCCCCTTGCTCCTCTCTCCCCTCGTTCCTCTCTTCTCTCTCTCCCCACTCTCTCCCCTCGTTCCTCTCTTCTCTCTCTTCCCTTTGCTCCACTAGCAGGGCTGTAATGCTGTAAAGTTCTTATTTACTGGTCTCACTTAGAGCCACAGAGAGAAAGCCAATGAGCATTGTTAACGTACCCAGCAACATTGATAATGGACCCAGCAACATTGTTAACGGACCCAGCAACATTGTTAATGGACCCAGCAACATTGTTAACGGACCCAGCAACATTGTTAACGGACCCAGCAACATTGTTAACGGAACCAGCAACATTGTTAACGGACCCAGCAACATTGTTAACGGACCTAGCAACACTGTTAATGGACCCAGCAACATTGTTAATGGACCCAGCAACATTGTTAATGGACCCAGCAACATTGTTAACGGACCCAGCAACATTATTAACGTACCCAGCAACATTTTTAATGGAACCAGCAACATTGTTAACGGACCCAGCAACACTGTTAATTAACGGAACCAGCAACATTGTTAACGGACCCAGCAACATTGTTAATGGACCCAGCAACATTGTTAACGGACCCAGCAACATTGTTAACGGACCCAGCAACATTGTTAACGGACCCAGCAACATTGTTAACGGACCCAGCAACATTGTTAACGGACCCAGCAACATTGTTAACGGACCTAGCAACACTGTTAACGGAACCAGCAACATTGTTAACGGACCCAGCAACATTGTTAACGGACCCAGCAACATTGTTAAAATGGACACAGCAGCATTACTAACAGACACAGCAGCATTATTAATGGCAGCATTACTAACAGACACGGCAGCATTAATAATGGCAGCATTACTAACAGACACGGCATCATTAATAATGGTAGCATTACTAACAGACACGGCAGCATTAATAATGGCAGCATTACTAACAGACACGGCAGCATTAATAATGGTAGCATTACTAACAGACACGGCAGCATTAATAATGGTAGCATTACTAACAGACACGGCAGCATTAATAATGGCAGCATTACTAACAGACACGGCAGCATTAATAATGGCAGCATTACTAACAGACACGGCAGCATTAATAATGGCAGCATTACTAACAGACACGGCAGCATTAATAATGGTAGCATTACTAACAGACACGGCAGCATTAATAATGGCAGCATTACTAACAGACACGGCAGCATTAATAATGGTAGCATTACTAACAGACACGGCAGCATTAATAATGGCAGCATTACTAACAGACACGGCAGCATTAATAATGGTAGCATTACTAACAGACACGGCAGCATTAATAATGGCAGCATTACTAACAGACACGGCATCATTAATAATGGTAGCATTACTAACAGACACGGCAGCATTAATAATGGCAGCATTACTAACAGACACGGCAGCATTAATAATGGTAGCATTACTAACAGACACGGCAGCATTAATAATGGTAGCATTACTAACAGACACGGCAGCATTAATAATGGCAGCATTACTAACAGACACGGCAGCATTAATAATGGCAGCATTACTAACAGACACGGCAGCATTAATAATGGTAGCATTACTAACAGACACGGCAGCATTAATAATGGTAGCATTACTAACAGACACGGCAGCATTAATAATGGCAGCATTACTAACAGACACGGCAGCATTAATAATGGCAGCATTACTAACAGACACGGCAGCATTAATAATGGTAGCATTACTAACAGACACGGCAGCATTAATAATGGCAGCATTACTAACAGACACGGCAGCATTAATAATGGCAGCATTACTAACAGACACGGCATCATTAATAATGGTAGCATTACTAACAGACACGGCAGCATTAATAATGGCAGCATTACTAACAGACACGGCAGCATTAATAATGGTAGCATTACTAACAGACACGGCAGCATTAATAATGGTAGCATTACTAACAGACACGGCAGCATTAATAATGGTAGCATTACTAACAGACACGGCAGCATTAATAATGGTAGCATTACTAACAGACACGGCAGCATTAATAATGGTAGCATTACTAACAGACACGGCAGCATTAATAATGGCAGCATTACTAACAGACACGGCAGCATTAATAATGGCAGCATTACTAACAGACACGGCAGCATTAATAATGGCAGCATTACTAACAGACACGGCAGCATTAATAATGGTAGCATTACTAACAGACACGGCAGCATTAATAATGGTAGCATTACTAACAGACACGGCAGCATTAATAATGGTAGCATTACTAACAGACACGGCAGCATTAATAATGGTAGCATTACTAACAGACACGGCAGCATTAATAATGGCAGTATTACTAACAGACACGGCAGCATTAATAATGGACAAAGCAGCATTATTAAAACCTCTTAAGAATTAGCCCTTTTTTCCCCCAATTATCACCTCAAATGACATACCCAAATCTAACTGCCTGTAGCTCAGGCCCCGAAGCAAGGATATGCATATTCTAGCAGCATAGCAGCATTAATACTGAACACAGCAGCATTATTAATGGCAGCATTATTAATGGACATAGCAGCATTATTAATGGACATAGCAGCATTATTAACGGACATAGCAGCATTATTAATGGACATAGCAGCATTATTAACAGACATAGCAGCATTATTAATGGACATAGCAGCATTATTAATGGACATAGCAGCATTATTAACAGACATAGCAGCATTATTAACGGACATAGCAGCATTATTAATGGACATAGCAGCATTATTAACGGACATTGCAGCATTATTAATGGCAGCATTATTAACGGACATAGCAGCATTATTAACAGACATAGCAGCATTATTAACGGCAGCATTATTAAAGGCAGCATTATTAATGGACATAGCAGCATTAATACTGAACACAGCAGCATTATTAACTGCAGCATTATTAATGGACATAGCAGCATTATTAATGGACATAGCAGCATTATTAATGGACATAGCATTATTATTAATGGACATAGCAGCATTATTAACGGACATAGCAGCATTATTAACGGACATAGCAGCATTATTAACGGACATAGCAGCATTATTAATGGACATAGCAGCATTATTAACGGACACAGCAGCATTATTAACGGCAGCATTATTAATGGACATAGCAGCATTATTAACGGACATAGCAGCATTATTAATGGACATAGCAGCATTATTAACGGACATAGCATAGGCTATTAAAACTGATGAATAGGTTAACACTAGGAGTAGGGCCCGTAGGTCTAAAGGTCTGTCCTGGTGATTAGAATAAGCATGGGCTCGATAAAGAGGCATTCATAGTCATAGCAGGTTCGCCATAGCGATAAATAGAGTCATATACAGTCAGTATAGATGGTATCTGATGTTCACCTATGTATGGACACAATCATCCTATGATACAGACCATCGGGTTGGACCCCCTTTGCCTCCAGAACAACCTGAGTTCTTCGTGGCGTGGAAACGTTGGACATAACGTGTGCTAGGAAAACATTCCCCACACCATAACACCACCGCCTCCAGCCTGTACCGTAGCCACACCAGGCAGGATGGGGGCATGGACTCGAAGGTGCTACATGGTCAATCAGACGTCTGCATTGGCTGTGCAAAATTCACGGTGATATGGTCTCTGCAGAATTCAGTACATTGATACGTCTTGCGCTTTGCGGAGCAGCACAGAGCTGTTGAGTAGAGTTGTTGTGAAGGAAGTTGTCAAGGAAGTGAGTTTGTGTTTTTACAGGGCCTCCTGCCCCCACCTACCGTTAACCAATCATGTCAATGCGGAGCTATACGGATTGTTACAAAATCTGGGACGGCGATGTGGTACCGAGTTCAATTCGGCCCCTGCATTACTCCGTAGGCTCCGCAATTGCGTCACACGAAACGGAGCCTCCAACCACATTTTCGGATCAAGCATACATTTGCTTTGCTTTTTTGCTGCTTACGTCAAATCCTGACTTTGTCATCAGCATGACGCAACAGGAACTGCAATTTGTCAGACCAGGCATTGTTTTTCCACTCATCAATTGTCTAGTGTTGGCGATCGCGTGACCACTAAAGCTTCTTGTTTTTAGCTGATAGGAGCGTTGTGCGTTCTGAGATGCCATTATCGACACACCAGTGTTGTACAGTGCCATTATTTGTCTGTTGTGGCCCGCCTGTTACCTTACACGATTCTTGCCATTCTCCTTTGACCTCTCTCCACAACAAGCTGTTTTCGCCCACAGGACTACCGCTGACTGGATATTTGTTTGTTTGTCGCCACATTCTCGGTAAAACCCTAGACACTGTCGTGAGTGAGAAGCCCAAGAGGCTGGCCGTTTCTGAGATACTGGAACCGGCACACCTGGAACCGGCGCACCTGGAACCGGCAAACCTGGGACCGGCGCCCCTGGGACCGGCGCACCTGGGACCGGCGCACCTGGAACCGGCGCACCTGGGACCGGCGCACCTAGGACCGTCGCACCTGGGACCGGCGCACCTGGAACCGGCGCACCTGGGACCGGCGCACCTGGAACCGGCGCACCTGGGACCGGCGCACCTGGGACCGGCGCACCTGGGACCGGCGCACCTGGAACCGGCACACCTGGGACCGGCGCACCTGGGACCGGCGCACCTGGGACCGGCGCACCTGGGACCGGCGCACCTGGAACCAGCGCACCTGGCCCCGCTCAAAGTCGCTTAGATCACTTGTTTTGTCCATTCTAACGTTCAATCGAACAGTAACTGAATGTTTCTGTCTGTCTGCTTCGTATAGCAAGCCAAGGCCACGTGACAATTTTCGTGAACGGGAGGGTTGGAGGGGTTGTAGTACCTTCTGTTATACAGAATATGGGTCTGATGTTCACCATATTTATTGGACACAATCTTCATATGTTACAACACATGGCTAATAGACAAGTTATTAGTGGGTTATGGGCCTAGCATATACTGTAAAGTTGTAGATGGTATCTTCCTACTATATGGCTCAAACAATTAAGCAATAAGGACTGAGGGGGTGTCGTATATAGACAATATATACCACACATATTCTTCTCTATGGCTAAAACTATTGCTAATATACTGGTTATTCTCTATGGCCTAACTACCTCTAATAGACTAGTTATTCTCTATGGCCTAACTACCTCTAATAGCCTGGTTATTCTCTATGGCCTAACTACCTCTAATAGACTGGTTATTCTCTATGGCCTAACTACTTTCTAATAGACTGGTTAGTCTCTATGGCCTAACTACCTCTAATAGACTAGTTATTCTCTATGGCCTAACTACCTCTAATAGACTGGTTAGTCTCTATGGCCTAACTACCTCTAATAGCCTGGTTATTCTCTATGGCCTAACTACCTCTAATAGACTGGTTATTCTCTGTGGCCTAGCTAACACATTTAGTAGATTTGTATATCTTATGTTTTGATAATGAGGTGAATTTCTCCAGTATAATTTTTAAAACATTATGCTGTACTCTATTTGGTTGACTGTAGGAATTGAAATGAAAAGGTGACAGTTAAATGATTGTGTACTTACTCTGCAGTTCCCCAACTCCTCGGCTGACAGGATGATGGTGCCACATTTCTTCCCAAGGATACCACTACAAAACAAGAGAGAGAGAAACAGTGTTGACAGGACCATGCGTCATAATGGGACTCCCACCTGTCCTCTTTCTATGGGAATCCTCCATTTCCTGGAACCAAACTACACACATTGACAGAGGAGGACAGTCTCTAAACACTCCTCAAAGCGCACCTTGATCTCTTCAGTTGTTTTCTTTTCACAAATGAATAAAGAATTAGACTGATTTCAGGATACAGTCTGTTGTTCTGAACCCAGCTGAGAATTGAGAGATCCACAGGCCTTTAAGTGTTCACTAACAAAACCACTGACTCTTGCTCTGACAGTTTATCAAGACATACAGTATGATAGCACAGGGGGAGACACACACACACACACACACGGGGAGACTCACAGGGGGAGACTCACACATTCACACACACACACACACACACACACACACACACACACACACACACACACACACACACACACACACACACACACACACACACACACACACACACACACACACACACACACACACACGCACCATGAAAGTAAGACAGAAACCCCACAGACATTGGACATCTCCCCTCCATCTCCCTAATGGCCTGCCGATCTTATAGCTCAGACAGGCCGATGACAGCAGGGCTCAGGAGTGTCCTGTACGTGTTATTTCGACTGGATCTAGTGTAGGGTTGGAGGACAAAATTAGGTTTGTGTCCATGGCCATCTAAAAATCCATACAATTTGCCGAGACTCTCAGCTTCCTCCGTGGCTCATTGGGATGAATAGGGTCCAAACCACACACACATTTATCTGCCAGGGGAGAAGGATGAGATATTACCTGTCCTATCACACATGGGACAGGTCTCAAATGGTACCTTATTCCTTATGTACTGTACCCACCCCTTCCTTCCTGTACTGTACTGGGCTCCCGAGTGGCGCAGCGGTCTAAGGCACTGCATCTCACTGCTAGAAGTGTCACTACAGGCCGACTCCCAACCAGCCATGATTGGTAGTCCCATAGGGCGGCGTACAACTGGCTCAGTGTTGTCCAGGTATGACCCTGTCATTGTAAATAATAATGTGTTCTTAACTGTTTTGCCTAGTTAAATAAAGGTAAAAAAGTCCAACCTTCACTGTACTCTTCCTGTCCGGTACCCTTTCTTTATTCCTTCCTGTACTGTACCCTTCCTTCCTGTACTGTACCCTTCCTTCCTGTACTGTACCCTTTCTTCATTCCTTCCTGTACTGTACCCTTCCTTCCTGTACTGTACCCTTTCTTCATTCCTTCCTGTACTGTACCCTTCCTTCCTGTCCGGTACCCTTTCTTCATTCCTTCCTGTACTGTACCCTTCCTTCCTGTACCCTTCCTTCCTGTCCGGTACCCTTTCTTCATTCCTTCCTGTACTGTACCCTTCCTTCCTGTACCCTTCCTTCCTGTACTGTACCCTTTCTTCATTCCTTCCTTCCTGTGCTGTACCCTTTTTTCATTCCTTCCTGTACTGTACCCTTTCTTCAATCCTTCCTGTACTGTACCCTTCCTTCCTGTACTGCACTCTTCCCAAGGCATCAGGACACTACTGTTAGACAAAATGTATTCAAGCTTTACCATACCACCCATAAGCTGCATTCAGTACAGTGGAAAACTATACCCGTCACTTCATTCAGTTCAGTGGAGAACTATACCCGTCACTTCATTCAGTACAGAACTATACCCGTCACTTCATTCAGTTCAGTGGAGAACTATACCCATCACTCCATTCAGTACAGTGGAGAACTATACCCGTCACTCCATTCAGTACAGAACTATACCGTCACTCCATTCAGTACAGTGGAGAACTATACCCGTCACTCCATTCAGTACAGTGGAGAACTATACCCGTCACCCCATTCAGTACAGAACTATACCCGTCACTCCATTCAGTACAGTGGAGAACTATACCCGTCACTTCATTCAGTACAGTGGAGAACGATACCCGTCACTCCATTCAGTACAGTGGAGAACTATACCCATCACTACATTCAGTACAGTGGAGAACTATACCCGTCACTCCATTCAGTACAGTGGAGAACTATACCCGTCACTACATTCAGTACAGTGGAGAACTATACCCGTCACTCCATTCAGTACAGTGGAGAACTATACCCGTCACTCCATTCAGTACAGTGGAGAACTATACCCGTTGCTTCATTCAGTACAGAACTACACCCATCACTCCATTCAGTACAGAACTATACCCGACACTTCATTCAGTACAGTAGAGAACTATACCCGTCACTCCATTCAGTACAGTGGAGAACTAAACCCGCCACTCCATTCAGTACAGTAGAGAACTATACCCGTCACTCCATTCAGTACAGAACTATACCCATCACTTCATTCAGTTCAGTGGAGAACTATACCCATCACTTCATTCAGTTCAGTGGAGAACTATACCCGTCACTTCATTCAGTACAGAACTATACCCATCACATCATTCAGTTCAGTGGAGAACTATACCCGTCACTTCATTCAGTACAGAACTATACCCGTCACTTCATTCAGTTCAGTGGAGAACTATACCCATCACTCCATTCAGTACAGTGGAGAACTATACCCGTCACTCCATTCAGTACAGAACTATACCCATCACTTCATTCAGTTCAGTGGAGAACTATACCCATCACTTCATTCAGTTCAGTGGAGAACTATACCCGTCACTTCATTCAGTACAGAACTATACCCGTCACTTCATTCAGTTCAGTGGAGAACTATACCCGTCACTCCATTCAGTACAGAACTATACCCATCACTTCATTCAGTTCAGTGGAGAACTATACCCATCACTTCATTCAGTTCAGTGGAGAACTATACCCATCACTTCATTCAGTTCAGTGGAGAACTATACCCATCACTCCATTCATACAGTGGAGAACTATACCCGTCACTCCATTCAGTACAGAACTATACCCATCACTTCATTCAGTTCAGTGGAGAACTATACCCATCACTTCATTCAGTACAGTGGAGAACTATACCCGTCACTCCATTCAGTACAGAACTATACCCGTCACTCCATTCAGTACAGTGGAGAACTATACCCGTCACTTCAGTCTCTGAGCCTCCCTATGCGGTTTTCTCCAATTTAAAAGCCCAATCTCAATCTCAAGGTGAATTCATTCACCTTTAATTATTTATGCGGTGCGTGTGTGTGTGTGAGATAGAGCGAGAGATCAGGGGGGAAAGGATGAGGTAAAATAAGCTAAGGTCTCTCAGGCAAGCATAATGCATTATTGAACAGTGTTTAAGAGTTAGAAGCTTTATGACAGCTAAGTAGGTACATAGTAAAGTACATGCCATCTCTCTTTCTCTCTCTCTCTTTCTATCTCTCTATCCTTCATTCATTACAACAGTAGGAGCATTAGTCCCTCCTGAGTGCATTGTGCCACAAGGGCTGTGTGTGTGTGTGGGAAAACCCAGCCAGTCTCTGATGATGTGATGATGAAACCATGTGAAAAGTGCTGCTGCCAACCTGTTTCTGTTATCTATTATAGGGGACCCCCCCTCCTATCAATTCAATTCAAGGGGTTTTATTGGCATTGGAAACACACAGTTGAAGTCAGGAAGTTTACATACACCTTAGCCAAATACATTAAACTCAGTTTATCACAATTCCTGTAGTATGGAGGTACTAGATGGAGAAGTGTGGAAGACAGTCAGTTCATAGGTAGAGAGTTCCACAGTAGCATATACAGTTGAAGTCAGGAAGTTTACATACACCTTAGCCAAATACATTGAACTCAGTTTATCACAATTCTTGACATTTAATCAGAGTAAATATTCCCTGTTTTAGGTCAGTTAGGATCACTACTTATTTTCAGAATGTGAATTGTCAGAATAATAGTAGAGAGAATGATTTTTTTCAGCTTTTATTTATTTCAACACATTCCCAGTGGGTTAGAAGGATACATACACTCAATTAATATTTGGTAGCATTGCCTTTAAAATGTTTAACTTGGGTCAAACACTTCTGGTAGCCTTCCACAAGCTTCCCACAATAAGTTGGGTGAATTTAGGCCCATTCCTCCTGACAGAGCTGGTGTAACTGAGTTAGGTTTGTTGGCCTCCTTGCTCTCACATGCTTTTTCAGTTCTGCCCACAAATTTTCTATAGGTTTGAGGTCAGGGCTTTGTGATGGCCACTCTAATACCTTGACTTTGATGTCCTTAAGCCATTTTGCCACAACTTTGGAAGTATGCTTGGGGTCATTGTCCATTTGGAAGACCCATTTGCGACCAAGCTTTAACTTCCTGACTGATGTCTTGAGATGGTTCTTCAACATATCCACATAATTTTCCTGCCTCATGATGCCATCTATTTTGTGAAGTCCACCTGATGCTGCCACCCTCCGTGCTTCACAGTTGGGATGGTGTTCTTTGGCTTGCAAGCCTCCCCCTTTTTCCTCCAAACATAACAATGGTCATTATGGCCAAACAGTTCTAATTTTGTTTCCTCAGACCAGAGAACATTTCTCCAAAAAGTACAATCTTTGTCCCCATGTGCAGTTGCAAACCGTAGTCTGGCTTTTTATGGAGGTTTCGGAGCAGTGGCTTCTTCCTTGCTGAGCGGCCTTTCAGGTTATGTCGATATAGGACTCGTTTTAATGTGGATATAGATACTTTTGTACCTGTTTCCTCCAACATCTTCACAAGGTCCTTTGATGTTGTTCTGGGATTGATTTGCACTTTTCGCACCAAAGTATGTTCATCTCTAAGAGACAGAAGGCGTCTCCTTCCTGAGCGGTATGACGGCTGCGTGGTCCCATGGTGTTTATACTTGCGTACTATTGTTTGTACAGATGAACGTGGTACCTTCAGGCGTTTGGAAATTGCTCTCAAGGATGAACCAGACTTGTGGAGGTCTTGGCTGATTTATTTTGATTTTCCCATGATGTCAAGCAATGAGGCACTGAGTTTGAAGGTAGGCCTTGAAATACATCCAAATACATCCAATTGATGTCAATTAGCCTATCAGAAGCTTCTAAAGCCATGCCATAATTTTCTGGAATTTTCCAAGCTTTAATGATGTGCAAATAGTTAAAGTACAAAAGGAAAACAAATATATGGGTTGTATGTACAATGGTGTTTGTTCTTCACTGGTTGCCCTTTTCTTGTAGTAACAGGTCACAAATCTTGCTGCTGTAATTGCACACTGTGCAATTTCACCCAATAGTTATGGGAATTTATCAACATTGGATGTGTTTTCTAATTCTTTGTGGGTTTGTGTAATCTGCGGGAAATATGAGTCTCTAATATGGTCAAATAGTTTTCAGGAGGTTAGGAAGTGCAGCTCAGTTTCCACCTCATTTTGTGGGTAGTGAGCACTTAGGCAGACCTGGCTCTCAAGAGAAGACAGGCTATGACAACCTTTCTCAATAGCAAGGCTATACTCACTGAGTCTGTACATAGTCAAAGCTTTCCTTAATTGTGGGTAGGTCACAGTGGTCAGGTATTCTGCCACTGTGTAGTCTCGGGTTTAGGGCCAAATTGCATTCTAGTTTGCTCAGTTTTTTTGTTAATTCTTTCGAATGTGTCAAGTAATTATATTTTGGTTTTCTCACAATTTGGTTGGGTCTAATTGTGTTGCTGTCCTGGGGCTCTGTGGGGTCTGTTTGTGTTTGTGAACAAAGCCCCATGACCAGCTTGCTTAGGGGACTCTTCTCCAGGTTCTCTGTAGGTGATGGCTTTGTTATGGAAGGTTTGGGAATCAATTCCCTTTAGGTGATTGTAGAATTCTGCATGCAGAGTCTCAATTTGGTGTTTGTCCCATTTTGGGAATTCTTGGTTGGTGAGCAGATCCCAGACCTCACAACCATAACGGGCAATGGATTCTATAACCAACTCAATAATTTTTTGCCAGATCCTAATTGTTATGTCAAATGTTCCATTTGATGTCATAGAATGCTCTTCTTGCCTTGTCTCTCACATCGTTCACAGCTTTGTGGAAGTTACCTGTGGTGCTGATGTATAAACAGAGGTATGTATAGTTGTTTGTGTGCTCTAGGGCAATGGAGTCTAGATGGAATTTGTATTTGTGGTCCTGGCAACTGGACCTTTTTGGAACACCATTATTTTTTATCTTACTGAGATTTAATGTCAGTGCCCAGGTCTGGCAGAATCTGTGCAGAAGATCTAGGTGCTGCTGTTGACCCTCCTTGGTTGGTGACAGAAGCACCAGATCATCAGCAAACAGTACATTTCAGATTATAGTAGGGTGAGGCTGGATGCTGCAGACTGTTCTAGTGCCCTCGCCAATTCGTTGATATTTATGTTGAAGAGGGTGGAGCTTAAGCTGCATCCCTGTCTCCCACCACGGCCCCGTGGAAAGAAATGGTGTGTGATTTCTGCCAATTTTAACCACACATTTGTTGTTTGTCTACATGGATTTTATAATGGTCTATGTTTTCCCTCAACACCACTTTCCATCAATTTGTATAGCAGACCCTCATGCCAAATTGAGTCAAAAGATTTTTTGAAAACATGAGAAGACTTTGCCTTTGTTTTGTAGTTTTTTTGTCAAATAGGGTGTGCAGGGTGAATACGTGGTCTGTCATACGGTAATTTGTAAAAAGCCAATTTGACATTTGCTCAGTACCTTGTTTTCACTGAGGAAATGTACAAGTCTGCTGTTAATGATAATGTAGAGGATTTTCCCAAGGTTACATCCTACGGGAGTTATTAGGTTCAATCAGTCCATGGTTCCAAATTTTGTGGAAGATGCCAGAGCTGAGGATGTTAACAAATGTAATTATAGCCAATTTGTGGTCTGTATATTTTACAATTTACATGTAGTATTAGTGGATTTGTAGTTGATCATGTATATGTTTTTGGTGTTTAATGCTTGTTATAGAGCCAAAAATATTGGAGATTAGATAACTCTTTGTATTGTTGTTTGGTTAGTGTGTTCCAATTTCCCCCGAAGTGATTCGATTCTATAGTTTATTCGAGCTGATTACTGACGTGTTGTTCCTTCTTTTTCCTTATTTCTGAATTGTTTTAGTATTTCACCCTAGTGAAGGTGTAAACTCTGGTTTTTTGGTTGGACAGGTTTCACAATTACTTTCTTAGGTTTTTGCATTCTTCATCAAACCATTTGTCATTGCTGCTCTCTCTCTCTCTCTCTCTCTCTCTCTCTCTCTCTCTCTCTCTCTCTCTCTCTCTCTCTCTCTCTCTCTCTCTCTCTCTCTCTCTCTCTCTCTCTCTCTCTCTCTCTCTCTCTCTCATGCTCACTGTGCCTGCCTGCTACTGCTTGTTAGAACCAGGCTAGAATGTTTTGAGCTCTTCAGTCTCACACATCATGTGTGAGCTTTGTGTGCTTTGTGTGTCTGTGTTAGTGCATGTGTGTATTAGCTTCATGCTCTTTAATCCCTAGCAGCTATCACTATCTCAATGTTACTTCTCCATTTGTCGTGCCGGACTTCAAAGACTTGTGCATCGACTAAAGTAAATGTTGGCTTTGAGACAACTAGTCTCTCTCTCTCTCTCTCTCTGCTTACTGCCACAATCTCTGAATGCTTGCCCAATGTCTGGTAATGTGAGACTATGAGACAACTGGAAAAATAAAGCCTGCCAGTTGAATAAGTGAGTCTAACATCTATATTTGAGGGTAGATGATTTGGTTTAGCTATTTCTATTCTCATTCTATTCTCAAGACAAAATGTAGGTCTGATTACAATCAGCAGCAGAGAACATAGGGAGGGGGGGGGTCATTCCAGTAAAGATGAATCCTTTTACTTTCATAAATGATGTCCTCTGTGAAAGCAAACGGGTTACATCATATCTAGAGTATGTTTCTTTACAGCGTACTGTGGGTGTATCCCCAATGGGCCCTGGTTAAAAGTAGTGCACTATATTGGAATATTTGGTAGTCAGCAAATGTATTGTGACTACTAACACTGCAGGTGCAGATGGACAGCACTAAACGTATGTTAATTGGTACTTATACTGTATGAGGCTCTACAGGCGTATTGTAATGGAGCCACTGGGGATTCCCTTGGCTCTCAATAGACACAGAGACATATGGTCCTAAGCTGCTTGGTGCCACGTTTATCTGGAGAGCCGACTGATGTTCCCCATCAGAACCTCAGGTGGGTTTCAACCAGAAGAACAGACTGTCAGGGACTCACCCTCTCCTCACCCTCCCTCCCTCTCCTCACCCTCCCTCCCTCTCCTTACCATCCCTCTCTTCACCCTCCTCTCCTCTCCCTCCCTCACCTTCTCTCTTCTCACCCTCCCTCTCCTCACTCACCCTCCCTCCTCCCTCTCCTCTCCACATTCTCTCCATAACCTCCCTCTCCTCACCCACCCTCCTCTCCTCTCCTCTCCCTTCCTTTCCTCTCCCTCCCTCACCTTCTCTCTTCTCACCCTCTGGGATAAACCTCCATATGCGCCATCACAGCCTGCAAGTTTTCACTTTCCGTTTCCTACTGTATCTGTTACTATGACTGTGATGCTGTTGGCTAAAGATGACTGTGATGCTGTTGGTTAAAGATGACTGTGATGCTGTTGGCTAAAGATGACTGTGATGCTGTTGGCTAAAGATGACTGTGATGCTGTTGGTTAAAGATGACTGTGATGCTGTTGGCTAAAGATGACTGTGATGCTGTTGGCTAAAGATGACTGTGATGCTGTTGGTTAAAGATGACTGTGATGCTGTTGGCTAAAGATGAATGTGATGCTGTTGGCTAAAGATGACTGTGATTCTGTTGGTTAAAGATGGCTGTGATGCTGTTGGTTAAAGATGGCTGTGATGCTGTTGGCTAAAGATGACTGTGATGCTGTTGGCTAAAGATGACTGTGATGCTGTTGGCTAAAGATGACTGTGATGCTGTTGGCTAAAGATGACTGTGATGCTGTTGGCTAAAGATGACTGTGATGCTGTTGGCTAAAGATGACTGTGATGCTGTTGGCTAAAGATGACTGTGATGCTGTTGGCTAAAGATGACTGTGATGCTGTTGGCTAAAGATGACTGTGATGCTGTTGGCTAAAGATGACTGTGATGCTGTTGGTTAAAGATGACTGTGATGCTGTTGGTTAAAGATGACTGTGATGCTGTTGGTTAAAGATGACTGTGATGCTGTTGGTTAAAGATGACTGTGATACTGTTGGTTAAAGATGACTGTGATGCTGTTGGCTAAAGATGACTGTGATGCTGTTGGCTAAAGATGGCTGTGATGCTGTTGGCTAAAGATGACTGTGATGCTGTTGGTTAAAGATGACTGTGATGCTGTTGGTTAAAGATGACTGTGATGCTGTTGGTTAAAGATGACTGTGATGCTGTTGGTTAAAGATGACTGTGATGCTGTTGGTTAAAGATGACTGTGATGCTGTTGGTTAAAGATGACTGTGATGCTGTTGGTTAAAGATGACTGTGATGCTGTTGGTTAAAGATGACTGTGATGCTGTTGGCTAAAGATGACTGTGATACTGTTGGTTAAAGATGACTGTGATGCTGTTGGCTAAAGATGACTGTGATGCTGTTGGTTAAAGATGACTGTGATACTGTTGGTTAAAGATGACTGTGATGCTGTTGGCTAAAGATGACTGTGATGCTGTTGGTTAAAGATGGCTGTGATGCTGTTGGTTAAAGATGGCTGTGATGCTGTTGGCTAAAGATGGCTGTGATGCTGTTGGCTAAAGATGACTGTGATGCTGTTGGTTAAAGATGACTGTGATGCTGTTGGTTAAAGATGACTGTGATGCTGTTGGTTAAAGATGACTGTGATGCTGTTGGCTAAAGATGGCTGTGATGCTGTTGGCTAAAGATGGCTGTGATGCTGTTGGCTAAAGATGGCTGTGATGCTGTTGGTTAAAGATGACTGTGATGCTGTTGGCTAAAGATGACTGCGATGCTGTTGGCTAAAGATGGCTGTGATGCCGTTGGTTAAAGATGGCTGTGGCTAAAGATGCCGTTGGCTTTGTACACAGTACAATACAGTCAATACAGAATACTGAATGAGGCTGAGGCATGGATCTCTCTCTCTCTCTCTCTCTCACTCACTCACTCACAGAGAACCTCCACTTTTAAGCCCTTTCATTTTATAGCCCTTTTCTTATGCAAAATATTGCATCAAATTAGATGCATGACACATTATGTACAGTATATTGCAGGCTAAATATGTAGCCTGCCATTCAATAGCTTCCCGTGGCCCCTCTTGGCAGTGACTATTGTGAACAGAGAAAGAAATGTCCCATTCTCTCCCATTACCCCCGGCGATAGAGATGGGGTAAATTAAGACTAGCGAGATAAGAGAGGGGGAGGAGGAGAATGGAAGAGAAGAGGGGGGAGAATGGAAGAGAAGAGGGGGGAGAATGGAAGAGAAGAGGGGGGAGAATGGAAGAGAAGAGGGGGGACAATGGAAGACAAGAGGGGGGACAATGGAAGACAAGAGGGGGAGAATGGAAGACAAGAGGGGGAGAATGGAAGAGAAGATACGGTGTATCCTTTTAGTTAGAATTTTGTCGACAGACTCAATAGAATATATTGTGAGAATGGGTAGGAGAAGAAAGTGCATGTAGCCTCAATTAGTCTAGCGAGCTATAAACTAGCTTCTCCCGGTTTGATGCAGTCAGGACAGGCACTATTCAATTACACTTGGTCTCCCGAGTGGAAGCAGCGGTCTAAGGCACTGCATCTAAGTGCTAGAGGTGTCACTACAGACGCTGGTTTGAGTCTAGGCTGCATCAAAAACTGACTGTGACTGGGAGTACCATAAGGTGGTACACAATTGGCCCAGCATCATCTGGGTTTGTCTGGGGTAGGCCGTCATTGTAAATAAGAATTTGTTCTGAACGGACTTGCCTGTTATTTTTTTAATTTTTTTTATTTAACAATTAAATTACAAATTTAAAAATCATACTGGATCATACTGGATGATAAATAACCTAGCTATGGCGTGTTAGTGTGTTAGTCTACTATAGCAAGAGTCTCTCCCTCCCTGACTCCCCCCTGTCTCTCCCTCCTTGGCTCCTCCCTGTCTCTCCCTCCCTGGCTCCTCCCTGTCTCTCCCTCCCTGGCTCCTCCCTGTCTCTCCCTCCCTGGCTCTCCCTGTCTCTCCCTCCCTGGCTCTCCCTCCCTGGTTCCTCCCTATCTCTCCCTCCCTGCTCTCTGGCTTTTTATGGCGGTTTTGAAGCAATGGCTTCTTCCTTGCTGAGCGGCCTTTCAGGTTATGTCGATATAGGACTCATTTCACTGTTCATATAGATACTTTTGTACCTGTTTCCTACAGCATCTTCACAAGGTCCTTTGCTGTTGTTCTGGGAATGATTTGCACTTTTCGCACCAAAGTAAGTTCATCTCTAGGAGACAGAATGTGTCTCCTTCCTGAGCAGTATGGCGGCTGCGTGGTCCCATGGTGTTTATACTTGCGTACTGTTGTTTGTACAGATGCGCGTGGTACCTTCAGGCAAATTGCTCCCAAGGATGAACCAGACTTGTGGAGGTCTACAATGTTTTTTCTGAGGTCTTGGCTGATTTACTTTGATTTTCCCTTGATGTCAAGCAAAGAGGCACTGAGTTTGAAGGTAGGCCTTGCAATACATCCACAGGAACTGTCACGGCCGTAGAAAAAAAGTGGACCAAAGTGCAGCGTGGTAAGCCTACATTTTCCTTTTTATTTAAAATGTCGCCAACAAAACAACAAACAAAGAAACAACCGTGAAGCTTACAGGGCTACAAACAAAGTTAACTACCCACACTGAAAGGAGGGGGGAAAGGGCTGCCTAAGTATGATTCCCAATCAGAGACAACGATAGACATTTGTCCCTGATTGAGAACCATACCCGGCCAGAACATAGAAATAAAGAAACCTAGAAAACAAAACATAGAATGTCCACCCACATCACACCCTGACCTAACCAAATAGATAAATAAAATGGCCTTCCACTAGATGTCAACAGTCAATAGAACTTTGTCTGATGACTCTAATGTGAAGGGGAGTCGAAGGAGACAGGAAATAGTCACCACTGCAATGAGTTGACCATGATTTCACTATGCGCGTTCAAAGTGGAAGGACCTGCGTTCCACTGGTCATCTGAAGTCATTCAAATTCTCCAGTTGGAATGTTATTCAAGATGTATGTAAACCACATTCTAAAGATTGATTCAGTACATCGTTTGACATGTTTCTACTGACTGTTACGGAACTTTTGGACATTTCGTCACGTTATAGTGGACGCGCTTTGTGACTGTGGAATTGCTTACCAAAACGCGCTAACCAAAGTAGCTAATTGGACATAAATAACGGACATTTTCGAACAAATCAAGCATTTATTGTGGACCTGGGATTCCTAGGACTGCATTCTGATGAAGTTCATCAAAGGTAAGCAAACATTTATCATTTATTTTCTCGTTTCTGTTGACTCCAACATGGCGGCTAATTTGGCTTCTGTTCTGAGCGCCGTCTCAGATTATTGCATGTGTTGCTTTTTCCGTAAACTTTTTTTGAAATCTGACACAGCGGTTGCATTAAGGAGAGGTATATCTATAATTCCATGTGTATAACTTGTATTATCATCTACATTTACGATGAGTATTTCTGTTGAAACGATGTGGCTATGCAAAATCACTTGATGTTTTTGGAACTAGTGAATCTAATAAGACAATTTAAACAGATTTTTTTTATATAAATATGAACTTTATCAAACAAAACATGCATGTATTGTGTAACATGAAGTCCTATGAGTGTCATCTGATAAAGATAATTCAAGGTTAGTGATTAATTGTATCTTTATTTCTGCTTTTTGTGAATGCTATATTTAGCTGGAAAATGGCTGTGCTTATTGTGGTTTGGTGGAGACCTAACATAATCGTTTGTAGTGCTTTTGCTGAAAAGCCTATTTGAAATCGGACACTTTGGTGGGATTAACAACAAGATTACCTTTAAAATGATATGAGACACATATATGTTTTAGGAATTCTAATTATGAGATTTCTGTGGTTTGAATTTGGCGCCCTCTATTTTCACTGATAGTTGTCATATAGATCACGGTATTGGGATTGCATCCATAACAAGTTAACAAGAAATTTGTGGAGTGGTTGAAAAACGAGTTTTAATGACTCCAACCTAAGTGTATGTAAACTTCTGACTTCAACTGTACATCCCACTCCATCAGAGGGCAATACTCTTACAGACAGGTATGCCCTTTGTATTGTACTGTAACTCAGGGCTTTATTTCTGTTTAGACACAGTAACAGTACTCTAGAGAGAGAGGCACCACTTTCATCATCTCATCCACAGCAGGACTCATGTTTTCTCATATCCTCAACTGTCAAGAGGACTTGAGGAAGGGAAGGGGGAGGGAAAGAGAGAGAGGGAGGGAGGGAGGAAGAGGGGTAGGGAAGGAGGCTGAGGGTGGAAGGAGGGAGAGAGCGAGGGAGGGAGGGCATGAGGGTGAGAAAGAGAGAGGGAGGCTGAGGGAGCAAGGGAGGGAGAGGGAGGCTGAGAAAGGGGAGGAGGGAGCCTGAGGAGGGGGGGGTGGCTGAGGAAGGGGAGGGGGAGGAGGGAGGAAGGAAGATATCGATGGAGGAGGTGAGGGTGACAGGGGGAGGGTGGTAGGGAAGGAAGAAGGTATGGATGAGGGAGGGAGGGTGTTAGGGTGGTAGAGATGGAGTGTGGTAGAGAGGGAGGGTGGTAGAGATGGAGAGTGGTAGAGAGGGAGAGAGGGTGGTAGAGAGGGAGGGTGGTAAAGAGGAAGGGTGGTAGGATGGGAGGGAGGGAGGGTGATAGAGATGGAGGGTGGGAGGGAGGGAGGGTGATAGAGATGGAGGGTGGGTGGTATAGAGGGAGGGTGGTAGGGAGAGAGGGTGGGTGGTAGAGAGGGAGTGAGGGTGGTAGGGTGGGTGGTAGAGATGGAGGGTGGTAGGGTGGGAGGGAGGGTGGTAGAGATGAAGGGTGGGTGGTAGAGAGGGAGTGAGGGTGGGTGGTAGAGATGGAGGGTGGTAGGGTGGGAGGGAGGGTGGTAGAGAGGGGGTGAGGGTGGTAGGGTGGGTGGTAGAGATGGAGGGTGGTAGGGTGGGTGGTAGAGAGGGAGGGTGGTAGGGTGGGTGGTAGAGATGGAGGGTGATAGGGTGGGTGGTAGAGATGGAGGGTGGTAGGGTGGGTGGTAGAGATGGAGGGTGGTAGGGTGGGTGGTAGAGAGGGAGGGTGGTAGGGTGGGTGGTATAGAGGGAGTGAGGGTGGTAGAGAGGGAGTGAGGGTGGTAAGGAGGGAGTGACATAGGGAGGGTAGGAGACTGAGCGAGGGAGTGTTTATTTAACTGTCCTTATGGGGACCAGAAGATCTCAAGGATAGTAAAACAAGAACATTTTGGATAAATTGGGAGATATTACCATTCCCCACAAGGAAAAAGGCTATTATTTAATCCCTTATTTTACCAGGTAATTTGACTGAAAAGACATTTACAGAAAACACCTGGTAAACACATTAGGTGTCCATGATGGTACGAGGGCCAGATTGGGAATTTAGTCAGGATACTGGGATTTACACCCCTACTCTTACAATAAACACCATGGGATCTTTAGTGACCACAGAGAGTCAGGACACCCACAAAACTCGGACAAAACAGAGATGCTTGTTCTAGGTCCCAAGAAACAAAAGAGATCTTCTGTTGAATCTGACAATTAATCTTAATGGTTGTACAGCAGAACAGTGAACCTGTCCTTTGGGAGGTGTACGGCCACAGCAGAACAGTAAACCTGTCCTTTGTGAGGTGTACGGCCACAGCAGAACAGTGAACCTGTCCTTTGTGAGGTGTACGGCCACAGCAGAACAGTGAACCTGTCCTTTGTGAGGTGTACGGCCACAGCAGAACAGTGAACCTGTCCTTTGTGAGGTGTATGGCCACAGCAGAACAGTGAACCTGTCCTTTGGGAGGTGTACGGCCACAGCAGAACAGTGAACCTGTCCTTTGGGAGGTGTACGACCACAGCAGAACAGTGAACCTGCCCTTTGTGAGGTGTACGGCCACAGCAGAACAGTGAACCTGTCCTTTGGGAGGTGTACGGCCCCAGCAGAACAGTGAACCTGTCCTTTGTGAGGTGTACGACCCCAGCAGAACAGTGAACCTGTCCTTTGTGAGGGGTACGACCCCAGCAGAACAGTGAACCTGTCCTTTGTGAGGTGTACGACCCCAGCAGAACAGTGAACCTGTCCTTTGTGAGGTGTACGACCCCAGCAGAACAGTGAACCTGTCCTTTGTGAGGTGTACGACCCCAGCAGCACAGTGAACCTGTCCTTTGTGAGGTGTACGACCCCAGCAGCACAGTGAACCTGTCCTTTGTGAGGTGTACGAACCCAGCAGAACAATGAACCTGTCCTTTGTGAGGTGTACGGCCACAGCAGAACAGTGAACCTGTCCTTTGTGAGGTGTACGGCCACAGCAGAACAGTGAACCTGTCCTTTGTGAGGTGTATGGCCACAGCAGAACAGTGAACCTGTCCTTTGGGAGGTGTACGGCCACAGCAGAACAGTGAACCTGTCCTTTGTGAGGTGTATGGCCACAGCAGAACAGTGAACCTGTCCTTTGGGAGGTGTACGGCCACAGCAGAACAGTGAACCTGTCCTTTGGGAGGTGTACGGCCACAGCAGAACAGTGAACCTGTCCTTTGGGAGGTGTACGACCCCAGCAGAACAGTGAACCTGTTTTTTGTGACGTGTACGAACCCTGCATAACAATGAACCTGTCCTATGTGAGGTGTACGACCACAGCAGAACAGTGAACCTGTCCTTTGGGAGGTGTACGGCCACAGCAGAACAGTGAACCTGTCCTTTGTGAGGTGTACGGCCACAGCAGCACAGTGAACCTGTCCTTTGCGAGGTGTACGACCCCAGCAGAACAGTGAACCTGTCCTTTGTGAGGTGTACGACCCCAGCAGCACAGTGAACCTGTTCTTTGTGAGGTGTACGACCCCAGCAGCACAGTGAACCTGTCTTTTGTGAGCTGTACGTTCCCAGCAGAACAATGAACCTGTCCTTTGTGAGGTGTACGGCCCCAGCAGAACAGTGAACCTGCCCTTTGTGAGGTGTACGACCCCAGCAGAACAGTGAACCTGTCCTTTGTGAGGTGTACGACCCCAGCAGAACAGTGAACCTGCCCTTTGTGAGGTGTACGACCCCAGCAGAACAGTGAACCTGCCCTTTGTGAGGTGTACGACCCCAGCAGAACAGTGAACCTGTCCTTTGTGAGGTGTACGACCCCAGCAGAACAGTGAACCTGTCCTTTGTGAGGTGTACGACCCCAGCAGAACAGTGAACCTGCCCTTTGTGAGGTGTACGACCCCAGCAGAACAGTGAACCTGTCCTTTGTGAGGTGTACGGCCCCAGCAGAACAGTGAACCTGTCCTTTGTGAGGTGTACGACCCCAGCAGCAAAAAAGCAAACTGTTTTTATTTTTAATACAAAAATGTAATCAGTGCGCTTATCTCTCTCAAAGTCTAAGTGTCCCACTGTCCTTGCATTTACTTTCCCTTGAGGGCTGTATTATGGATTGGAAATGGCTGCTCTGCATGATTGTCTGTCTGCACTTCTTTTAAAAACCCACTGTATACATTAAAAGAGCCATTTATTTTCATAGCGAGCTGAGCCCACAGGAGATTTTCAGATAGAGAGAGAGAGAGTGATATAGTGTGATAGAGAGAGACAGAGAGAGACAGAGAGAGACAGAGAGAGACAGAGAGAGACAGAGAGAGACAGAGAGACAGAGAGAGACAGAGAGAGACAGAGAGATAGAGAGAGACAGAGAGAGACAGAGAGACAGAGAGAGACAGAGAGAGACAGAGAGAGACAGAGAGAGACAGAGAGACAGAGAGAGACAGAGAGAGACAGAGAGAGACAGAGAGAGACAGAGAGAGAGAGAGACAGAGAGAGACAGAGAGAGACAGAGAGAGACAGAGAGAGACAGAGAGAGACAGAGAGAGACAGAGAGACAGAGAGAGACAGAGAGAGACAGAGAGAGACAGAGAGAGACAGAGAGACAGAGAGAGACAGAGAGAGACAGAGAGAGACAGAGAGAGACAGAGAGACAGAGAGAGACAGAGAGAGACAGAGAGAGACAGAGAGAGTCCCTCCCAGAGTTATTAACAAAAGATTAATACAAAACTTATACAAACTTGTGAAGGGTAGCAGAAAAAGCTTTAGTTTGCACATGGTGTACAGAAAGTATATTTACTGTATGTAATGGGACATAACCTAATCCCTCTCAGTGGGAAAGAGAGAGAGAGGTTATTGAAATATCAGCAAGATCAGAGTGTTCTTTTCCCAGCCTAAGCAGGAAACTGTTATTAGTGAGGGACCTTTGTTCGTTAGGAAGCTCAGCCTTGGATCCACAATGGTTCTTTAGTGGCTCAGCGGTGTGGTCTAATTGTGTGATGTACCAAGACACTGCAAGCTAATCACCTGCTAGCTGGCTCAAACGCTTCAACTCGTTAAATTATACAAGACAGCAGCATCCTCAAATTAACAGGGTGCAAGGCATTCTGTATGTGTATGTGTGTGTGTGCATGTGCGTGCCTAGGTGTGTGTGTGTGTGTGTGTGTGTGCGTGCGTGCTTACGTGTGTGTGGCATGTGTGCGTGTCTGCGTGTCTACGCGTGTGTGTGTGTGCGTGGCTGTGGGTGTGTGCGTGCCTACGTGTGTGTGTGCGTGCTTACGTGTGTGTGGCATGTGTGCGTGTCTGCGTGTGTGTGTGTGTGTGTGTGTGTGTGTGGGTGTGTGCGTGCCTACGCGTGTGTGTGTGTCTGCACTCTTCAACTCAAACTATCTACTTAAAAGTATTTTCAGTTTTCCACTCATTATTGAAATCAGCAGAGCTACTTTTTCCCTCCTCATCTGTGAAGAACAGCCATGCAGTTTTGTATTACGTAACCGACCGAGGAGATTAACCAACAACATTAAAATTAACCGCGAGTCTCTGAAGTCAAGATGAGAAAAACACACTGTGTTCTCTCTCTCTCTCTCACTGATCCAGTTTTCTCTGAACGACGAGCCTCTTCCAAGTCTTGTTTATTTCAGAACCACACAACGAGCAACTTCCAAGTCTTGTTTATTCCAGAGCCACACGACGAGCCTCTTCCAAATCTGTTTATTCCAGAACCACGTCGAGCCTCTTCCAAGTCTTGTTTATTCCAGAACCACACGACGAGCCTCTTCCAAATCTGTTTATTCCAGAACCACACGATGAGCCTCTTCCAAGTCTTGTTTATTCCAGAACCACACGACGAGCCTCTTCCAAATCTGTTTATTTCAGAACCACACGACGAGCCTCTTCCAAGTCTTGTTTATTCCAGAACCACACGACGAGCCTCTTCCAAGTCTTGTTTATTTCAGAACCACACAACGAGCCTCTTCCAAGTCTTGTTTATTTCAGAACCACACGACGAGCCTCTTCCAAGTCTTGTTTATTTCAGAACCACACGACGAGCCTCTTCCAAGTCTTGTTTATTCCAGAACCACACGACGAGCCTCTTCCAAGTCTTGTTTATTTCAGAACCACACGACGAGCCTCTTCCATGTCTTGTTTATTCCAGAACCACGTCGAGCCTCTTCCAAGTCTTGTTTATTCCAGAACCACACAACGAGCCTCTTCCAAGTCTTGTTTATTTCAGAACCACACGACGAGCCTCTTCCAAGTCTTGTTTATTCCAGAACCACATGGAAAAAGGTAAACTGCAGAACTAGCATATTTAAAAAAAATTACAGTACAGTAGGGGATAGAGGGTTAAGTTGAGCAAAAACATTTCAGCATCACTCCGTCAAGGGAAATGTCGTATTATTTCCAACAAAGATATCTACTTATATATCAGGACGTTGTGTAACACTGGAAATAATCAGAATTTATGTAAACAGTACAGTTTTGAAAATAAAAAAGTGTTGTCTTGGCACAATTTATGGGGAAATGGGGAAACTTGAGCCCCGTACAGGGTAAGTTAAGTTGAGTCCCCTACAGGGTAAGTTAAGTTGAGCCCCGTACAGGGTAAGTTAAGTTGAGCCCCGTACAGGGTAAGTTAAGTTGAGCCCCGTACAGGGTAAGTTAAGTTGAGCCCCGTACAGGGTAAGTTAAGTTGAGCCCCGTACAGGGTAAGTTAAGTTAAGCCACCTACAGGGTAAGTTGAGTCACCTACAGGGTAAGTTAACCCACCTACAGGGTAAGTTAAGCCCCGTACAGAGTAAGTTTAGCGACCTACAGGGTAAGTTAAGCCACCTACAGGGTAAGTTAAGCCCCGTACAGAGTAAGTTAAGCCACCTACAGGGTAAGTTAAGCCACCTACAGGGTAAGTTAAGCCACCTACAGGGTAAGCTAAGCCACCGACAGGGTAAGTTTGTCACGTCCTGACTTTAGTTCCTTTTTATGTCTCTGTTTAGTTTGGTCAGGGCGTGAGTTGTGGTGGGCATTCTGTTGTGTATTCTAGGTTTTGTATTTCTGTGTTTGGCCTGGTATGGTTCCCAATCAGAGGCAGCTGTCAATCGTTATCTCCAATTGAGAACCATACTTAGGCAGCCTGTTTTCCCACTATGGGTTGTGGGTAGTTGTTTTCCCACTATGGGTTGTGGGTAGGTGGGTCCTGTGGCAGCCCCATGCACCAGGCTGTCTCTACGTCTCCTCCCTCCAGGTTCTCCCGTCTGTCCGGAGCTGCCAGAGTCGCCCGTCTGTCCGGAGCTGCCAGAGCCGCCCATCTGTCTGGAGCTGCCAGAGCCGCCCGTCTGTCCGGAGCTGCCAGAGCCGCCCGTCTGTCAGGAGCTGCCAGAGTCGCCCTTCACTCCGGCGCTGCCAGAGTCGCCATTCACTCCGGCGCTGCCAGAGTCTCCCGCCTGTCCAGCGCTGCCAGAGTCTCCCGTCTATTCGGGGCCCGCTGCAAGGGTCCCCAGTCCGAGGTCACCGCTCAAAAGGTGCCACTTAGGTGGGCCAAGACTATGGAGGAGTGGGGTCCACGTCCCGCGCCAGAGCCGCCACAGCGGACAGATGCCCACCCAGACCCTCTCCTATGGGTTTAGGATTTGCGGCCGGAGTCCGCACCTTTGGGAGGGGGGTACTGTGACGTCCTAACTTTAGTTCCTTTTTTATGTCTCTGTTTTAGTTTGGTCAGGGCGTGATTTGTCGTGGGCATTCTATGTTGTGTATTCTAGGTTTTGTATTTCGGTGTTTGGCCTGGTATGGTTCCCAATCAGAGGCAGCTGTCAATCGTTGTCTCTGATTGAGAACCATACTTAGGCAACCTGTTTTCCCACTATGGGTTGTGGGTAGTTGTTTTCTGTGTCTGTGTTTTACCATACAGAACTGTTTCGGTTTTAATTTATTTCTCTTGTTCTTTTGTATTCATTGTAATTTATACTGCATTCAAATATGGACACTTACCACGCTGTGCATTGGTCCGATCTTTCCTACTCCTCCTCAGAAGAGGAGGAAAACCGTTACAAAGTTAAGCCACCTACAGGGTAAGTTAAGCAACCTACAAATGTACAAATAAAATATTACCACTACCTTTTTAAAACCATGTCTATCTTTATTTTCCAAACACAATTCAACAAAAACACTTTTAAAAAAGTATATTTTAATCGTTTAATCATCTTTTAACACAGGCTTATCACCTAACACACTTTTATGAACTTTTAACATAACAACAGGGCCTGGCCTAACTCATATCCTAGTGATAATGCCATACTTTACGCCTGGGAAGAAAACACTTCAATTTGCTCAACTTGCCATTGGCTCAACCATTGGCTCAGCTTACTCCATGCCCATTGGCTCAACCATTGGCTCAGCTTACTCCATGGCCATTGGCTCAACCACTGACTCAATTTACCCCATGCCCATTGGCTCAACCACTGGCTCAATTTACCCCATGCCCATTGGCTCAACCACTGGCTCAATTTACCCCATGCCCATTGGCTCAACCATTGGCTCAGCTTACTCCATGGCCATTGGCTCAACCATTGGCTCAGCTTACTCCATGGCCATTGGCTCAACCACTGGCTCAATTTACCCCATGCCCATTGGCTCAACCACTGGCTCAATTTACCCCATGCCCATTGGCTCAACCATTGGCTCAGCTTACCCCATGCCCATTGGCTCAACCACTGGCTCAATTTACCCCATGCCCATTGGCTCAACCACTGGCTCAATTTACCCCATGCCCATTGGCTCAACCATTGGCTCAGCTTACTCCATGGCCATTGGCTCAACCACCGACTCAATTTACCCTATGCCCATTGGCTCAACCACTGGCTCAATTTACCCCATGCCCATTGGCTCAACCACTGGCTCAATTTACCCCATGCCCATTGGCTCAACCATTGGCTCAGCTTACTCCATGGCCATTGGCTCAACCATTGGCTCAGCTTACTCCATGGCCATTGGCTCAACCATTGGCTCAGCTTACTCCATGCCCATTGGCTCAACCACTGGCTCAATTTACCCCATGCCCATTGGCTCAACAACTGACTCAATTTACCCCATGCCCATTGGCTCAACCATTGCCTCAGCTTACTCCATGGCCATTGGCTCAACCACTGGCTCAATTTACCCCATGCCCATTGGCTCAACCACTGGCTCAATTTACCCCATGCCCATTGGCTCAACCACTGGCTCAATTTACCCCATGCCCATTGGCTCAACCACTGGCTCAATTTACCCCATGCCCATTGGCTCAGCTTACTCCATGGCCATTGGATCAACCATTGCCTCAGCTTACTCCATGGCCATTGGCTCAGCTTACTCCATGGCCACTGGCTCAGCTTACTCCATGGCCACTGGCTCAGCTTACTTCATGGCCACTGGCTCAACCATTGGCTCAGCTTACTCCATGGCCATTGGCTCAGCTTACTCCATGGCCACTGGCTCAGCTTACTCCATGGCCATTGGCTCAGCTTACTCCATGGCCACTGGCTCAGCTTACTTCATGGCCATTGGCTCAACTTACCCCAAGGCAAACATATTGGCTGTATTAGGATACACAGCTATAATTATGCACATTCATGCTAGGTTTATGCCCTCATAATGAAGCTTATAGAGACCCCAACTGATGTATAGAACAATCTTAAAAGTATCTACTTTGGTTTAGATACAAGCATCATGAAATCTCTGTCACAATCCATTTCATTTGACTGGTGAAAATCTCTCACCTTTTTCCATGTGGTTTCTAACTTCAAACTCCATACAATTATGACTTCTTCCTAAATAGTTGGTCAAAATATTAATTTTGTGTACGGTTTCCTAGAAACAACGGTGGGGGGGGGGGGCAACTGTACACTATCATAGCACTTCCCTGATTCTTAATATTCAGTGTGCGGCCCCTTCACATGCCTCTTATTACGGTATTAATTTAGCTCCAACACTGGCGTCCTCTAGAGTGGATGGGCACGTCAACCACCTTGTCTTCATTTCCCTGCTTGCACCGTACCGTACATGACTCAGTTCAGAGCTCTTGGGATAATGCTCTGATTCAGCTGACCTACACTCATCCTGTGAGATGAGAATACAGGATACAAGAATATTACACAACAGTAAGATACTTGGAACTGAACAAGGCATCAACATGACTGCAGCCCAGGTTTTCTTACATAATATATTTGAATAATATAGTTGGAACTCTCACCTAGCGGGGGGGGGGGGGGGGGGGGGGGGGGGGTGCAGAGAGTTGTGTTGTGCCAGTCCCCCACTCGTGGTCTAAAATTAAACCGTTTTTTTTTTTTGACAGTATGGAGCAGAATTCCATGGAGTAGTTTAGAGTAGAGGAACTGAAATAGTTTTTTCCAAATAGGCTGGGATCCACACAATGCAGCTGTTGCAAATGCACATTTTGTGCTGGCTGTCTACTTGGGAATATTGATTACGCCAATTCTGTTGCTAAACGTTTCTTAAACGTAAGCAAATGGAACGGAACGGGGAGGGACCCAACTGAATTTGTCAAATAGAAACTCTCGTTTTGCTCTGTTTGCTTCCGTTTGGTTCTGAAACTTTAAACGGTTTCCTTAATGAATACATCCCTAGTTGTAAAAACAATGATTGAGAGGCAGCTTCTTCAATTGAACCAATATTGGGTTATAATACACATTTGTGAACAGCCATCCACATTCACACCATCCGCATTCACACCATCCGCATTCACACCATCCGCATTCACACCATCCACAATACGTAAGGTACAAGTAGCTAAATGAGGGAGTAGCAGTGTGATTCATACTATCCTCCTGTATGCTACACTACTCCTGTCCTCCTGTAGTCTACACCACTGCTGTCCTCCTGTAGTTTACACCACTGCTGTCCTCCTGTAGGCTACACTACTGCTGTCCTCCTGTAGGCTACACCACTGCTGTCCTCCTGTAGGCTACACCACTGCTGTCCTCCTGTAGGCTACACCACTGCTGTCCTCCTGTAGGCTACACCACTGCTGTCCTCCTGTAGGCTACACCACTGCTGTCCTCCTGTAGGCTACACTACTGCTGTCATCCTGTAGGTAAACACACCCCTGCTGTCCTTCTGTACGCTACACCACTGCTGTCCTCCTGTAGGTAAACACCCCCCTGCTGTCCTCCTGTATGCCACACCACTGCTGTCCTCCTGTAGATAAACACACCACTGCTGTCCTCCTGTAATCTACACCACTGTTGTCCTCCTGTAGTCTACACCACTGCTGTCCTCCTGTAGGCTACACCACTGCTGTCCTCCTGTAGGCTACACCACTGCTGTCCTCCTGTAGGCTACACCACTGCTGTCCTCCTGTAGGCTACACCACTGCTGTCCTCCTGTAGGCTACACCACTGCTGTCCTTCTGTAGTCTACACTACTGCTGTCCTCCTGTAGGCTACACCACTGCTGTCCTCCTGTAGGCTACACCACTGCTGTCCTCCTGTAGGCTACACCACTGCTGTCCTCCTGTAGGCTACACTACTGCTGTCATCCTGTAGGTAAACACACCCCTGCTGTCCTTCTGTACGCTACACCACTGCTGTCCTCCTGTAGGTAAACACACCCCTGCTGTCCTTCTGTACGCTACACCACTGCTGTCCTCCTGTAGGTAAACACACCCCTGCTGTCCTCCTGTATGCTACACCACTGCTGTTCTTCTGTAGTCTACACCACTGCTGTCCTCCTGTAGATAAACACACCACTGCTGTCCTCCTGTAGATAAACACACCACTGCTGTCCTCCTGTAGTCTACACCACTGCTGTCCTCCTGTAGGCTACACCACTGCTGTCCTCCTGTAGGCTACACCACTGCTGTCCTCCTGTAGGCTACACCACTGCTGTCCTTCTGTAGTCTACACTACTGCTGTCCTCCTGTAGGCTACACCACTGCTGTCCTCCTGTAGGCTACACCACTGCTGTCCTCCTGTAGTCTACACCACTGCTGTCCTCCTGTAGGCTACACCACTGCTGTCCTCCTGTAGGCTACACCACTGCTGTCCTCCTGTAGGCTACACCACTGCTGTCCTCCTGTAGGCTACACCACTGCTGTCCTTCTGTAGTCTACACTACTGCTGTCCTCCTGTAGGCTACACTACTGCTGTCCTCCTGTAGTCTACACCACTGCTGTCCTTCTGTAGTCTACACTACTGCTGTCCTCCTGTAGGCTACACTACTGCTGTCCTCCTGTAGTCTACACTACTGCTGTCCTCCTGTATGCTACACCACTGCTGTCCTTCTGTAGGTAAACACACCCCTGCCATCCTCCTGTAGTCTACACCACTGCTGTCCTTCTGAAGTCTACACCCCTGCTGTCCTCCTGTAGATAAACACACCACTGCTGTCCTCCTGTAGATAAACACACCACTGCTGTCCTCCTGTGTGCTACACCACTGCTGTCCTCCTGTAGTCTACACCACTGCTGTCCTCCTGTAGTCTACACCACTGCTGTCCTCCTGTAGTCTACACCACGGCTGTCCTCCTGTTGATAAACACACCACTGCTGTCCTCCTGTGTGCTACACCAATGCTGTCCTCCTGTAGATAAACACACCACTGCTGTCCTCCTGTAGTCTACACCACTGCTGTCCTCCTGTAGTCTACACCACTGCTGTCCTCCTGTATGCTACACCACTGCTGTCCTCCTGTTGATAAACACACCACTGCTGTCCTCCTGTGTGCTACACCAATGCTGTCCTCCTGTAGATAAACACACCACTGCTGTCCTCCTGTGTGCTACACCACTGCTTTCCTCCTGTATGCTACACCACTGCTGTCCTCCTGTATGCTACACTACTGCTGTCCTCCTGTATGCTACACCACTGCTGTCCTCCTGTATGCTACACCACTGCTGTCCTCCTGTATGCTACACCACTGCTGTCCTCCTGTATGCTACACCACTGCTGTCCTCCTGTAGGCTACACTACTGCTGTCCTCATGTATGCTACACCACTGCTGTCCTCCTGTATGCTACACCACTGCTGTCCTCCTGTAGTCTACACCACTGCTGTCCTCCTGTAGTCTACACTACTGCTGTCCTCCTGTATGCTACACCACTGCTGTCCTCCTGTAGATAAACACACCACTGCTGTTCTTCTGTAGTCTACACCACTGCTGTCCTCCTGTAGATAAACACACCACTGCTGTCCTCCTGTAGATAAACACACCACTGCTGTCCTCCTGTAGTCTACACCACTGCTGTCCTCCTGTAGGCTACACCACTGCTGTCCTCCTGTAATCTACACCACTGCTGTCCTCCTGTAGGCTACACCACTGCTTTCCTCCTGTAGGCTACACCACTGCTGTCCTCCTGTAGGCTACACCACTGCTGTCCTCCTGTAGGCTACACCACTGCTGTCCTCCTGTAGGCTACACCACTGCTGTCCTTCTGTAGTCTACACTACTGCTGTCCTCCTGTAGGCTACACCACTGCTGTCCTCCTGTAGGCTACACCACTGCTGTCCTCCTGTAGTCTACACCACTGCTGTCCTCCTGTAGGCTACACCACTGCTGTCCTCCTGTAGGCTACACCACTGCTGTCCTCCTGTAGGCTACACCACTGCTGTCCTTCTGTAGTCTACACTACTGCTGTCCTCCTGTAGGCTACACTACTGCTGTCCTCCTGTAGTCTACACTACTGCTGTCCTCCTGTAGGCTACACCACTGCTGTCCTTCTGTAGGTAAACACACCCCTGCAAACCTCCTGTAGTCTACACCACTGCTGTCCTTCTGAAGTCTACACCCCTGCTGTCCTCCTGTAGATAAACACACCACTGCTGTCCTCCTGTAGATAAACACACCACTGCTGTCCTCCTGTGTGCTACACCACTGCTGTCCTCCTGTAGTCTACACCACTGCTGTCCTCCTGTAGTCTACACCACTGCTGTCCTCCTGTAGTCTACACTACTGCTGTCCTCCTGTATGCTACACCACTGCTGTCCTCCTGTAGATAAACACACCACTGCTGTCCTCCTGTGTGCTACACCACTCCTGTCCTCCTGTATGCTACACCACTGCTGTCCTCCTGTATGCTACACCACTGCTGTCCTCCTGTATGCTACACTACTGCTGTCCTCCTGTATGCTACACCACTGCTGTCCTCCTGTATGCTACACCACTGCTGTCCTCCTGTATTCTACACCACTGCTGTCCTCCTGTATTCTACACCCCTGCTGTCCTCCTGTAGGTAAACACACCCCTGCTGTCCTTCTGTAGATAAACACACCACTGCTGTCCTTCTGTAGATAAACACACCACTGCTGTCCTCCTGTAGATAAACACACCACTGCTGTCCTCCTGTATGCTACACCACTGCTGTCCTTCTTATATCCCAGCATTTATTCAAGTTGGATAATCTTTGGATGCTGACAGCAGTCTCTCCATTGGAAAACAGCTGCTTGGACGGCAGCCTACAAAAGCCTATTCCTCCTGCTCTTCTCCCACAATCCATCAAATGCATCGTAATGGTCTCTGAATTATGGTCAGACTCGCTCAAGCGGGAACAAACTTACATTTGCACGTTTTTTTCAATGCTGTTTTTAACGTCTTTGAGAATATGTATCTGAATTTAATTTTAAAGTAGTTCTAGAAGTAATCATCCCCCAAAAATATATATATTTCTTTAATCTGATAACAATATTTTAGATAATATAGGTAACATAACAGATTACAGCTCCAGTTTTTTTTTGTAATCCATTACATGTAATCCGACAGTTACACAGTGCATGCACACACAAACTACCAAAACACATCTAAACTCAGCAAAAAATGACCCTGTCTTTCAAAGATAATTCGTAAAAATCCAAATACTGAAGAGGCCTTTCAACTGACTCTGAAAAACACCAAAAGAAAGATGCCCAGGCTCCCCTGCTCATCTGCATGAACATGCCTTAGGCATGCTGCAAGGAGGCATGAGCACTGCAGATGTGGCCAGGGCAATAAATTGCTATGTCTGTACTGTAAGACGCCTAAGACAGCGCTACAGGGAGACAGGATGGACAGCTGATCATCCTCGCAGTGGCAGACCATGTGTAACAACACCTGCACAGGATCGGTACATCCGAACATCACACCTGCGGGACAGGTACAGGATGGCAACAACAACTGCCCGAGTTACACCAGGAATGCACAATCCCTCCATCAGTGCTCAGACTGTCCGCAATAGGCTGATAGAGGCTGGACTGCGGTCTTGTAGGCCTATTGTAAGGCAGGTCCTCACCAGACATCACCGGCAACAACGTCACCTATGGGCACAAACCCACCGTCGCAGGACCAGACAGGACTGGCAAAAAGTGCTCTTTACTGACGAGTCTCGGTTTTGTCTCACCAGGGGTGAAGGTTGGATTCGCGTTTATCGTCGAAGGAATGAGCGTTACACCGAGGCCTGTACTGTGGAGCGAGATTGATTTGGAGGTGGAGGGTCTGTCATGGTCTGGGCGGTCTGGGGTGGTGTGTCACAGCATCATCAGACTGAGCTTGTTGTCATTGCAGGCAATCTCAACGCTGTGCGATACAGGGAAGACATCCTCCTCCCTCATGTGGTACCCTTCCTGCAGGCTCATCCTGACATGACCCTCCAGCATGACAATGCCACCAGCCATACTGCTCGTTCTGTGCGTGATTTCCTGCAAGACAGGAATGTCAGTGTTCTGCCATGGCCAGCGAAGAGCCCGGATCTCAATCCCATTGAGCACGTCTGGGACCTGTTGGATCAGAGGGTGAGGGCTAGGGTCATTCCTCCCCAGAAATGTCCAGGAACTTGCAGGTGCCTTGATGGAAGAGTGGGGTAACATCTCACAACAAGAACTGGCAAATCTGGTGCAGTCCATGAGGAGGAGATGCACCGCAGTACTTAATGCAGCTGGTGGCCACACCAGATACTGACTATTACTTTTGATTTTGACCCCCCTTTGTTCAGGGACACATTATTCAATTTCTGTTAGTCACATGTCTGTGGAACTTGTTCAGTTTATGTCTCAGTTATTGAATCTTGTTATGTTCACACAAATATTTACACATAAGTTTGCTAAAAAATAACGTTTACATTCCTCTCATCCTGTTAGCTGTGTCTGGCATCCCACCACTACTATGTCTAGCAAGCTGCCCACCAGTTCTGGTTTGCATGGAAGCAACCAAGTCAAGTTGTATTATCTAGAGTTAAGGGTTCAGCCAAACTCTTTTACTTTTGCAAAGGTAGCAACAGCCAAAATAATCAGTATGCTGGCAAAGCTTAAATGCTCCAAAGCCACAGGCCTGGATAATATTCCTGCAAGGTTTCTTATAGATTCTGCTGAGAAAATTGGCCATTGTATTACGCATATCGTTAGTCTCTCTCTTGAACAAGGCACTTTTCCCAGGGACATGAATCAAGCTATAGTTATACCTCTGAATAAGCGTATAAAGTCTAACCCTGGGAATTATAGACCTGTATCTATCCTCTGTGTAACATCAAAAGATCCTGTAGAGAATTGTACATGAGCAAATGTATGAATATGTTAACAAACAGGGTCTACTGTATGATTTTCAGTCGGGTTTTAGAAAAACATAGTCCACTGATTCATGTCTACTTTACTTGACTGACTTAATCAGGAAAGAGATTGATGAGGGAAATCTGTGTGGAATGGTACTGCTTGACCTACAGAAGGCCTTTGATACAGTTAACCACTGTCTCCTAATCTCCAAACTGGAGGCACTGGTGTTAAGCAGTATCCCTCGAGGCAGGGTAGGCTGGAGGCTGGGTTTTTCTTCATGTGGATGACTCTACACTTCTGGTGTCTCACAAAAGTAAAACTAGATTGGAGAGCATACTTAGCACAGAGATTACTAGCATTAGCAAATGGCTTGGAGATAATAAGCCATCTCTGCACTTAGGGAAAACTGAAACAATTATTTTGGGATCCAGACCTAAATTGTGCAGGTTGCCTGAAATCAGAGTGGAGTTAGGGGGTGAGGTGCTGACTACTAAAATCTCTGTTAGTGTCACGTTCTGACCATCGTTCGTATGTGTTTTCCTTGTTTTAGTGTTGGTCAGGACGTGAGCTGGGTGGGCATTCTATGTTTGGTGTCTGGTTTGTCTATTTCTATGTTTGGCCTGATATGGTTCTCAATCAGAGGCAGGTGTTAGTCATTGTCTCTGATTGGGAACCATATTTAGGTAGCCTGTTTTGTGTTGGGTTTTATGGGTGATTGTTCCTGTCTCTGTGTTTGCACCAGAAAGGGCTGTTTAGGTTTTCGCTCGTTTATTGTTTTTGTTAGTTTATTCATGTATAGTGTCTTTAATAATTAAACATGAATAACCACCATGCTGCATTTTGGTCCGCCTCTCTTTCACCAGAAGAGAACCGTTACAGAATCACCCACCACAACAGGACCAAGCGGTGTGGTAACGGGCAACAGCAGCGAAAAGAGGAATGGACATGGGAGGACGGTTTGGACGGCAAGAATATGGACTATACTACTTGGGAGGAAATAGACAGGTGGGCGGTCGACCCAGGGAGAGTGCCGGAGCCCGCCTGGGATTCGATGGAGCAGTGCGCGGAAGGTTACAGGAGAATGAGGTTGGCGAAGCAAGCACGGCGGCGCGGACGGAAGCCCGAGAGTCAGCCCCAAAAATGTCTTGGGGGCACATGGGGAGTGTGGCAGAGTAAGGAGTCAGACCTGAGCCAACTCCCCCCGTTTATCATGAGGAGCCAAGGAGGAAACCAGAACCAGTGTTGGAGGTGAGCGAAGCAGAGATGGTGAAGGAGTTAATGGGGAGATTGGAGGAGAGAGATATGAGGGAGTTGCTGTGTTGGTGCATGAGACACGGAATTCGCCCGATGGAGCGTGTCGAGGATTTGATGACACCTGGGTCAGCTCTCCATACTCGTCCTGAGGTGCGTGCTAGTTGTCTGGTGAAGACTGTGCCAGCCTCACGCACCAGGCCTCCTGTGCATCTCCCTAGCCTTGCACGTCCTGTGCCATCTCAGCACTACAGTGCTCCGAGCAGTGCTAATCGTGACGAGCGTGGTGCTGGTCAGGCACCGTGTTATGCGGTGGTTCGCACGGTGTCCCCAGTACGCGTGCTTAGCCCGGTGCGCTACATCCCAGCTTCCCACATCTGCCGGGCTAGGGTGAAGATCCAGCCAGGGCGATTAGTGCCAGCCCTGCTCTCAAGATCTCCAGTACGCCTTCACAGTCCGGTCCATCCAGTGCCACCTCCACACACCAGCCCTCCGGTGGCAGCTCCCCGCACCAGGCTTCCTGTGCGTGTCCTCGGCCCAGTACCACCAGTACCAGCACCACGCATCAGGCCTACAGTGCGTCCCGCCTGTTCGGCGCTGCCAGAGCTCCCGCCCCTCATTCCAGAGGCGCCAGAGCTCCTTAGTCCAGCGCTGCCAGAGCCTTCCTCTCCAGCGTTGCTGGAGCTTCCCGTCTGCCCCGTGCCATCTGAGCTACCCGTCTCTCCAGCGTTGTCGGAGCTTCCCGTCTGCCCAGTGCCGCCAGTGCCACCAGTCTGCCCAGCGCCATCAGTGCCGCCAGTCTGCCCAGTGCCGCCAGTCTGCCCAGTGCCGCCAGTCTGCCCAGCGCCGCCAGTGCCGCCAGTCTGCCAGGAGCCGCCAGTCTGCCAGGAGCCGCCAGTGCCGCCAGGAGCCGCCAGTGCCGCCAGCCAGCCAGGAGCCGCCAGTCAGCCAGGAGCCGCCAGAGCCGCCAGTCTGCCAGGATCAGTTAGATCCGCCAGTCAGCCAGGATCCGCCAGTCAGCCAGGATCCGCCAGTCTGCCAGGATCCGTCAGTCAGCCAGGATCTGCCAGAACTGCCAGTCAGCCAGGATCCGCCAGTCTGCCAGGATCCACCATTCAGCCAGGATCTGCC
Organism: Oncorhynchus kisutch; assembly: GCF_002021735.2. Taxonomy (NCBI): domain Eukaryota; kingdom Metazoa; phylum Chordata; class Actinopteri; order Salmoniformes; family Salmonidae; genus Oncorhynchus; species Oncorhynchus kisutch. Next base: position 38,844,860 of record NC_034197.2, read on the forward strand.
AGTCAGCCAGGATCTGCCGGAACCACCAGCCAGTCCCGAGCTTCCCCTCAGTCCCGAGCTTCCCCTCAGTCCCGAGCTTCCCCTCAGTCCCGAGCTTCCCCTCAGTCCCGAGCTTCCCCTCAGTCCAGAGCTTCCCCTCAGTCCAGAGCTTCCCCTCAGTCCAGAGCTTCCCCTCAGTCCAGAGCTTCCCCTCAGTCCTGAGCTACCCCTCAGTCCTGAGCTACCTCAGTTTATTCATGTATAGTGTCTTTAATAATTAAACATGAATAACCACCACGCTGCATTTTGGTCCGCCTCTCTTTCACCAGAAGAAAACCGTTACAGTTAGCTACTTTGGATGCATCCTTGATGGAAGCTTGGGAGGTGTGAGCATGGCCAATAAGGTGCTAGGGAAGGTTAATGCCAGGACTAAGTTTTTGGCTAGAACGTCCAAGTTGCTTGATAAGGACTCCATGAAAGTGCTAGCTACTGCCCTCATTGAATGCCATTTTGACTATGCTAGTACTTCCTGGTTTGGGGGCTTATCTAAACTTATGAAGGGGAAGTTCCAGATAGCCCAGAATAAGTTGATCAGGGTAGCATTGAAGGTGCGTCTAAACTGGCTGCCTGTTGAGGCTAGGGTGTCCCAGATTAGACTAGGTTTGGTTTCCAGGAGTATTTATGATCCTGCGCCCAGATATCTAAGTGATTACTTTCCTCGTGTTAGGGATGCACACAATCACAGCACCAGATCAGGTGTTTCTGATGTGTGCTTATACAGGTTCAGGAGTAATGCTGGGAAAGGTACGTTCTTGTATACTGGCGCCTCTGAATGGAATGAGTTGCCTCTGCCTATAAAAACAACGTCCTCTCTGGGCAACTTTAAACATAAAGTAAAAACATGTTTGATGTCTTCTGTGCCCATATGAATAACCCCTATGATGAAACTGGAATGATGAGATGGATGTTCTTCTTCTCTGTTTTTGATGAGATGGATGTTCTTCTTCTCTGTTTTTGATGAGATGGATGTTCTTCTTCTATGTTTTTGTGTTATTATTTCACTGCCATACTGTGTTCCATCTTGTCCAGCCATCTTGTCTCAAGAGGACCACAATGGAAATAAGTCCCAGACTTTATTGTGTGTTATCCTCGATAATGTTATTATTGTTCATGTATGGCCTTTTCAAGTTTTATGTGTGCTTGTCTTTATAAATGGTTGAATTAATAAACTAAACTAAATCTTATTAGCTGTGTCTGGCATCCCACCACTACTATGTGTCCTGTCCACCTAGTTTCATATTCACAGAAATCAGTGAAACTTCAGTGTTCCTCCCATCTGTTTTGGGCCCTCTGCCAACCCCTCTCTCCCTCCCTCTCTTTCTCTTTATCGCTGCATTCTCTGTGTCCCCACTGTCTCTAAGGTGAGTCATGAAGCCAAGTTCACAGCATAGTATACAGCATGTTAACATGTTAACTTGATCCTCTTATTCTCAACAGAAGGGCAACACACGTTAGTCCACTATTATACTGTCCAGCCACACACACACACACACAATGTCAAACATTTGTGTCCGTTTCTGTATAGATCGCTTGCAGCGCTGAGGGAGGTGTTCACGGTGCTGGTGGTGTGTCTAAGATAGGGTGTCTTCCAACCACTACGTTTATGCTGTGTGTGTGTGTGTGGTGTGTGAATGGTGTCTAAGACAAGAGGGTGTCTCTGTCTCTCATGTCAGCATCATGCCACTCTACATGACAGAGTGAGTCTATATGAGGGAGACTCTACATGACCGAGTGATTTTACACAAGGGAGACTCTCCCTGACAGTGAGTCTATATGAGGGAGACTCTACATGACAGAGCGAGTCTTTACGAGAGAGAATCTACATGACAGAGTGAGTTTATAAGCAGGAGACTCTACATGACAGATCAAGTCTTTACGAGGGAGACTCTACATGACAGAGTGAGTATACACGAGGGAGACTCTACATGACAGAGTGAGTATACACGAGGGAGACTCTACATGACAGAGTGAGTATACACGAGGGAGACTCTACATGACAGAGTGAGTCTACATGAGGGAGACTCTACATGACAGAGTGAGTCTACATGAGGGAGACTCTACATGACAGAGTGAGTCTACATGAGGGAGACTCCACATGACAGAGTGAGTCTATACGACGGAGACTCTCCATGACAGAGTGAGTCTATTTGAGGGAGACTACATGACAGAGTGAATCTATACGAGGGAGACTACATGACAGAGAGAGAATCTTTACGAGAGAGAATCTAGATGACAGAGTGAGTCTATAAGAGGGAGACTCTACATGACAGAGTGAGTATATATGAGGGAGACTCTAGATGACAGAGTGAGTCTATAAGAGGGAGACTCTAGATGACAGAGTGAGTCTATAAGAGGGAGACTCTACATGACAGAGGGAGTCTATAAGAGGGAGACTCTACATGACAGTGAGTCTGTAAGGAGACTCTACATCAGAGTGAGTCTATAAGTTTGAGACTCTACATGACAGAGTGAGTCTACAAGTTTGAGACTCTACATGACAGAGTGAGTCTATACGAGGGAGACTCTACCTGACAGAGTGAGTCTATTTGAGGGAGACTCTACATATTGCTCCCTTAATGACAGTAACAGTGTTAGAGGAAGCCCCGAGTCCTGTTCAATTACCAGTGCCATCATCTCACCCCAATGTTATCTGAACAGTTAAAGTACTCCACAGATGGCTATAGATGACAGACATATTTATCGTCATCCCACAGCCTAGGGCTTTGTCCCAAATGGCATCGTGTTCTGTTTATAGTGCACACTTCTTTTTTTACCATTTCCCGGTAGGGCTCCCATAGGGCTCTGGTCAAAAGTAGTGTACTATGTTGGGAACAGAGTGCTATTTGTTACACACAGCCCTAGAACACATGGAAGCCAATGAGAAGCGCTGGCTAGCTGTGTTTATGTTCCAATGCACACAGAAATATAAAGAGGCCTGTTTGACTCCGGAGTCAATGGTGCTTTCATGATATAGTGGACACCATGGATAAAGTCAAGCCACATGGCAACTGGTACAAGTGTACAATTTGGCTACATGGCTGAACATAGTTCAACTCTCGAGGCGGAGCGAGGTCGTTTGACTCGCGTGCCATCTGTTGATTGGCCCAAGTGATTAGGGAATTATTTGTTAGGGAACTACTTTATCTAACAGCCATTGGGATGGTGAAGCAGTGCAACGATGTTAGAATGTACTCTTAATATGCAGTGAGCTCTAACAGTAGTGTGTCAGTGCCAAATGTTTAGTTGTTTTGGCTCTGTATTCCAGCACTTTGGATTTGAAATTATACAATGATTATGAGGTTAGTGCACTGTCAGCTTAAAATTGTGGGTATTTTCATTCATATTAGGGGACCAAAATTATTGTGTATTAAAGTAGTACAAATGTAAGTATTTGGTCCCATATTCATAGCATGCAATGACTACATCAAGCTTGTGACTCAACAAACTTGTTGGATTCATTTGCTGTTTGTTTTGGTTGTGTTTCAGATTATTTTGAGCCCAATAGAAATTCATGGTAAATAATGTATTGTGTCATTTTGGAGTTACTTTAATTATAAATAAGAACAGAATATGTTTCTGAACACTACATTATACATTAATGTGGATGCTACCATGATTACGGATAATCCTGAACGAATTGTGAGAAAGTTACAGAGGCATAAATATCATACCCTGCTCCAAAATGCTAACCTCCCTGTTATTGTAATGGTGAGAGGGTAGCATGTCTTGGAGGTATGAGTTTGGTGCATCTAAAATGGGGGGGGGGGGGGGTCTATGTACAAAACGTGCTGTAATTCCTAAACGGTTCAATCTATATGGATGAAAATACCCTTAAATTACAGCTGACAGGCTCCACGTTAACCCCATCATCATTGTACCATTTCAAAGTGCTAGAGTACAGAGCCAAAACGACAAAACAATATGTCACCAATACTTTTAGAGCTCACTATACATGATGCTTCATTCTAAAGCCCAGTTCAGATACATTAGCCGACAAAACTAGACAGTTTACGAATGTTGAGTTGTAAAAACAGCTGACTGAAGATCAGGTCGCAGATCAAACAGGGGAGAGATGTGCGGTCAAGACCGTTTCTACGGCTCATGGTGACATCATCCCGCTGCTCATGGTGACATCATCCCGCTGCTCATGGTGACATCATCCCGCTGCTCATGGTGACATCATCCCGCTGCTCATGGTGACATCATCCCGCTGCTCATGGTGACATCATCCCGCTGCTCATGGTGACATCATCCCGCTGCTCATGGTGTCATCATCCTGCTGCTCATGGTAACATCATCATGCTGCTCATGGTAACATCATCATGCTGCTCATGGTAACATCATCATGCAGCTCATGGTAACATCATCCTGCTGCTCATGGTAACATCATCCCGCTGCTCATGGTGTCATCATCCTGCTGCTCATGGTAACATCATCCTGCTGCTCAAGGTAACATCATCCTGCTGCTCATGGTAACATCATCCTGCTGCTCATGGTAACATCATCCTGCTGCTCATGGTGACATCATAGAGTCTAAGTTTAAGACCACCACTACTCACCCCAGGGTCACACAGCTTCAACCCATCAATCAATTCCGCCCGTCTCTACTCACCCCAGAGGTTTCTCCAGTCGACTGGCGGGTGATCCTACAATCTCTCCCAAGGTACAGAACACCTGCCCCAAGAAGTCCTGATGGGGGGGGGGGGGTGGAGAGTTCGTTGTTCATGGGGAGACAGGGGGAAAACAAGGACAGCTGATGAGGAGCTAAGCAGCGTTATAAGCAGTGTGTTATAAAACATTGAAGAGAGAAAGTTTGGTTGGAGGAGTCAAACACGTACGTCAATGTCGGAGGGCTTCCAGGGAGGAGGAGAAGGAAGAGGAAGAGGAGGAGGAGGAAGAGCAGGAGGAGGGGTACACCAGGCGGCAGCATAGACAATAACAACAACAACCACAACAATAACAACCACAGAGCATATCATGTAAGAGAAGGCACAAGACTCAAATACCATACAAGAACGTCATCAAACAAGAGAAAACACAAAGCGGGAAAGAAGAGAAGAAAAGGGGGGGCAACGGGGAGAAGGGTGGGGGATAGAACGGGGAGAAAGGGGGATTACACGGGGAGAAGGGGGATAGAACGGGGGGAAAAAGGGGGGAGAAAGGGGATAGAACGGGGAGAAGGGGGGGAGAAAGGGGGATAGAACGGGGAGAAAGGGGGATAGAACGGGGAGAAAGGGGGGAGAAAGGGGGATAGAACGGGGAGAAAGTGGGATAGAACGGGGAGAAAGGGGAGAATGGGGGATAGAACGGGGAGAAAGGGGGATAGAACGGGGAGAAAGGGGGATAGAACAGGGAGAAAGGGGAGAAAGGGGGATAGAACGGGGAGAAAGGGGGATAGAACGGGGAGAAAGGGGGATAGAACGGGGAGAAAGGGGGATAGAACGGGGAGAAAGGGGAGGAGAAAGGGGGATAGAAAGGGAGGAGAAAGGGGGATAGAACGGGGAGAAAGGGGGATAGAACGGGGAGAAAGGGGGATAGAACGGGGAGAATGGGGAGAAAGGGGGGAGAATGGGGGATAGAACGGGGAGAATGGGGAGAAAGGGGGGAGAATGGGGGATAGAACGGGGAGAAAGGGGGGAGAATGGGGGATAGAACGGGGAGAATGGGGGATAGACCGGGGAGAACGGGGGATAGAACGGGGAGAAAGGGGAGGAGAAAGGGGAGAAAGGGGGATAGAATGGGGAGAATGGGGGATAGAACGGGGAGAAAAGGGGATAGAACGGGGAGAATGGGGGATAGAACGGGGAGAAAGGGGAGGAGAAAGGGGGATAGAAAGGGGAGGAGAAAGGGGGATAGAACGGGGAGAAAGGGGGATAGAACGGGGAGAAAGGGGGATAGAACGGGGAGAATGGGGAGAAAGGGGGGAGAATGGGGGATAGAACGGGGAGAAAGGGCGATAGAACGGGGAGAAAGGGGGATAGAACGGGGAGAAAGGGGGATAGAACGGGGAGAATGGGGAGAAAGGGGGGAGAATGGGGGATAGAACGGGGAGAATGGGGGATAGACCGGGGAGAACGGGGGATAGAACGGGGAGAAAGGGGAGGAGAAAGGGGAGAAAGGGGGATAGAATGGGGAGAATGGGGGATAGAACGGGGAGAAAAGGGGATAGAACGGGGAGAATGGGGGATAGAACGGGGAGAAAGGGGAGGAGAAAGGGGGATAGAACGGGGAGAAAGGGGGATAGAACGGGGAGAAAGGGGGATAGAACGGGGAGAAAGGGGAGGAGAAAGGGGGATAGAACGGGGAGGAGAAAGGGGGATAGAACGGGGAGAAAGGGGAGGAGAAAGGGGGATAGAACGGGGAGAAAGGGGGATAGAACGGGGAGAAAGGGGGATAGAACGGGGAGAAAGGGGGATAGAACGGGGAGAAAGGGGGATAGAACAGAGGAGGAAGGGGGAGAAATGAAGAAAAGGGGGAGAAAGGGGGATAGAGAGAGGGAGAGAGAGAGGGAACTGGGTTTTATGTAAGACGACAGTTAGTAACACAAAATTGAGTACAAAACAATCAAATTTAAACATGGCAAATTAAGAAATAATGAATAATTTTCTGGTATTATGCAAACCATTGACTGCAGATATATTATCATATATTATATTATTGTGTGACTAATGTGTTGCTTTTCAAAGCTTTCACTGCAAAACATTATGCCATCATTCATTCATCATCATAACGTTATACATGTGAGCACATTGCTAATACCATTGAAGTACAATAGATCATGCCTAGAATTTAAGAAAATGGGTTTCACAAGTTTTGATAATGGTATGAAAAAGCAACCTTCAGCTCTTACAAAAAATATAGGTCACACGATATAGACGGGTTAGCTGATAACGTCAAGGAGAACGATGCCCGCGCTTCAATGGGGCAGAAGTCTGTGAGCATATGGTTCTGGATGGCCAGATGGCTACCAACAATGACAAGAAACTGCCATGGTTCTGGATGGCCAGATAGCTACCAACAATGACAAGAAACTGCCATGGTTCTGGATGGCCAGATGGCTACCAACAATGACAAGAAACTGCCATGGTTCTGGATGGCCAGATGGCTACCAACAATGACAAGAAACTGCCATGGTTCTGGATGGCCAGATGGCTACCAACAATGACAAGAAACTGCCATGGTTCTGGATGGCCAGATGGCTACCAACAATGACAAGAAACTGCCATGGTTCTGGATGGCCAGATGGCTACCAACAATGACAAGAAACTGCCATGGTTCTGGATGGCCAGATAGCTACCAACAATGACAAGAAACTGCCATAGTTCTGGATGGCCAGATAGCTACCAACAATGACAATAAACTGCCATGGTTCTGGATGGCCAGATAGCTACCAACAATGACAAGAATGACAAGAAACTGCCATGGTTCTGGATGGCCAGATAGCTACCAACAATGACAATAAACTGCCATGGTTCTGGATGGCCAGATGGCTACCAACAATGACAAGAAACTGCCATGGTTCTGGATGGCCAGATGGCTACCAACAATGACAAGAAACTGCCATGGTTCTGGATGGCCAGATAGCTACCAACAATGACAGGAAACTGCCATGTGGGGAATCGTAAGTGACTAGTTTTAGCTTGCTTCATCTTGTTCTTGATACCATGTCTTGTTTTGAGTTATTTTGACTGATTTCACGTCAATGCTAATAAGGCAACAAACCAAAAAAGAACTACCTTAGCCAACCATTAACTGTCACAATGTATTTGAGAGACAACGAGTGCTCATTTTACAAATGTATTTAAGTTTTCAATAAACATTGGAGACTAAATAAAGTTTACATGCTGTCAACAATCTAAGCCAACCCAGTCTGTTTTGACCCGGTTTTGTTGCTAAACAACCAACTTGTCTATGTGCTAAATGTATTATTATGAAAGCTACACAATTTCAATACATAATGTAATATGCTATCAATATTTATAAAAAGGTAACGGTGTGCGGACAGACAGCAAGGCCACATTGTGAAACGCTGGTTAGTAGGCACTATTATTTACTATTTCCATCCAACAGTATATGTGAGCTTCGGGACGACATGGATTTTGATTAGCATAAAACCAAAATAGGGAATGGCATGCATTTCAAAATAAAAGATTCCATTTCAAAATAAAAGTTTCCATTCATGGAGAATAGAGGATGATGGCAAAGAAAAAGTCAAACAACAATGAGGCACCGGCACAAAGTGACAGCTTTTTCACTTACATGCTTTGCCAGATCTGGACTTTTGGAATCAATGTCATATCTGAAATCACAAAGAAAGTCAGATTCAAGTGGTGACTGACTGGCATTTGAACATTAACACATAGAAACACAGTGGTTTGATATCATTCTTGATGGCGTGTAGGCTCGTCTACAGTGGAACAATGATACAATGACAGACATTTGAATAGACACAGAAGGCATAGGGACACCAGACACCTAAAATTTAAAAAAAAGATTTACCGGTTAGAAAAAAAGATTTACTTCACTTAATCCATCTACACTTCATAAATGAAGACCCCTTTACACTATTGCCCCTGCTGTAACTCACTTATTCACATTAGAAACGATAAAGTTTAGAAAAATGTGTCTTAGCAGCTGCCAGCCGATAAGCTTTGGGTATAGAGGTAATTAGAATGGTTGTGGTCATACGCAATTCCTTTAAAAACTACTCCTGCTCTTTTCATAGAAGTCATTCAAATGGAGGAATGTGTCCCCCCCCCCCTAATCCCGCTGACAGAGGTATATAAAAGAGGAGAAGGGAGGAGGAGGAGGATGGAGGAGGAGGGAAGAGGAGGGAGGAGGAGGAGGGGGAGGAGGTGGATGGAGGAGGAGGGAGGATGAGGAGGGGGAGGATGAGGACGAGGTGGATGGAGAAGAGGAGAAGGCTGTCCCGCTGACAGAGGTATATAAAAGAGGAGGAGGATGGAGGAGGGAGGGGGAGGGAGGGGGAGGAGGTGGTGGATGGAGAAGAGGAGAAGGCTGTCCCGCTGACAGAGGTATATAAAAGAGGAGGAGGATGGAGGAGGAGGGAGGAGGAGGAGGGGGAGGAGGTGGATGGAGGAGGAGGGAGGAAGAGGATGGTGGAGGGAGGAGGAGGGAGGAGGTGGATGGAGAAGAGGAGAAGGCTGTCCCGCTGACAGAGGTATATAAAAGAGGAGGAGGATGGAGGAGGAGGAGGGGGATGAGGGGGAGGGGAGGGAGGAGGTGGATGGAGGAGGAGGAGGGGGAGGAGGTGGATGGAGGAGGAGGGAGGAAGAGGATGGTGGAGGAGGGAGGAGGAGGGAGGAGGTGGATGGAGAAGAGGAGAAGGCTGTCCCGCTGACAGAAAAAGAGAAATGTAAATGTCTTAGACTAATTAACATGCAGGTGAAGCACCTCTCCTTAGTCTCCCAACAAGGAGTTAAATGAAAAGGGCCCACGTGAAGTTATTAAGCCTCTTGAGAGGTTCAGCAGAGCCTGGATATTTACTGTACTGTATCATCAAGTCCATGTGGACTGCTCTCTATTCAAAGTAGTACAAATTAGGCAGTGTTTTCTCTTGCTGATGGCTGGAAATGTACTGTAAAATGAAGTTCATGAGGGCTTCTGTCAACTCACTGTAGAAAGACAAACAATAATATTAGGCAGAGGCTATTGAGGGAATAAGGAAATTATCTTGTCTCCATTTTCAAAGCCTCTTAATGAAGTGTCACCTCTCTGCTCTGCACTCTGATTGGGTCTTTCAAGAGACTGGGAGGAGGATGAGGATGGAGGAGGACAATGGAGGAGAAGGAGGGAGGAAGAGGGGAGAGGGAAGGGAGGGAGGAGGAAGCTGTAAGAGGAGGAGGAGGATGTAAGAGGAGGAGAAGGGAGTATGGTGAGGAGGAGAGGGACGAGGAGGAGGATGATGATGATGATGATGATGATGATGATGGAGGAGGAGGAATAGGAGGATGAGGAGTGAGGACAGGGAGGGAGGACGGGGAGGGAGGACAGGGTGGGAGGATGGACAGAGGGGGGAGAGAAGAGGAGGGGGGATGGTATAGTAGGTTGGATGAAGGAGGATAAAGAGGGAGGAAGAGAACAAAGAAGAGGAGGATAAAGGGTGGGGGCTGTGTGATACCTATGGGACTCAAATGGGACTCTCTCGGCTTCAGACGTTTGCTTTAAAGTGTGAAGAATGAGGATAAACCTACATGAAATATTGAACATCCTCTTATACCAATATATCTCCCTCCTACTCCCAACACAATACTATCCAGATGGGGGGGAGAGGTTGCGAACGAGAGAGAGAGAGAGAGAGAGAGATAGGAAAAAGAGAAAGCAAGAGAGAAATAGGAGGATAGAAAGGAAAGGTTGTTTAGGAAAATTAGCACATCACATGTGAAACTCACACACCCTCCCTGCCTCTCTGCCTGGTGAATCCTCATAGACCAGATCGAAGAGAATAACTACTCACACGTCAAAGCGGAGATTCTGCTTCTCTTCAAAGAAGTAGTCCAAGATGTACTTCCTGACAAAGTCTGGATCCAGAGTATTGTCAATCACCTCCGTCCTCCCAAACTAGAAGAGAATAGAGGGAGAGGGAAGGGGGAGAGAGAAGGGGAGAGGGCGAGGGAAGAGATGGGCAGAGTGGGAGAGAGAGAGGGAGAAGGAGAGAGAGAAAGAGAGTAGGGGGAGAAAGAGTGATATGGAGAGAGTTGGTTTGTGAGAAAATAATCATAAACTTTAATGCAAGCAGCCAGGTGTTTCATTCCTCTCCTCTCCTCCCCCCTCCCCTCCTCTCCTCTCCCCTCCCCTCCTCTCCTCTTCTCTCCTCTCTCCTCTCCCCTCTCCCCTCCTCTCTTGAAGACACCACGCAGCAGGTAAACATAGCATTTGATTAGCGCAGATCAATAATGACAGTGTTGTAATGACTAACTGGATCCTACAACTCCACAGCTGCTCTGGCCTGTCTGAAAAAGTCCACTCTCTATTGGTGTCGTTACGAAACACTAGCAGGAACACTTGGCCTGTAAGTATGTACATGAGGGGCAAATAAACACAAAAGTCGCCAGATTGGTAAATTAAATCAAATGAAATTAAAGTCAGAGGCCCGAAGAACAGAGAACAGAGGCCCGATTGAAAAGCACGTGAGAGGATGAGGTGCTGCAACTGCAATAACACAGTGAGTTGTCGTGTGGTGCTAAAAAAATACTGTGAGATGGTGTAACACTGTCTGGTGGTTTAACACTGTGATGGTGTAAAACTGTCTGGTGGTGTAACACTGTGATGGTGTAAAACTGTCTGGTGGTGTAACACTGTGATGGTGTAAAACTGTCTGGTGGTGTATCATTGTGATGGTGTAAAACTGTCTGGTGGTGTAACACTGTGATGGTGTAAAACTGTCTGATAGTGTAACACTGTGATGGTGTAAAACTGTCTGATAGTGTAACCCTGTGATGGTGTAACACTGTCTGATGTTGTAACACTGATGGTGTAAAACTGTCTGATAGTGTAACACTGTGATGGTGTAAAACTGTCTGAAAGTGTAACACTGTGATGGTGTAACACTATGTGATGGTGAAACACTGATGGTGTAACACTATATGACGGTGGAACACTATGTGATGGTGAAACACTGTATGATGGTGTAACAATATATGATGGTGTAGCACTGTGATGGCGTAATACTGTGTGTGATGGTGTAAAACTGTCTGATGGTGTAACACTGTGATGGTGTAACACTGTGATGGTGTAATACTGTCTGATGGTGTAATACTGTGTGTGATGGTGTAATACTGTCTGATGGTGTAACACTGTGATGGTGTAAAACTGTCTGATGGTGTACCACTGTGATGGTGTAATACTGTGTGATGGTGTAACACTGTGTGATGGTGTACCACTGTGATGGTGTAATACTGTGATGGTATAAAACTGTCTGGTGGTGTAACACTGTGATGGTGTAAAACTGTCTGATGGTGTAACACTGATGGTGTAATACTGTGTGATGGTGTAATACTGTGATGGTGTAATACTGTCTGATGGTGTAATACTGTCTGATGGTGTAATGTGTTGTAATGTGTTGCAACCAGAGGAGCTGACACACACACACACACATGCACACACCGCTGTGCTGTGGTTAGTTGGTTCCCACAGCTAATTGTGTCTGTTATGAATAATTCATGTCTGGCTGAGGCTGGCTGAGGCTTTGAGATGCATGAACATGAATTAATGATGGGCCAATAGAAAGTGTTTCTTACCATAAACTGACAGAGTGAATTAATTATAACATAGTCAGGTGTTACAGTTTTTTACAATCACTTTGGCACTAATTTCGGAACATTGATGTCATTTTTCAAAACTCTAGACACAACTCAAAACCAATAATCAAAATGATATTTTTTTCAAAACTATAACACATTTTCCAATTGCTTGGATACAATACACATAAAGCTAAGATCATTTGTTCACTGAACTAAAATCACCTGTTCAAAATGACACAACTTAACATCAAAGTATTACCATTTCAAAATGCAATTCACACATTACATCTGAGATGCCTGTCTATTAATTTCATTACAATGATCTAACTATCAATTGATACAACTGCTCAAAATGATAAGTAACTGTTGCGTTACTCTTAATGCATAGTTTTATGGAAACTGACAAACAATATTACATGTTTAGATCATGAAGGTTTCAGGATTACGAGATCCATTGACACCAATTACTGTGGAACATGAACTAATTGGACGACATTATCTATGGATGTCATATTTCATCATCATTCTTTATCAGACACTGTTTCTATGGTCCCATGTACCACTTTTCTAGACCATATTCTCAGATTTGACATTACTGTACACTCACTGGCCACTTTATTAGGTACACCTATCTAGTACTAGGTAGGACACCCTTTTGCCTCCACAACAGCCTGAATTATTCACGGTGTTGTACGTTAAAAGATGCCCTTCTGCACACCACTGTTTTAAACAGCTGTTATTTGAGCATTTGTGGCCTTTCTGTTAGCTTGAATAATCTGGACATTCTCCTCTGACCTCTCATTAACAAGGTGTTTTTGCCCACAGAACTGCTGCTCACTGAATGTGTTTTGTTTATCGCACCATTCTCTGTAAACTCTAGAGACTGTAGTGCGTACAAATCCCAGGAGGGCAGCTGTTTCTGAGATGCTGGAATCACCATGTGTGGCATCAACAATCATACCACGGTCAAAGTTGCTTAAATTACGCATCTTGCCCGATCTAATGTTAGGTCGAACAACAACTAAAGCTCTCTACTCTATATACACTCTATATATTGAGTTGCAGGCAGCCACATGATTCGCTGTTTGAATGTAACCTTCCTTGATGGGCTAAATCAGGTCTGTAGAGCTGATGGCATGACCTATGTCATTGTGTGGGATAATGTCAGGTTCCACCATGCTCAAATGGTGCAAGCATGGTTTCAGGCCCATCCACAATTTACCACCCTGTACTCACCCCCATACTCTCCTTTCCTAAAAATCTAAATGAAGAATTTTTCTCCACATGGGGGTGGAAGGTATATGATAGGTGCCCTCACGAACAAGCCGCCCTTCTCCAGGCCATGGATGACGCATGCTATGACATCACGGCAGACCAGTGTCAGGCCTGGATTCGCCCTGCCGAAGATTCTTCCAAAGATGTTTGGCTAATGAAAACATCCATTGTGATGTGAATGAGAACCTGTGGCCAAATCCACAAGACAGGGTTGATGGAAATATAGAAGTACAGTAATCAACCCTTTGTTTAGCTTTTTACAGTAAGCCAGCTGAGGAACACCGCAGTGATGTTTTACAGTAAGCCAGGTGAGGAACACTGCAGTGATGTTTTACAGTAAGCCAGGTGAGGAACACTGCAGTGATGTTTTACAGTAAGCCAGGTGAGGAACACTGCAGTGATGTTTTACAGTAAGCCAGGTGAGGAACACTGCAGTGATGTTTTACAGTAAGCCAGGTGAGGAACACTGCAGTGATGTTTTACAGTAAGCCAGGTGAGGAACACTGCAGTTGATGTTTTACAGTAAGCCAGGTGAGGAACACTGCAGTGATGTTTTACAGTAAGCCAGGTGAGGAACACTGCAGTGATGTTTTACAGTAAGCCAGGTGAGGAACACTGCAGTGATGTTTTACAGTAAGCCAGGTGAGGAACACTGCAGTGATGTTTTACAGTAAGCCAGGTGAGGAACACTGCAGTGATGTTTTACAGTAAGCCAGGTGAGGAACACTGCAGTGATGTTTTACAGTAAGCCAGGTGAGGAACACTGCAGTGATGTTTTACAGTAAGCCAGGTGAGGAACACTGCAGTGATGTTTTACAGTAAGCCAGGTGAGGAACACTGCAGTGATGTTTTACAGTAAGCCAGGTGAGGAACACTGCAGTGATGTTTTACAGTAAGCCAGGTGAGGAACACTGCAGTGATGTTTTACAGTAAGCCAGGTGAGGAACACTGCAGTGATGTTTTACAGTAAGCCAGGTGAGGAACACTGCAGTGATGTTTTACAGTAAGCCAGGTGAGGAACACTGCAGTGATGTTTTACAGTAAGCCAGGTGAGGAACACTGCAGTGATGTTTTACAGTAAGCCAGGTGAGGAACACTGCAGTGATGTTTTACAGTAAGCCAGGTGAGGAACACTGCAGTGATGTTTTACTGTAAGCCAGGTGAGGAACACTGCAGTGATGTTTTACAGTAAGCCAGGTGAGGAACACTGCAGTGATGTTTTACAGTAAGCCAGGTGAGGAACACTGCAGTGATGTTTTACAGTAAGCCAGGTGAGGAACACTGCAGTGATGTTTTACAGTAAGCCAGGTGAGGAACTCTGCAGTGATGTTTTACAGTAAGCCAGGTGAGGAACACTGCAGTGATGTTTTACAGTAAGCCAGGTGAGGAACACTGCAGTGATGTTTTACAGTATTTGTATTTTTTTGTAGCTAATTATTTTTGCTTTGATTCAAAGAAACCAATGAGTGATTTTATTGTATTTCATCAATAAATGTCAGATTTTGTTCAATGATTCCACTGTGTCTATAGTATTCTCTCTACTAGTCCTTTTACAGTGATGTATTTACGTGTAGTACCATAATGAAACATGTATCACATATTTTGTACTACAATATTTAATGAGTGTACGAACAACTACACAGTGAAACTATCGGTATATTGTGTGTGGGTGATCTAAATGAATGTTTCTATGGTATTTCATGATAAATGAGTTATTTGAACCAAGATTCTGCAAGTGCAAGGTTTCTTTAAAGATATGAATGCACAATGCAATGTTTTGAACATTGGACAACCTGTGTTACAAGTGATGACTGTTTTGAGTTTTGTGTCTAGAGTTTTGAAAAATGACCACAAGGTTCTGAAATTAGTGCCAAAGGGATTGTAAAAACTGTAACGTGTAGATGACACTGCCGAATTACACTGCTACAGGGAAGATCATGCTACACAGGTCTGTGATTTAACATCACACTGCTACAGGGAAGATCATGCTACACAGGTCTGTGATTTGACATCACACTGCTACAGGGAAGATCATGCTACACAGGTCTGTGATTTGACATCACACTGCTACAGGGAAGATCATGCTACACAGGTCTGTGATTTGACATCACACTGCTACAGGGAAGATCATGCTACACAGGTCTGTGACTTGATATATAATACAGTTGTGGAAAAGACAGCTACAAATTTAAATAGGTTAGAATTGTTGCAATTTGAAAATGGCATGAGGCAAGTAGTGTTGTTAAACCCTTTTTTATTCTCTCTCTCTCGCTCTGTGTTTGTTATGGAAGGTTTGGGAATTGCTTCCTTTTATGTGGTTGTAGAATTTAACAGCTCTTTTCTGGATTATGATCATTAGCGGGTATCGGCCTAATTCTGCTCTGCATCCATTATTTGGTGTTTTACGTTGTACACAGAGGATATTTTTTGCAGAATTCTGCACGCAGAGTCTCAATTTGGTGTTTGTCCCATTTTATGAATTCTTGGTTGGTGAGCGGACCCCAGACCTAACAACCATAAAGGGCAGTGGGTTCTATAACCGATTGAAGTATTTTTTGCCAGATCCTAATTGGTATGTTGAATTTTATGTTCCTTTTGATGGCATAGAATGCCCTTCTTGCCTTGTCTCTTAGTTTACAGCCTTGTGGAAGTTACCTGTGGCGCTGATGTGGCGCTGATGTTTAGGCCAAGGCTTTCGACTTTGTCAATCATCACATTCTTATCGGCAGTCTCAACAGCCTTGGTATCTCAAATGACTGCCTCGCCTGGTTCACCAACTACTTTTCAGACAGAGTTCAGTGTGTCATATCGGAGGGCCTATTGTCCGGACATCTGGCGGTCTCTATGGGGGTGCCACAGGGTTCAATTCTCAGGCCGACTCTTTTCTCTTTATACATCAATTATGTCGCTCTTGCTGCTGGTGATTCTCTGATCCACCTCTACGGAGACAACACCATTCTGTATACTTCTGGCCCTTCTTTGGACACTGTGTTAACTAACATCCAGACTAGCTTCAATGCCATACAACTCTCCTTCCATGGCCTCCAACTGCTCTTAAATGCAAGTAAAACTAAATGCATGCTCTTCAACCGATCGCTGCCCGCACCTGCCCGCCCATCCATTATCACTACTCTGGACGGTTCTGACTTAGAATATGTGGACAATTACAAATACCTAGGTGTCTGGTTAGACTGTAAACTCTCCTTCCAGACTCACATTAAGCATCTCCAAAATTAAATCTAGAATCGGCTTCCTATTTCGCAACAAAGCATCCTTCACTCATGCTGCCAAACATACCCTCGAAAAACTGACTATCCTACCGATCCTTGACTTTGGCGATGTCATCTATAGATGATTGACTATAGAAAATTGGATTCAGTCTATCACAGTGCCATCCGTTTTGTCACAAAAGCCCCATATACTACCCACCACTGCGACCTGTATGCTCTCGTTGGCTGGCGCTCGCTTCATATTCGTCACCAAACCCACTGGCTCCAGGTCATCTATAAGTCTTTGCTAGGTAAAGTCCAGCCTTATATCAGCTCACTGGTCACCACATAAGCACCCACCTGTAGCACTCACTCCAGCAGGTATATTTCACTGGTCACCCCCTGTAGAAAAGGCCCATGGAGTTGGTGGAATAATCCTTTAATTCATTGCTACTTACTTAGCTGGGCGCTTTAATTAGGTCAGGTGGAAATGTCAGACAGATCTCAACTCCATAAAAGGAGGAAATTGCCATCGCCTGATCTCGCTGCTTTCTCTTCCTTAACTCCGTCTGATCCAGACGTTCTGTGCGTCCATGAATCCACGAAAGTCCACAGACTCTGTTACCTTTCATCTGAACTATCTGTGGCGATCCGGAGATGGGCCATCAGTTATTGTTTATAGTTATTACCGCGGAGCGCGGCTTGGAGCGCACGCTTCAAACATATTGTGTAATGTGAATTGTCAATGATCACGGCCCTACGGATCCTCATAGGCCAATTATGCAATCGATATGGTTCATGTGAATTGAAATTAATTATATGTACACATGAAGACAATCGAAAGGGTGAAATGAGAAACGTCATTGTTTGCTAACTGATCGACTTTAATACCAAACTAATGGGGATTATAGATTGAATAACCATTCACTGTTTGTATTATTTCATGATTTATGATAAATAGTTACGAGCCTAAATGACTCACGGATGATTACTATTGACTTCTTAATGAACTGGATTGTTGACTTCCCTAATTATGTTAATTGAGAATGATTGTTATGATATGATCTTTGGGATGAGGAATTTGATCGGATACATGTTTTTGTTTCCTTTGTGATGCAGCACAGACTACTCAGTAAATATACCACTTCATGGTTAAAGGAATTCCTGCCTCAGTCTCATCCATTCCTCTGTCACCTGACCACCTGTTCACCTTCACTGTCAGTCATCCTACCTGTCCAGCTACCCACACAGATTCCACTAATCTTTCCTCCCCAAAGCCTATTCCTCATTTGGCCACCTTTCTTTCCAGTTCTCTGCTGCAAATTACTGGAACGAATTGCAAAAATCACTGAAGCTAGAGACTCATATCTCCCTCACTAACTTTAAGCATCAGCTGTCAGAGCAGCTCACAGATCACTGCACCTGTACATAGCCCATCTGTAAATAGCCTATCCAACTACCTCATCCCCATATTGTTTTAGTTTTTTTGCTCCTTTGCACCCCAGTGTCTCTACTTGTACATTCATCTTCTGAACATCTACCACTCCAGTGTTTAATTGCTCAATTGTAATTACTCCGCCACTACGGCCTATTTATTGCCTTACTTCCCTAATCTTACCTTATTTGCACAGACTGTATATAGATTTTTTCCTATTGTGTTATTGACTGTACGTTTGTTTATTCCATGTGTAACTCTGTGTTGTTGTTTGTGTCGCACTGCTTTGCTTTATCTTGGGCAGATCGCAGTTGTATATGAGAGTTTGTTCTCAACTGGCCTACCTGGTTAAACAAAGGTGAAATAAAAATTTTTTTTAAAGTGTTTGTAGTTATATGTACAGTATATGTATAGTTTTTTGTGTGCTCTAGGGCAACAATGTCTAGATGGAATTTGTATTTGTGGACCTGGCGACTGGACCTTTTTTGGGACACCATTATTTTGGTCTTACTGCGATTTACTGTCAGGGCCCAGGTCTGGCAGAATCGATGCAGAAGATCTAGGTGCAGCTGTAGGCCCTCCTTGGTTGGTGACAGAAGCACCAGATCATCAGCAGAAGACATTTGACTTCAGATTCCAGTAGGGTGAGGCCGGTTGCTGCAGACTGTCCCTAGTGCCCTCACCAATTAGTTGATATATATGTTGAAGAGGGTGGGGCTTAAGTTTTTTGCCAATTTTAAAACGCACACTTGTTTGTGTACATGGATTTTACAATGTTGTATGTTTTTCCCCCAACACCACTTTACATCAATTTGTATAGCAGACCCTCATGCCAAATTGAGTCTAAGGCTTTTTTTAAATCAACAAAGCATGAGAAGACTTTGCCTTTGTTTTGATTTGTTTGTTTGTCAATTAGGGTGTGCAAGGTGAATATGTGGTCTGTCACACGATAATTGGGTAAAAATCAAATTGACATTTGCTCAGTACATTGCTTTCACTGAGGAAATGTACGAGTCTGCTGTTAATGATAACGCATATCATTTTCCCAAGGTTGCTGTTGACGCATATCCCTCGGTAGTTATTAGGGTCAAATTTGTCTCCACTTTTGTAGATTGGGCTGATCAGTCCTTGAGTCCAAATAATGGGGAAGATGCCAGAGCTAAGGATGATATTAAAGAGTTTTAGTATAGCCAATTAGAAATCTCACTCTCTCTCTTGCTCTCTCTCTCTCATTCTGTCAGTCTCTGAGCTAAGGGCAGGATTCAATCATTATCACACAAGTATTGCCAAAGATCCGTGTCATAGCTTTATTGAAATTTAAAGGCAATGTTCCCTCGTTCGTAGAGATTACATTCAAGGTAAACAGAAATGACCTTTACATTTTAACACCAATCTTTTCTGCAATAGTTCCCATGATAGGGATTGAATCCAGCCATAACGGTAGATTCAGGACAAGTTGAGATCTCTTCAGATCAAAGAGCTGAGAAAAATACATATCTCACAGTCAGGAGAGGACAGGCTGGAAGTAGAGGAAGTGGTGGTGGCAGAAATCCAGAAGCAAACTCACATCAGCCTGAGCCAAGAGGCCCAACTTTACAAAAGGCAAAAAGATTCCGCTGCAAAGTGAAGACTCAGCTTTCTCCAAGGCAATTTAGATAGATAAGGGCCAGAGCCAGTGCTATGTGAGGAAATAACAGCCTTACCTGGAAATGCCCTCTGGCTCTGCACAGTGGGGGTCTGAAGCTTAGACGGGAGCCAGGGCCAGACAGGTAAGACTGTACCATTCCCTGTCAACCCCAGACAGACAAACCCTGGTATGTGGATGTCACCTCTCCCCAGCTGTGTAGCCTATAACTCTCACCTGAACTAGCATAAATTGTGAGACAAGCCTCACATGCTGAGCAAACCAGACACGTGCATGTGTCCGTTTGCTCCATCGCGAACACATTGATTTTGTTCACCCACACCAGAAGCGATCAGGACACGCAGGTTGAAATATCAAAACAACCTCTGAACCAATTATATTAATTTGGGGACAGGTCAAAAGCATGAAACATTTATGGCAATTTAGCTAGCTAGCTTGCTGTTGCTAGCTAGTTCGTCCTGGTCCTGGGATATAAACATTGGGTTGTTATTTTACCTGAAATGCACAAGGTACTCTACTCCGATAATTAATCCACAGATAAAACGATTAAACCAAATCTGTTTCTCATCATCTCTCCTCCTCCCTTCAGGCTTCTGTTTCTTCTTTGGACATATGCTGGTTGGCAACCAACTTTACCGCATTACTACAACCAACAGGAGTGTGGACCTAAGTTCATCTTTAAATCACCCATGTGGGTATAAGCTCCTAAAAACCAATGAGAAGATGGGAGAGGACGGACTTGCAGCGCGGTGAGCATCACAAATATAATATATTTCTATGTTAGCGCCTAGCCATGCAGACACTCGCGAACAGTGATTGAATGTACATGTACATTTATTTTGCAAAGGTCAAAGGGCACGAAACGTATGCCAGCCTTCTCTTTAACCTTACAACAAGAAAGCATTGTTGGTGGAGATGTCGAATTCAGCCTCCAATGCCTTCTCTCTAACTAAAATATACTGAACAAAAATATAAATGCGACATGTAAAGTATTGGTTAGGGCTGGGCGATAAATCTATATCAATAATTATCGAGGTAATTACGATATAAAAACATTTTGATTAATGTTCGATAATGTCGATATAGAATAATTAGTTACAGCAGTCTATTTCACCTCTGACGCAGCAGGAACGTGCAGAGAAGTAACAATATGCACATGGAGAGGTACACGCCCACTAAAAACCTAGAGTGATGGAGTCGCCACTATTAACCACGAAAAATGAATGATGTAGGCGAAAACAGTGGCAGTGATAGCCATGGAGAAGGAGAAGCTTCCAACAAATAAATGATTGATAAAAAGGGTTCAGTCATTTGGAAGTGATTTGGCTTTTTGAAGTCCGACAAAGAGCAGAGCAATGTTCGGTCCAAATTGTGCCGTAGACAGGTGGCTACGAAGTCTGGTAATATGACAAACCTTTTTCAACATTTGAAGCAAAATCACTCTTTGGAACATGCAGGAAATTTGAGTTTGCGCCACGGTATTGATAAAACTCCCATCAAGCACCAGCCAATCTAGGGATGTTTTCCCGAAGCAGTCAACACTGACAGCGTTTATGCCCTACAAGCAAACATCAAAAAGACAAAGACATCACAAATGCTATTACGCATTGCATTGCTAAGGACATGCTACCAATTAGCACAGTCGAAAAGGAAGGTTTCAAGAGGCTTATCAATTCAATTGACCACATGTACGTGCTCCCTGCCGTAAACATGGACCAATTTTCCTTAAAGTATCATTTTATTTGTAGCTCACATAATTTAAAAGAATTGGAATCTTTATTTATCTAGGAATGTCAGTTAAGGACAACTTCTTATTTACAATGACAGCCTATCAGGGAACAGTGGGTTAACTGCCTTGTTCAGTGGAAGAACAACAGTTCTTTACCTTGTCAGCGCAGGGATTTGACCTAGCAACCTTTAGTTGTTGGACCAACTCACTAACAACTAGGCTAGCTTTTTGTTCAGGCATTAGGCATTCTTGAGTCTGAAGCAGATATGCACCTTTAAAACATTATTTGATTAATATTGTGATAATTATTGTTATTGAATGAAAAAAATATATAGATATCGTAATAATTTATTTGCCATATTGCCCAGCCCTACTACTGGTCCCATGTTCCCAGTGGTTAAATCATTGGGCCAGTAAACAAAAGGTTGCTAGATCCAGTACCCGAGATGACAGAACAAAAATCTGTTGTTCTGAACCAGAAAATGAACACTCTGTTCTTAGGCTGTCATTGTAAATAAGAATGTGTTCTTAACTGATTTCCTTAGTTAAATAGAAATAATGACCTGAAATAAAAGATCACCTAAATTTTCCATATGCACCAAAAGTGTATTTCTCTCAAATTTTGTGCACAAATTTGTTTCCATCCTTGTTAGTGAGCATTTCTCCTTTCCCACGATAATCCATACACCTGACAGGTGTGGCATATCAAGAAGCTGATTAAACAGCATGGTCATTGCACAGGTGCACCTTGTGCTGGGGACACAACACAATGCCGCACATGTCTCAAGTTTTCAGGGAGCGTGCAATTGGCATGCTGACTGCAGGAATTTCCACCAGAGCTGTTGCCAGATAATTTAATGTTAATTTCTCTACCATAAGCCGCCTCCAACGTCGTTTTAGAGAATTTGTCAGTAGGTCCAACCGGCCTCACAACTGCAGACCATGAGTAACCAACATCCGGTTTCTTCACCTACGGGATTGCCTGAAACCAGCCACCCGGAGAGCTGATGAAACTGAGGAGTATTGCTGTTTGTAATAAGCTCCTTTTGTGGTGAAAAACTCATTCTGATTGGCTTGGCCTTGCTCCCTAGTGGGTGAGCCAGTCTCCCAAGTGGGTGGGCTTATGCCCTCCCAGGCCCACCCATGGCCAGTCACCTGAAATCAAAAGATTAGGGCCTAATTTATTTATTTCAGTAGACTGATTTCCTTATGTGAACTATAACTCATCATTGAAATTGTTGCCTGTTGCGTTTATATTTTTTTTGTTCAGTATACATTGGAACATTGTGGTCTGCAGGCAGCCTGGACTTAAAGACTAGGCATATCATAGTATATGTAAATGTATCACTCTGATATGTTACGTTTTGGTATGGTTACACAAGACAGAATGTTACTTAAGCCAAAAACTAAGCAAGACAAGTCAATCAAGGAGGATGAGTGGGTGTATGACGCAAACGTCTAGAAACCCAAAGATTGTGTGTTTGAATCTCATCAAAGATAACTTTAGCAACTTGTCACGCCCTGACCGTAGAGAGCCTTTTAATGTCTCTATTTGGTTTGGTCAGGGTGGGATTTAGGGTGGACATTCTATGTTTCGTTTTCTATGATTTGGTGTTTCCAAGTTTTGGCCGGGTATGGTTCTCAATCAGGGACAGCTGTCTATCGTTGTCTCTGATTGGGAATCATACTTAGGTAGCCCTTTTTCCCCTTATTTCCTTGTGGGAAGTTTAGGGCACATAGCCTTTAGCTTCAAGGTTTGGTTTTGTTGTCTTTATTTTTTTTGTCTGCGTCATATAAATGAAAGAATATGCACGCACACCACACTTCACCTTGGTCCTCCTCCTTCAACAGCCGTGACACAACTACTTAACTTTAGCCACTAACACTAGACTTAAACTTAACCTGAACCTCTAACCCTACCCCTAGCCCAGCTAATGTCAGCCACACCAAAGTTGAATTCGTAACATATCAAACATATTGCAAATTCGTAACATTTTGTAATTCTTAACATATCATATGAATGTGTCCATAAATGAATACATAGCATACCAAAACGCTACATATCATACTAAATGGAGGGAGACAAATTGACTATTACTATGTTACGTTGACCCCTGAGTTCAGGTTGCTGTATGCTATAGCAGCTGTGAGAAGACTCTACTCTAACTTGAACAATAATACATTCTAGGGCAAAGACGTCTTATTTAGCTCCCCTATGCTGCCTTCTCTAACTAGAATACATAGTGTACAGCCTCCACTTCCTTCTCTCTAACTAGAATACATTGTGGGATGAGATGTCAGATACAGGGCTCTTGCTGTGTACAGCCTCCACTGCCTTCTCTCTAACTAGAATACATTGTGGGATGAGATGTCAGATACAGGGCTCTTGCTGTGTACAGCCTCCACTGCCTTCTCTCTAACAACAATACATTGTGGGGTGAGATTTGGAGATGTGGGAGAAAGAATCCGACTTGGAATAATATTAGAGTAATGTGGTGTAAAGCCTGGTTCTAGGAGGAGTAATGTCGTGTAAAGCCTGGTTCTAGGAGGGGTAATGTGGTGTAAAGCCTGGTTCTAGGAGGAGTAATATGGTGTAAAGCCTGGTTCTAGGAGGGGCAATGTGGTGTAAAGCCTGGTTCTAGGAGGAGTAATGTGGTGTAAAGCCTGGTTCTAGGAGTGGTAATGTGGTGTAAAGCCTGGTTCTAGGAGGAGTAATGTGGTGTAAAGCCTGGTTCTAGGAGGAGTAAGGTGGTGTAAAGCCTGGTTCTAGGAGGGGTAATGTGGTGTAAAGCCTGGTTCTAGGAGGGGTAAGGTAATGTGGTGTAAAGCCTGGTTCTAGGAGGGGTAAGGTAATGTGGTGTAAAGCCTGGTTCTAGGAGGGGTAAGGTAATGTGGTGTAAAGCCTGGTTCTAGGAGGGGTAACGTAATGTGGTGTAAAGCCTGGTTCTAGGAGGGGTAATGTGGTGTAAAGCCTGGTTCTAGGAGGGGTAACGTAATGTGATGTAAAGCCTGGTTCTAGGAGGGGTAATGTGATGTAAAGCCTGGTTCTAGGAGGAGTAATGTGATGTAAAGTCGGGTTCTAGGAGGGGTAACGTAATTATGTAAATCCTGGTTCTAGGAGGGGTAAGGTAATGTGATGTAAAGCCTGGTTCTAGGAGCGGTAAGGTAATGTGGTGTAAAGCCTGGTTCTAGGAGACGTAAGGTAATGTGTGTCTGAACCACGGGGAACCACAGGGAGTGTGTACCAGGAATACTGAATAAGCAATATAATACTTATTAAACCGCTGCATCAACATGCATTATAGTTAAGCAATAAGGCCTGAGGCAGTTTGGTATACAGTCAATAAAACACGGCTAAGGGCTGTTCTGTATACAGCCATTAGCTCAAACCACCCAGTTTATAATTAAGCACTAAGGCTTACGAGGTGGTGTGGTATATAGCCAATATACCACAACGAAGGGCTGTTCTGTATACAGCCATTAGCTCAAACCACCCAGTTTATAATTAAGCACTAAGGCTTACGAGGTGGTGTGGTATATAGCCAATATACCACAACGAAGGGCTGTTCTGTATACAGCCATTCGCTCAAACCAACCCAGTTTATAATACTTATTAAAACGTTACACCAACATGCATTATAACTGTCAGCTCACTAGATGATATGGAATAGTTAATGGGGTAATTATACATTACAATTGTCTCATATATTATTTATTAAACGCAAGTATTCTGCACATCCATCTCTGGGTCTGGAAGGTAATCTAATCTCGGTACAAATGTAGGTGATTGACAAACATAGCCCAACCTACTAGACAACAAACTGGAGACCAAGAGATGAGACATAGAGGCACTGTCTGGCATGAACCCCGAAAGACAACTTACTGCAATCAAAACTAGCTTAGTGTACTGTAGGTAGCACTTCCCTTTATTCAGAGAACGAACAACAATAGTGTCTACATATTGCATTCCTCATCCTTCAAGGTAATTACTATGGAGGTACTAGATGGAGCAGTAGTATGGAGGTACTAGATGGAGCAGTAGTATGGAGGCAATAGATGGAGCAGTAGTATGGAGGAACTAGATGGAGGTACTAGATGGAGCAGAAGTATGGAGGAACTAGATGGAGCAGTATAATGTAGGTACTAGACTGAGCAGTAGTATAGAGGTAATAGATGGAGCAGTAGTATGTAGGTACTAGATGGAGGAGTAGCACAGAAGAACTAGACAGAGCAGTAGAACATAATAGATGGAGGAGCAGTATGGAGGTAATAGATGGAACAGTAGAATGGAGGTACTAGATGGAGCAGCAGTATGGAGGTAATAGATGGAGCAGTAGTATGGAGGTACTAGATGGAGGAGTAGCACAGAAGAACTAGACGGAGCAGTAGAACATAATAGATGGAGCAGTAGTATGGATGTACTAGATGGAGCAGTAGAATGAAGGTACTAGATGGAGCAGTAGTATGGAGGTACTAGATGGAGCAGCAGTATGGAGGTACTAGATGGAGCAGCAGTATGGAGGTACTAGATGGAGCAGTAGTATGTAGCTACTAGATGGAGCAGTAGTATGGAGGTACTAGACGGAGCAGTAGTATGGAGGTACTAGACTGAGCAGTAGAATGGAGGTACTAGATGGAGCAGTAGTATGGAGGTACTAGATGGAGCAGTAGTATGGAGGTACTAGATGGAGCAGCAGTATGGAGATACTAGATGGAGCAGTAGAACAGAAGTACAGTACAGTTCCTATCCTACAGTAATGGATACAGAAGACAGTTCCTCCTAAGTTATAGCGTAGCTACAATAGTGGGAGGTGTGGGACAGGCTATGGAGAGGCAACGGGACAGGCTATGGAGAGGCAACGTGACAGCCGATAGACAGCGAGGAGAGTTCATCCTACAGAATGAGGAGTGTGAGATGAAGGCTGACAGAAAGGACCGTTCCTCCTCCCACAGAAGGCTGACAGACAGGACCGTTCTTCCTCCCACAGAAGGCTGACAGACAGGACCGTTCCTCCTCCCACAAAAGGCTGACAGAAAGGACCGTTCCTCCTCCCACAGAAAGCTGACAGACAGGACCGTTCCTCCTCCCACAGAAGGCTGACAGACAGGACCGTTCCTCCTCCCACAGAAGGCTGACAGACAGGACCGTTCCTCCTCCCACAGAAGGCTGACAGAAACGTCCGTTCCCCCTCCCACAGAAGGCTGACAGAAACGTCCATTCCTCCTCCCACAGAAGGCTGATAGACAGGACCGTTCCTCCTCCCACAGAAGGCGGAGTAATGTGATTACATGCGGGGAGACAGTGAGGAGAGGAGAGCTCCAACCGTATCTACTATCTCAACACGAGGAGGACAAAAAAACATGTTTGATGAGGGGCCAACACCAACGCTTAGCTCTATCATCTCCACACAGCTTGACTCTCTGCCTCACAAAGCCAGTATGCCCTGAGCCAAATAACAGGCCCGATATCTCTTCAAAAAGATAGGTTTATTGTCTGCTGCACCCTGAGCTTGTTAGCTGTTAGCGGGTGGCAGGTTACCTGATAACAACAAAGAGAGAAACAGAGAGAGATGAAGCTTCACAGACATACACAGTGAGGGGAGGAGATTCTTGACTCAAAAGCAAGATTTTTGGCTTTTATAAGTGCTATAGAGCAGTGGTGTACATTTTTGGATTCCAAGTGTCAAATGCACATCATTTAATTGGTTCCATTGCGCCAAGCAGGCAAGCTCAATGTCACGCCCTGGCCTTAGTTATCTTTGTCTTCTTTATTATTTTGGTTAGGCCAGGGTGTGACATGGGTGATTTATGTGTTTTGTCTTGTCTAGGGGTTTTTGTAGATTTATGGGGTTGTGTTCTTTTAGGTGTCTAGGTAAGTCTATGGTTGCCTGGATTGGTTCTCAGCCTCCAGTATTTATGCTGCAGTAGTTTATGTGTCTGGGGGCTAGGGTCAGTTTGTTATATCTGGAGTACTTCTCCTGTCCTATTCGGTGTCCTGTGTGAATCTAAGTGTGCGTTCTCTAATTCTCTCCTTCTCTCTTTCTTTCTCTCTCTCGGAGGACCTGAGCCCAGGATTACCTGACATGATGACTCCTTGCTGTCCCCAGTCCACCTGGCCGTGCTGCTGCTCCAGTTTCAACTGTCTGCCTTCTTATTATTCGAACATGCTGGTCATTTATGAACATTTGAACATCTTGGCCATGTTCTGTTATAATCTCCACCCGGCACAGCCAGAAGAGGACTGGCCACCCCACATATGCTCTCTCTAATTCTCTCTTTTTTTCTCTCTCTCGGAGGACCTGAGCCCTAGGACCATGCCCCAGGACTATCTGACATGATGACTCCTTGCTGTCCCCAGTCCATCTGACCGTGCTGCTTCTCCAGTTTCAACTGTTCTGCCTTATTATTATACGACCATGCTGGTCATTTATGAACATTTGAACATCTTGACCATGTTCTGTTATAATCTCCACCCGGCACAGCCAGAAGAGGACTGGCCACCCCACATAGCCTGGTTCCTCTCTAGGTTTCTTCCTAGGTTTTGGCCTTTCTAGGGAGTTTTTCCTAGCCACCGTGCTTCTACACCTGCATTGCTTGCTGTTTGGTGTACAGTGTGCATTTGGGTCCGCCTCTCCTTCCCAGGAAGAAAGCCGTGACAGAATCACCCACCACAACAGGACCAAGCGGCGTGGTGAAAAGCAGCAGCAACAACAGCAAAAGAAGCAGAATCTGGACTATACGACTTGGGAAGAGATAGACAGGTGGGCGGTCGACCCAGGGAGAGTGCCGGAGCCCGCCTGGGATTCGCTGGAGCAGTGCGAGGAGGGTTATTGGAGAATGGAGTTGGAGAAACGAGCACGGCGGCGCGGTAGGAAGCCTGAGAGTCAGCCCCTAAAATTTATTGGGGGGAGGCACACAGGAAGTATGGCAAAGCCAGGTAGGAGACCTGTGCCAACTTCCTGTGCTTACTGGAGAGCGAGAGAGATCGGGCAGGCACCGTGTTATGCTGTGGAGCGCACGGTGTCCCCAGTGCGGGTGCATAGCCCGGTGCGGTACATACCAGCTCC
Organism: Oncorhynchus kisutch; assembly: GCF_002021735.2. Taxonomy (NCBI): domain Eukaryota; kingdom Metazoa; phylum Chordata; class Actinopteri; order Salmoniformes; family Salmonidae; genus Oncorhynchus; species Oncorhynchus kisutch. The sequence goes on from NC_034197.2 coordinate 38,873,522, forward strand.
TCGTATCGGCCGGGCTAGAGTGGGCATCGAGCCAAGTGCCATGAAGCCGGCTCTACGCATCTGGTCTCCATCTCGTCTCCTTGGGCCGGCGTACATGGCACCAGCCTTACACATGGTTTCCCCGGTTCGCCTGCACAGCCCAGTGCGGGCTATTCCACCTCGCCGCACTGGCAGGGCGACCGGGAGCATCCACCAGGTAAGGTTGGGCAGGCTCGGTGCTCAAGAACTCCAGTGTGCCTGCACGGTCCGGTCTATCCAGTGCCACGCACCAGCCCTCCGGTGGCAGCCCCCCGCACCAGGCTTCCTGTGCGTGTCCAGAGCCCAGTACTCCCTGTTCCTCCTCCCCACACTCGCCCTGAGGTGCGTGTCCTCGGCCCAGTACCACCAGTGCCGGCACCACGCACCAGGCCTACAGTGCGCCTCGTCTGTCCAGAGCCGCCAGAGTCTCCCGTCTGTCCAGAGCCGCCAGTCAGCCAGGATCCGCCAGAGCCGCCAGTCAGCCAGGATCCGCCAGAGCCACCAGGATCCGCCAGAGCCGCCAGTCAGCCAGAATCCGCCAGACCCCCAGTCAGCCAGGATCCACCAGAGCCGCCATTCAGCCAGGATCCGCCAGAGCCGCCATTCAGCCAGGATCCGCCAGAGCCGCCATTCAGCCATGATCCGCCAGAGCCGCCATTCATCCATGATCCGCCAGAGCCGCCATTCATCCAGGATCTGCCAGAGCTGCCATTCAGCCAGAAGCTGCCAGAGCCGTCAACCAGCCTGAGCTACCTCTCAGTCCTGAGCTACCTCAGTCCGGAGCTGCCCCTCAGTCCAGTGGGGCCATTTAGTAGGGTTGCCAATCCTAGGTCGGCGGCGAGGGTCACCGTTCCTAGGATGCTACAAAAACGGACTAAGACTATGGTGGAGTGGGGTCAAAGCCGCCACCGTGGACAGACGCCCACCCAGACCCTCCCCTATGGGTTTAGGTGTGCGGCCGGGAGTCCGCACCTTTGGGGGGGGGGGGTACTGTCACGCACTGGCCTTAGTTATCTATGTTTTCTTTATTATTTTGGTTAGGCCAGGGTGTGACATGGGTGTTTTGTGTGTTTTGTCTTGTCTAGGGGTTTTTGTAGATTTATGGGGTTGTGTTCTTTTAGGTGTCTAGGTAAGTCTATGGTTGCCTGGATTGGTTCTCAATCAGAGGCAGGTGTTTATCGTTGTCTCTGATTGGGAGCCATATTTAGGCAGCCATATTCTTTGGGTATTTTGTGGGCGATTGTTTCCCGTCTTTGTGTTTTCTGCACCAGTTAGGACTGTTTCAGTTTTCACGTTTATTTGTTTTGTAGTTAGTTCATGTTAAGTGTCTCTTATTAAAGAACCATGAACTATAACCACGCTGCGTTTTGGTCCGCCTCTCCTTCCCAGGAAGAAAGCCGTGACACTCAAACAAGCACTGCAAAATATTTGTTTCTTTTTTTTAAGTCATATTGTTTGAACCTTCGGCCACATTCAGCAGGAAGCAACGTTTTGGAAGGTTCAGATAGAAATATGCTATGTAGAACAAGCATTCCTCTTCCAAATGTAGAATAAGGAATCACGTCGGCTCTATAGAATTTCTATCTACAATGCTCAAGAACGTGTTGCAACTGAACGTGGCTCACATCTGCCATCCAAGTATACAGCAGTACAGAGCAGTCTATAAAGACATGTCTCTGAACTCACTGCACCTCCTGCTGAAATTCGGCCCCAATTAAGACACTCTGCCCTTGGTCAAGGGTAAGGCTAGGTTATTGGCAGAACCGGAGAGATTCTGACACTGACGTTAATCTTTATCGATACGTGTAGCAATCGCCATAATGGCCAATTGCTCAGAGCAAAAATATGTCCTAAGCCAAGCAATGAATATTCACAAGACAATCAATAGAGACTAGAAGGATTGTCACGAGCAGCATTTAACTGGAGACAGACAGGGCTGGACCAGAACAGAGTTCTGCTGAGTCTGAGTATTCCCGAACAATTAGAATAAGAGTGTTCCACAAGCTAGATTCTAAAATGTTATGGAGAGGAAAGGAGAGGCCGCTTGTTTGAGCTACTGATTCTGGTCAGACAGTCATTCTCCATGCTGACAACTTTTAGAGTCAAGAGACTCACAATTGTATTGGAGAACAATTGAGAGTAGTTTGATTGTTGCTAGATTGTTGTGGAACGCAAGAGAGAGAGAGGGAGAGTGAAAGCGAGACAGAGATAGAGACAGAGAGAGACAGAGAGTTGTTCTGCTTCTTACCTCTCGCCACTGTTTGGTCTCCACCCCCTGAGTGTACAACACCACCACTGGAAAGAGAGGTAGAGAGAGAGGGAGGGGGAGAGAAAGAACGGAGAGAGAGAGAGTGAGAGAGAGAGGAGGGGGGGGGATGGGGAGGGAGAGAAAGAGAAAGGACGGAGAGGGAGAGAAAGAGAGAGGGAAAGAAAGAGAAAATGAAAACAACAAGATAAAGGGGAAGAGACAAACAGATTACCAATCGCTTTGAAAAACCGTGACATTTCTTCATTTCATAAAACCAATGCTCCTTCTATCATCACATTCATCATTACAAATATTCATAAGACACCACCATTTCCGCTGTTTTCCCAGTATCACATTATCAGATCTAGGTATTAATCTCTGCAAGTGAGAGATACACTAACGATTAACAAAGTCCCCAACAGAGCAACGGTGAATGCATAATTTAAAATATGATTTCTAAACAGTAGGATTCCCCTTAATATCCCTCTTTGCTTTCCTCATGGAAACAGTGGATTTAAGAAGAAGCTGAGCATGCTGGGACAGGGCATGTGACCTGTCAGATATAACCCCGGGTCCTTCTCATCTTTGGGAGAATGTAATGGGCACTGGGGGATAGAGAGTGAAGTAGTATACCCAGGTCTATTAGAAGGACGGAGACACACAAAATGATTGAACTCTGACACTTTTATGTCCAGTATGTTGAAGTCTCCTCCATTCTTCATCCATTTCTAGAGAGAGTAGGACCATAGAAATGTTTATTTGTTATTTATTTATTTATACCTTTATTTAACTAGGCAAGTCAGTTAAGAACAAATTCTTATTTTCAATGACGGCCTAGTGGGTTAACTGCCTGTTCAGGGGCAGAACGACAGATTTGTACCTTGTCAGCTCGGGGGTTTAAACTTGCAACCTTCCAGTTACTAGTCCAATGCTCTAACCACTAGGCTACCCTGCCGCCCCGGCATTGTGTGCGTCCCAAATGGCATTATATCCCCTTTTAAAGTGTAATACTTTCGACCAGGGACACGTCCAAGACCTCTATACAGAAAGACCCCCTGGAGACTGTGATCATAGGACTCCTCTCTTCCTCTCCATTCCTCTCCTCTACGCTGAGGCAGCTAAATCTCAAAGCCGCCCATTTGCATTCAGTCAGGCTTGTGTTTAAACCGTACTGTAGCTGCATTACATTAAAAGGGATGGTTCAGGAAGTACTTTATTTACTTCCCCAGAGTCATATGAACTCGTGGATACCATATTCATGTATCTGCGTCATTGCCAAAATCCCAAACTATCCCTTTAAGGTACTGTCTCTTTCTGTAACTCTAGCTGTGAGGAAGACCTGTCCCATTACTGTGCAAATGAGATGCAGTTATTGAGGGAACACTTTGAAATAGCGGAGTCAACTAAATCCCAGCTAAGCCGAAGATAGATACAGGCGATGAAAGTGCAGGGGGGAAAAAAATACAAAGATTTGAGGTTTTCTAAGTGGAGGAAATTTTGATCATATTTTGCATTATTTCACATTTATTTTGACGACAGAGTGATCTTTATTCTTTACATCTACTAGTCATATAATATAAGCCAGTAATTCTTCTGTAATTGATTTTGTTTTGTTTTGTGATTGTGATACATGTAAGATGATAACTGTAAAGTACTTACATGGATCAGATTTGGAGAATGTGTCTCTGTCTAATAGATCCCTGAAATAGAAGAGATTAATCTGATTTAATATTCTTGAAGGGGAGTGAGGTCACAAGAGTTCATAAGGTGGTCATAAGAGTTCATAAGGAGGTCATAAGAATTCATAAGAGTTTAAGGAGGTCATAAGAGTTCATAAGGAGGTCATAAGAGTACATAAGGAGGTAAAAAGAGAGCTCATAGCCACCAAGATATAGAAGATACAATACATGTTTGGACTGTTTGGACTGTGTACTGTATTGGCTGTGTATGTATTGGAATAATATGCCAACAATCCCACTCAACTCAACCACATACAACGACTTTTAATATGTTTAGTGTATAGCCTAGATTACAACGTCCCTCTCTTTAAAACACATTGCATTACACTGCTTCATCAAAATGTCTCCATATAAATCCTCCAATTTGTAACATTATTTATAACGTTATTTACAGTCAGATGGTGCACCACCATCCAACAAACCAACATATCCCGATGGCCTTGTGTTTTCACTGCCAATGTACAGTCCTGTAAAGTAACACACAGTAAATCTCCAGCTAGCTCCCAGAACACCGAGGACACTGCATGGAGGCAGAAGCGTCCAATGAAAACCTTGTGCACCACTTGGAGGGGAAAAACCAGCCAGTTCTGAGAAATCAGAGAGCAAAGTGTGATGAAGATTGCAGTATGTTGTGGTTCTAAGGAAGATTGTGTGCCTGGTCCTAGTTTGTTTACCTCTGTGATAATGGGGCTGGCAGCTAGCACTGCAGGGTGTTGTGCCGCCACCCTTTGTGACCCGGTAAATCTGGAGTGCAGGCCCCGGGAAACCCGGGGGGGGGGGGGGGGGGGGGGGGGGTGACGGCAGGGTGAGCAACCGTAGCATACCACAGCACACAGCCACAATAGGAGTCACACCGGAAGAACCACAGTCATTACTGTCCAACTAAAACCATTCATACATACACATACGATATACCATTTGGAATTTTTAGCCCTCCCTCTCTGAACATCTTCCATCCTGCTGGAGAGGACACGGACAGGAAGTGATGTCCCCAGTTACGGAAATATATTTTCTACTTTTCGAATTCATTTGCATTTTTCCATGTGGCACTTCTCCAACTGTTGAGACTAGTGAATCCCAAATTACACCCTATTCCCTATTTAGCTCATTACTTTTGATCAGGACCCATTTTGTAGTGCACTAGATAGGTGATACAGTACTGTAGGTTGCCATCTGGGACACATGAAAAGCAGTCTCATCAGAATTTCCATATTTACTACTGCATCAAACCTGCCTTTGATGTCCTGTTATAGAATATTACAGTCAATAAATAACTCACTAGCAACACAGTATAACTCATCCCATCCTTACATCCGGGGGGTTTAATACAAAGTCATCCATTACTGGGACGTGAGGGGAAGTGTGTCTGCAACTGACATGACTACAGTTAGAACATTGTCATTGTAATTATCATTAGAGAGAACATCCGTGTCAAACCCACACACACACCTCGTTACATCCACCTGGCTCTGCTCTGTTCTGTCTTCCATTAAGCTAAACCAATTAGCTTGTCCGTCACTTTTTCCCTGTCTTTCTAAATGGAATGTTTGGAACTTTAGAGCAGAGCTAAAGTATGACATTTCCACCTGTCACTGTGTTAATTAATGTTATTGTCACGCGCTGGGCATAGAGAGCGCTTTTATTCTCTATTTTGGTTAGACCAGGGTGTGACTAGGGTGGGCATTCTAGTTTCTTTATTTCTATGTTTTCTAGTTCTTTGTGTTTGGCCGGGTGTGGTTCTCAGAGGCAGCTGTCTATCGTTGTCTCTGATTGGGAATCATACTTAGGCAGCCTTTTTTCCTTTTGCATTTGTGGGTAGTTATCTTTGTTAGTGGTACGATTGCCCAAGTTAAGCTTCACGGTCGTTTCTTTGTTTCTTGTTTTGTTGGCGACATTTATATAAATAAAAGAGAAATGTAGGCTCACCACACTGCGCTTTGGTCATTTCCAGGAAGAAGCCTGTGACAGAACTACCCACCACAAAAGGACCAAGCAGTGTGGTAAGGAGGAGCAGCGTTTTCTGGACTAATGCACTTGGGAGGAAATCCTGGATGGCAAAGGATCCTGGACGTGGGAGGAGATCCTGGCCGGAAGGGATCGCAGCTAGAAAAGGGGCCCAGCGTTACGAGGGGACACGGCTAGCACAGAAGCCTGAGAGGCAGCCCCAAATGTTTTAGGAGGGCACACGGGGAGATTGACGGAGTCAGGTTATAGACCTGTGCCAACTCCTCGTGCTTACCGTGGGGAGCGAGTGACCTGGCAGGCACCATGGTGAATCCTGTGGCTGTATGGAGGTACTAGATGGAAAAGTGGTATGGAAGACAGTCAGTTGATAGGTAGAGAGTTCCACAGTAGCATATACAGTTGAAGTCGGGAAGTTGACATACACCTTAGCCAAATAGATTTAAACTCAGTTTTTCACAATCCCTGACATTTCATCCTAGTAAATAATCCCTGTTTAAGGCCAGTTAGGATCAGCGCTTTATTTTAAGAATGTGAAATCCGAATAACAGTAAGATAATTATTTATTTCAGCTTTAATTTCTTTCATCACATTCCCAGTGGGTCAGAAGTTGACATACACTCAATTAATATTTGGTAGCATTGCCTGTAACTTGGGTCAAACACTTCTGGTAGCCTTCCACAAGCTTCCCACAATAAGTTGGGTGAATTTGGGCCCATTCCTCCTGACAGAGCTGGTGCAACTGAGTCAGGTTTGTAGGCCTCCTTGCTCGCACGCATACGCTTTTTCAGTTCTGCCCACAAATTTTCTATAGGATTGAGGTCAGGGCGATGTGATGGCCACTCCAATACCTTGACTTTGTGGTCCTTAAGCCATTTTGCCACAACTTTGAAAGTATGCTTGGGGTCATTGTCCATTTGGAAGACCCATTTGTGACCAAGCTTTAACTGATGTCTTGGAATGTTGCTTCAATATATCCACATCATTTTCCTGCCTCATGATGCCATCTATTTTGTGAAATGCACCAGTCCCTCCTGCAGCAAAGCACCCCCACAACATGATGCTGCCACCCCTGTGCTTCACGGTTGGGATGGTGTTCTTCGGCTTGCAAGCCTCCCCCTTTTTCCTCCAAACATAACGATGGTCATTATGGCCAAACAGTTCTATTTTTGTTTCATCAGACCAGAGGACATTTCTCCAAAAAGTATGATCTTTGTTCCCATGTGCAAACCGTGGCTTCTTCCTTGCCGAGTGGCCTTTCAGGTTATGTTGAGATAGGAATCTATGTATATAGATTATTTTGTACCTGTTTCCTCCAGCATCTTCACAGCTTCAGCATCTTCTTTGCTGTTGTTCTGGGATTGATTTTCACTTTTCGGCACTGAAATACGTTCATCTCTAGGACACAGAACGCGTCTCCTTCCTGAGCAGTATGACGGCTGCGTGGTCCCATGGTGTTTATACTTGCATACTATTGTTTGTACAGATGAACGTGGTACCTTCAGGCATTTGGAAATTGCTCCCAAGGACGGACCAGACTTGTGGAGGTCTACAATTTTTTTCTGAGGTCTTGGCTGATTTCTTTGGATTTTCCCATGATGTCAAGCAAAGCGGCACCGAGTTTGAAGGTAGGCCTTAAAATACATCCACAGGTACACCTCCAATTGACTCAAATTATGTCAATTAGCCTATCAGAAGTGTCTAAAGCCATGACATTTTCTGCAATTTTCCAAGCTCGTTAAAAGGCACAGTCATCTTAGTGTGTGCTAACTTCTCACCCACTGGAATTGTGATACAGTGAATTATAAGTGATCTGTCTGTAAACAATTATTGGAAAAATTACTTGTGCCATGCACAAAGTAGATGTCCTAACCGACTTGCCAAAACTATTGTTTGTTAAATTTGTGGAGTGGTTGAAAAACAAGTTTTAATGACTCCAACCTAAGTGTATGTAAACTTCTGACTTCAACAGTAGCATTTAGCAACTTTTTTTTTACACACATCTAAAATCTACGAATGAAAATTCTAGAACAGTAATATTTTACACACAATGAAGGTACCTATAAAGCAATCACTTCTGATGGAAAAACACAAATGTGAAAAATTGGTGGCTATAGCGTTTTGGGAAAAAACTCAATGTACACATAGGCTACATCACAAATAGCACCCTATTCCCTATATACTGTAGTGATTGGGGGGGGGGGGGGGGGGGATAGATACAGTTACATAACGCAATTTAAAAAAAATGTATTTTTGTATTTTTTGGAGTCAAAAGCTTTTTTGAAATAGACAAAGCAGGAGAATACTTTGCTTTTGTTTTGTTTGTCAAAAAGGGCATGCAGGTTAAATACGTGGTCCGTGGTCATTTGGTTAAAAGCCAATTTGACATTTGCTCAGGACATGTTTTCACTGAGGAAATGTAGGAGCCTGTTGTTAATTGAAATGAGGAGGATTTTAACAAGGTTGTTGTTGATGTACTGTATATCCCACGGTAGTTATTGGGGTCAAATTTGGGGTGATTCGTCCTTGTTTCCAAGTATTGGGGAAGATGCCAAAGCTGAGGATGATGTTAAACTCTTTAAGTATGGTCCGTTGAAATAAGTGGTCTGTATATTTTATAATTTAATTTAGATACCATCAACACCACAGGTCTTTTTGATTTGAAGGGTTTGTATTTTGTCCTGTAGTTCATTCAATGTAATAGGAGAATCCAGTGGGTAATCTTGTTGTTTAAGTGTGTTCAAATTATCCCAGAAGTGGCTAGATTCTATGGATTCTGAAATGACATTAAGCTGGTTTCTGATGTGCTGTTCCTTATTTTGTCTTAGTATATTTCTGTACTGTTTTGGTATTTCACCGTAGTGAAGGCATAGACTTTTCTGGGTCACTGTGTTTTTGGTCAGGTATGTTCTTCAATTATTTTCTTAGGTTTTTGCATTCTTCATCAAACCATTTGTCATTGTTGTTCATTTTCTTAGGTTGTCTGGTTGAGGTGTTTAGATTTGATAGGGAAGCTGAGAGGTCAAATATACTATTTAGGCTTTCTAAGTTTAGACCTTGGCTATTAACCTTTTGTCCAGGAAGACGTCTAAAAGGGTTTGATTTTTTTTGTTGGCCAATAGTTTTTTGGTAGGTTTCTACACTACTTTCCTTCCATCTATAGCATGTCTTAATAGTATGCAGTTTGCTTGATATCTCATGATTGAGTATTGCTGTGATCTGATAGGGGTATCAGTAGACTGACTGTGAATGCTCTGAAAGACTCTGGGTTGAGGTCAGTGATAAAGTAGTCTACAGTACTATTGCCAAGAGTGTGTTTTTTCTCTCTCTCTCTCACTCACTCACTCACTCTCACCAAGTTCATTATGTTGCGTTCGGCACATTGACAAAGCCGGTTAATGTAATTACTGAAACGTTCAATATTCTATGTTACGATGAAGCAGGTGGACTGTCTGTTTGATATTGACATCTGATACCACATGATCAAAACATTATTGATTAAATCAATAAAGTAATATTCTTTGCCTAATAATCTAACGCTGTTCCTTTCATTTATTCGTCACTGATCACTGCGTCAATGGATAATGTGGTTTATCTGATTAATGTGGAATGCAGTGATAGGATCTAAATTATATCACATGTACACTACATAGAGCCCCTGTGATTTCTCTACGTGACTCTCTGCTGCAGCATATCAAATGTGTGAGAGAAATGCTCTCTCAGACTACTATGGGTGTGTACCAAATGGTATCCTATTCCTTATATAGTGCACTACGTATGGGCCCTGGTCAAAAGTAGTGCACTATGTACGGTATGGAGTTGCATTTAGAAAACAGCTTATGAATATGCTGCCTAAGCAGTATCCCATTGAAAAAATATCTGTGGCTGGATAGCTTGCCAATAAGCACAACCTTGCAAATCTCTGTCCACTTTGTCCTCTGCCTACTTAAATAATGTAACGGATGTCGCCTGGAGATAGAGAGGAGGACCAAGGTGCAGCGTGGTAAGTGTTCATGTCTTTTTAATAAACAAACTGAACACTGGAACAAAACAATAAACGCTGTGAACAAAACGAAACAGTACCGTGTGGCCCAAACACTCACACGGAAACAAACACCCACAAACCAAAGTGAAACCCAGGCTACCTAAGTATGATTCTCAATCAGGGACAACAATTGACAGCTGCCTCTGATTGAGAACCATACTGGGCCGAACTCAAAAACCAACATAGAAAAACAGACTGCCCACCCCAACTCACGCCCTGACCATACAAAAACACAGACAAAAACAAAGGAACTAAGGTCAGAACGTGACAAATAAAGGTTCAATAAATTAAATCATAAAAAATAAAACATACACAACTCATAGACAATATTCACCAAAATGTCTGCCTCTGAAACCAAAATGTCTGCCTCTGAAACCAAAATGTCTGCCTCTGAAACCAGGTATGGGAAAATGAAGGGGTCAGTCAAACATCCCAGACACTCATTTGGAAAATGTTGATGTTGAAAAACACCAATTAATTCATATAGTAAGAGCCTCTGGACATCATTATGACACTATATGAATGTGTCATAAACATCACTTCAAATTGTATTCATCCCGTATTTAACCAGGTAAATCCCAGAGAATATCTTTAGAGTCCAACAACAAGATATCAGCATAATCTCCAGATAAAGTTACCTGTTTATTTAGCTGGTGACCATAGTCTATGGGTGTCTTTATGTAAATTAAGGTGGATCACCTCAGTGGGTTATATAATTCTTCCCTTTGCAGGGTTTGATAATGAGGCCCTAGAGTTGTCAGAAGTATAATTGGCACCTCCAAGAGCCTGTTTGAAGTATAAGTAGCACCTCCAAGAGCCTGTTTGAAGTATAAGTGGCACCTCCATATGCCTGTTTAAAGTATACCGTAATTGCTGGACTATTAAGCGCACCTGAATATAAACCGCACCCGCTGAATTATTAAAAAAATATGTATTTTGTACATAAATAAGCCGCACATGTCTATAAGCCGCAGGTGCCTACCGGTACATTGAAACAAATGAACTTTACACAGCCTTTAAACGAAACACGGCTTGTAACAAAAAATTAAACAGTGGCCTACCAAGAAAGTCATTGGTCACCATCTTCCTCCTCCTGTGCACTGAAACCACTGAAGCCATCTCCTTCGGTGTCGGAGTTGAATAGCCTCAGAATTGCTTCATCAGATGTTGGATCTTTTTCATTGTCGCTCTCGTCACTTTCATCCGGAGGCAAATACCCCGCTGAGCTCATGCTGCCCCTTCAACACGCAGCAGTCCAGCCTTTTGAAACCCGTTGATGATAGTGGATTTTTTGACAATGCTCCACGCTGTCAGGACCCACTGGCAGACTTGACGATAAGTTGCTCTTCGCATGCGGCCCGTTTTAGTGAAGGATTTCTCCCCACTTGTCATCCAAGTCTCCCACTGAACAAGGAGCGCCACCTTAAATGCATGATTTACACTGATGTCGAGTGGCTGCAAATACTTTGGGCCATCTGCTTTTCTTCCCTCTGAAAGCTTTTGTCTTTTTGCACTGAGTCAGTTCCTCACGCTGCTTTCCAACGTCTTATCATCAACTCATTAAGGCCAAGCTCCCGTGCAGCAGCTCTATTTCCTTTTCCAACAGCCAGATCGATCGCCTTCAACTTGAAAGCTGCATCATATGCATTTCTCAGTGTCTTTGCCATGATGAGGGTGACAAAATTACTACCGTAATCAGAATGATGGGAAGTTTGAGCGCGCTCGATTTACGTCACATTATGTGACGGTGCTCAGTTTTTTGGCGGCATGAATCTTGTGAAAGCGGGAAAAATCCATAAATTAGGCGCGTCATTGTATAAACCGCAAGGTTCAAAGCGTGGGAATAAAGTAGCGGCTTATAGTCCAGAAATTACGGTAATTGGCACCTCCAAGAGCCTGTTTGAAATATAATTGGCACCTCCAAGAGCCTGTTTGAAGTATAATTGGCACCTACAATAGCATGTTCTAAATACAATCTGCTAACTCTATGTGCTGCTACTGCTGAGAGTCTCTCTTCTCTCATTGGTCCAATAGAAGTTACAGGATCTAGATTTTCTGTAAATCTCCATTCTCTCCTACAGCCTCTGACCTGCTCTGCTCAGATTGAGGACTACCACTCTCCTGTGAGGCAGGAAGAGGATTTTAAAGCCAGAAGGTGCAGGAAAAAGCATTTCTATACAATAATTTCCATGGCCAGACAACACTGGGTCAAAAAGTCAAGAATGGAGAGAAGGAGTTGGCGGTTGTCTGGCTCAATTCACAACCTCAGGCCTTCCTGCTCTTACCCTCCAATTACATTTTGGGATAAATAGTCAGCAATCCTCCTGCGGGCTATATTGTAGTTTATCTTATTTGTACATTTGTTCAAGGATACTCTTCCAAGAATTGTTGAAAATCTCCAGATCTCCTGCCAGTAATCTCTACTCATTTCTACGTACTAAATTCACTGTCCTTTTTTTTTCTCTGTCTACCCAAGCAGCATCACTGAATCTCATACTGTATCTTAGATTGCATCCCTATTTCCTATATAGTGCCATTTTGGAGGCAACCTAAGTTGATGGATATATTCGAGACTATGGCTGTCTCTATAATATATATATATTATATTATATATTCCTATATTCCTCTATTATAAACAGAACCAATCCGATAGATCTGAGTTTGGTGGAGACTATGGCTGTCTCTATAGTATAACTCTAGTATAACTGAAGTGCACGTGTGCAACCTTGCAGGGACACGCAATTTAGTCCAATTCAAAATCATATTTTCCCTAACCCTAACCCAAAAACCTAACCTTTTGTTTACTATTATTGTGGGGTGTATAGTGTTATTAGATTATCTGTAAAGAACATACTGACTCTTGATGTAAGGTGTGTGGTGGTGCCCTGCATGATTCTGGTGTGTATGAGGTCCCAAGATGGCATAGCTGTCAGACGTCCTTTGTCCTCGTCTTGTCGTGTCCCGTGTATTTACACCTTCCTTCGCATATCTTTTATATATTTTCTTTTCCAAAAACTCAACTTCAAAACACTCGCCTGCAACCCGCCTCACAATTTTTTTTAAAAAGTATTATTTACCTAAAATCCACAATAGACGCTAGCCAGAAGCTAACAAGAAGCTAGTCAGTTTACTGGCTAACGTTAGTATTCAACTAACCACGGTTTGTGGTCATCAGCTATGCCTTAGCTCGAAAAGCTATCGCCAGTTTTGTACAACGCGACTCAGACAAGAACATATCGGACCTATTTTTCTCTCCATATCCCCGGATTTCAACCACAAGCTCTGGACATTTACACCTGGAACTCGCAGCTAGCTAGCTGCTATCCGTGTGACAATTGGCTTACGTCGATCCCAGAGCAAACATCAATTATTCCGGAGCTAGCCAGCTGAAGGGTTCCCAGCCACTCCTGGGCTACAATCACCTATCCGAACCTGTTTTACTGCCGATGCAGTGCCCCACCGGGCCTTCACGACTGGACAACCGACGTTATCTGCCCGAGGGAGTTATCCAACTGGCCCCTCCGTCGCGACGTTGCCTGAACGCCCATCTGCGGCCCGCTAATCGTTAGCTGTCTTATCGGCTGCTATCTGAATAGGTCTTTCTTGGGTCACTATAACTATATCTATTTTGCCAATTGGATTGATCCCCTCTACCACACGGAACCTCACTAATCTACCCACGCAAATGCACGAGGTGGCTAAAAACAGACCTCCATCCTATGCTAGCTTGCTACCGATGGCCCGGCTAGCTGTCTGAATCGCCATGACCCCAACCAACCTCACTACTCACTGGACCCTTATGATCACTCGACTAATCATACCTCTCCTTAATGTCATTATGCCTTGTCCATTGCTCTTCTGGTTAGTGTTTATTGGCTAATTTCTCTGTAGAGCCTCTAGCCCTGCTCACTATACCTTATCCAAACTTTCAGTTCCACCACCCAGACATGCGATGACATCACCTGGTTTCAATTATTTTTCTAGAGACAATATCTCTCTCATCATCACTCAATACCTAGGTTTACCACCTGCACTGTATTCACATCCTACCATACCTTTGTCTGTACATTTTACCTTGAAGCTATTTCATCGCCCCCAGAAACCTCCTTTTACTCTCTGTTCCAGACAACCAATTCTCATAGCTTTTAGCAGTACCCTTATCCTACTCGTCTGTTCCTCTGGTGATGTAGAGGTGAATCCAGGCCCTGCAGTGCTTAGCTCCACTCCAATTCCCCAAGCGCTCTCTTTTGATGACTTCTGTAACCATAATAGCCTTGGTTTCATGCATGTTAACATTAGAAGCCTCCTCCCTAAATTTGTTTAATTAACTGCTTTAGCACACTCTGCCAACCCGGATGTTCTAGCAGTGTCTGAATCCTTGCTTAGGAAGACCGCCAAAAATTCTGAAATCTTCATCCCTAACTACAACATTTTCAGACAAGATAGAATGTCCAAAGGGGGCAATCTACTGCAAAGATAGCCTGCAGAGTTCTGTCCTACTATCCAGGTCTGTACTCAAACAATTTGAACTTCTACTTTTAAAAATCCACCTCTCTAAAAACAAGTCTCTCACCGTTTCCGCCTGCTATGGACCACCCTCTGCCCCCAGCTGTGCTCTGGACACCATATGTGAACTGATTGCCCCATCTATCTTCAGAGCTCGTGCTGCTAGGCAACCAAAACTGGAACATGCTTAACACCCCAGCCATCCTACAATCTAAGCTTGATGCCCTCAATCTCACACAAATTATCAATGAATCTACCAGGTACCACCCTAAAGTCGTAAACACGGGTACCCTCATAGATATCATCCTAACCAACTTGCCCTCTAAATACCCCTCTGCTGTTTTCAACCAAGATCTCAGCGATCACTGCCTCATTGCCTGCATCCGTAATGGGTCAGCGGTCAAACTACCTAGACTCATCACTGTCAAACGCTCCCTGAAATACTTCAGCGAGCAGGCCTTTCTAATCAACCTGGCCGGGGTATCCTGGAAGGATATTGATCTCATCCCGTCAGTAGAGGATGCCTGGTTATTTTTTTTAAATGCCTTCCTCACCATCTTAAATAAGCATGCCCCATTTAAGAAATGTAGAACCAGGAACAGATATAGCCCTTGGTTCTCTCCAGACCTGACTTCCCTTAACCAACACAAAAACATCCTATGGCGTTCTGCATTAGCATCGAACAGCCCCCGTGATATGCAACTTTTCAGGGAAGCTAGAAACCAATATACACAGGCAGTTAGAAAAGCCAAGGCTAGCTTTTTCAAGCAGAAATGTGCTTCCTGCAACACAAACTCAAAAAAGTTCTGGGACACTGTAAAGTCCATGGAGAATAAGAACACCTCCTCCCAACTGCCCACTGCACTGAAGATAGGAAACACTGTCACCACCGATAAATCCACTATAATTGATCATTTCAATAAGCATTTTTCTACGGCTGGCCATGCTTTCCACCTAGCTACCCCTACCCCGGTCAACAGCACTGCACCCCCCACAGCAACTCGCCCAAGCCTTCCCCATTCCTCCTTCTCCCAAATCCTGTCAGCTGATGTTCTGAAAGAGCTGCAAAATCTGGACCACTACAAATCAGCCGGGCTAGACAATCAGGACCCTTTCTTTCTAAAAATTATCTGCCAAAATTGTTGCCACCCCTATTACTAGCCTGTTCAACTGCTCTTTCGTGTCGTCTGAGATTACCAAAGATTGGAAAGCAGCTGCGGTCATCCCCCTCTTCAAAGGGGGGGGGGGACACTCTTGACCCAAACTGCTACAGACCTATATCTATCCTACCCTGCCTTTCTAAGATCTTCCAAAGCCAAGTTAACAAACAGATTACTGACCATTTCGAATCCCACCATACCTTCTCCGCTATGCAATCTGGTTTCAGAGATGGTCATGGTTGCACCTCAGCCACGCTCAAGGTCCTAAACGATATCTTAAACGCCCTCGATGAGAAACAAAACCGTGCAGCCATATTCATTGACCTGGCCATGGCTTTCGACTCTGTCAATCACCACATCCTCATCGACAGACTCAATAGCCTTGGTTTCTCAAATGATTGCCTCGCCTGGTTCACCAACTACTTCTCTGATAGAGTTCAGTGTGTCAAATCGGAGGGCCTATTGTCCGGGCCTCTGGCAGTCTCTATGGGGGTGCCACAGGGTTCAATTCTTGGACCGACTCTCTTCTCTGTATACATCAATGATGTCGCTCTTGCTGCTGGTGAGTCTCTGATCCACCTCTACGCAGATGACACCATTCTGTATACTTCTAGCCCTTCTTTGGACACTGTGGTAACAACCCTCCAGGCGAGCTTCAATGCCATACAACTCTCCTTCCGTAGCCTCCAAATGCGCTTAAATACAAGTAAAACTAAATGCATGCTCTTCAACCGATCGCTGCCTGCACCTGCCCGCCTGTCCAACATCACTACTCTGGACGGTTCTGACTTAGAATATGTGGACAACTACAAATACCTAGGTGTCTGGTTAGACTGTAAACTCTCCTTCCAGACTCACATCAAACATCTCCAATCCAAAGTTAAATCTAGAATTGGCTTCCTATTTCACAACAAAGCATCCTTCACTCATGCTGCCAAACATACCCTTGTAAAACTGACCATCCTAACGATCCTCGACTTCAGCGATGTCATTTACAAAATAGCCTCCAATACCCTACTCAGTAAATTGGATGCAGTCTATCAGAGTGCCATCCATTTTGTCACCAAAGCCCCATATACTAACCACCACTGTGACCTGTACGCTCTCGTTGGCTGGCCCTCGCTTCATACTCGTTGCCAAACCCACTAGCTCCAGGTCTCTACAAGACCCTGCTAGGTAAAGTCCCCCTTAGCTCGCTGGTCACCATAGCATCACACACCTGTAGCATGCGCTCCAGCAGGTGTATCTCTCTGGTCACCCCCATAACCAATTCTTCATTTGGCTGCCTCTCCATCCAGTTCTCTGCTGCCAATGACTGGAACGAACTACAAAAATCTCTGAAACTGGAAACTATTCTCCCTCACTAACTTTAAGCACCAGCTGCCAGAGCAGAGAAAACAGCAGAGGGAGCACCCCCCTATCCACATCGACGGGACAGCAGTGGAGAGGGTAGTAAGTTTGAAGTTCCTCTGCGTACACATCACGGACAAACTGAATTGGTCCACCCACACAGATAGCGTTGTGAAGAAGGCGCAGCAGTGCCTCTTCAACCTCAGGAGGCTGAAGAAATCCGGCTTGTCACCAAAAGCACTCACAAACTTCTACAGATGCACAATCAAGAGCATCCTGTCGGGCTGTATCACCGCCTGGTACTTTATCTTGGCCAGGTCGCAATTGTAAATGAGAACTTGTTCTCAACTTGCCTACCTGGTTAAATAAAGGTGAAATAAAATAAATAAATAAAATAATGGGGGTACCCCAATTTGTTATGGGAAACCCGAGCAACCCCTGTTAACGTGTAAATGAAACCATGCAAGTGGAGTGACATTGGAGTGACATAAACAGAGTGATTACATCCATATCGAATTCCAATTCCCCTGGTGCCAAATGTTTTTGACATATCAAGCAACAGAAGCACACATCGTAATCATTCTGATACTTTCATTACCCCATCCCTCCTTTCCAAATCCATCCATGATGCCCCCCTTCTACACCCCGTACCTCCCTATCTCTCCCACCTTCCTCCCATTCCCTCCCTCCTCCTTCCCTCCTCCCCTCCACTCCTCTATTCTCCCTCCTCTCCTCTCCACCCCTCCCTCCCTGCCCCCTCTCAATCCCTCCCTCCCTCATCTCCCTCCTCTCCATGCTCTCCCTCCCTCTCTCCTTTCCTCTCCCTTTTCTCCTTCCTTCCCTCCCTCCCTCCTTCCTCCATTCTCCTCTCTCGCGTCTCCTTTCCTCCTCTCCTCTCCCTCTTCTCCCTCCCTCCCTGCCCTTCTCTCCCTCCCTCCCAGCCCCTCTCTCCCTCCCTCCCACCCTCTCTCCTCTCCCTACCTCCTCTCCCTACCTCCTCTCCCTCCATCTCTCCTCCCCATCCCATCCTCCTCTCCATGCCCTCCCTCCATCTCTGCTCTCTACTCTCCCTCCCTCTCTCTCTCTCCCTCCCTCCCTCCCTGTTTCTCCCTGGTCCCAGTACATTGATTCCTAGGGACATTTAGGCTCAGAAGCGGAAGAAACATACGACAGGTCCCTGTTTGCTCCTGGAGAACAGCAATCTATGGTCTCAAACACAAGGCCCAGGGGATCCACACACCATGCACACACACACACTCACCATACACACATGCACACACACTCACCATGCACACACACACTCACCATACACACACCATACACACATGCACACACACACTCACCATACACACATGCACACACCATACACAC
Source organism: Oncorhynchus kisutch (assembly GCF_002021735.2). Classification (NCBI taxonomy): domain Eukaryota; kingdom Metazoa; phylum Chordata; class Actinopteri; order Salmoniformes; family Salmonidae; genus Oncorhynchus; species Oncorhynchus kisutch. The sequence goes on from NC_034197.2 coordinate 38,891,921, forward strand.
ACTCACCATACACACACTCACCATACACACAAATGCACACACACTCACCATACACACATGCACACACAATACACACACACTCACCATACACACACTCACCATATACACATGCACACACCATACACACATGCATGCACACACACACACACTTCACAACCATTTCTCACAAGTCTATCTGTTGTGATTAAACTTATGTTATCTTCTCAGGAGGTAATCAATCCCATGGGACCCCAGTGTGCCTCGGGACACCTACACACACACACACACACACACACACACACAAACCACAGCTGTTGATTGGCCTAATTATACTCTAACCAATCTACCCCAAAATATTAGATCAAATGATTGGGGCCAGCAGAAGGCATGATAGCCGGAGGGAATGGGGGTTGGGGGCTGGAGGTCATCGAGGTTGGGGGACAGCAGAGGGCATGGGGGTTTGGGGCCAGAGAGCATGGGGGTTGGGGTCCAGCAGAGGGCATGGGGGTTTGGGGCCAGAGAGCATTGGGTTTGGGCTCCAGCAGAGGGCATGGGGGTTTGGGGCCAGAGAGTATGGGGGTTGGGGTCCAGCAGAGGGCATGGGGGTTTGGGGCCAGAGAGCATTGGGTTTGGGGTCCAGCAGAGGGCATGGGGGTTTGGGGCCAGAGAGCATTGGGTTTGGGCTCCAGCAGAGGGCATGGGGGTTTGGGGCCAGAGAGCATTGGGTTTGGGCTCCAGCAGAGGGCATGGGGGTTTGGGGCCAGAGAGCATGGGGGTTTGGGGCCAGACACAATGGGGGTTTGGGACCAGAGAGCATGGGGGTTGGGATCCAGCATGGGGGTTTGGGTCAAAAGCGGTAATGAGGGTTGGGGGCCACTCAATCTGGACAGAGGAGTGTAGATACAATAAACCTACCACCTCCATAGTAACAATTAATGACTCGCCGTGGGGTTTGATCTTTCCAAGGAGTAAAAAGGACATGTAAACAAAATTGACAAATAAGAAAAATACAAGCTTTTACCCTTCAGGGGGTTGGTGACATTTTGTCAGTGCTGTGTTTGCTCCACCTCTCTTGCAGAAGGCGGAAACACAACAGAGACAAGGCAGTGTTACTGTCAAGTGGTGATCTGGAGTCGCATTTCTTAAAATCCCTGTTTCCCTTAGGTCATTTTACACCGTTACACAGGACGGAGCTCCAAGGCTCTGTTCTACTGGCTGAGAAACACAGAGAGAAAACATCCTGCTGGATACAAGTTAGCTGCTAGGTAGGATACTACTGTGATTATCATTCCTGATAAAACAAAACAAACCACATACAGGAAACTAAACCATTAATAATTCAACAAAGACGCTCAACTAACAAGATGTTTAACTGACATACAAAACAACCTACCTACAGAGCTAACCACCTGAATTGATGGCCTCACAAAGCACCTCCCTCATTCCATTTGTTATCTGTCTAACCCTCAGTGCCAAAGAGACTGAATATAGACCGCTCCAATAGAAACACCAACTGGATGTGCGGACACTACTCCTAAGCTGCTCCAATAGAAATCCCTGAAACATCTCTTGGTTTAAAACCTCTATGACTGTCACTTTCTGACCTTAGTTCCTTTGTTTTGTCTTTGTTTTAGTATGGTCAGGGCGTGAGACTGCCCACCCCAACTATGTTTGTTTTTTCTATGTTGGTTTTTGAGTTTGGCCTGGTATGGTTCTCAATCAGAGGCAGGAGTCGTTAGCTGTCTCTGATTGAGAATCATACTTAGGTAGCCTTTTTCCATCTGTGTTTCGTTATTCAGTGTTCAGTTTTCATTAAATAAGATGAACACTTACCACGCCGCGCTTTGGTCCTCACCTTCTTCATACCGACGATCGTTACAATGACTGCACTGTATTCGTGCAGTGCTGTCTCTCTCACTGGGAGAGGAGAGGACACAGACAGCAAGGCAGTGACACAAACAGACCAATCCAGTCTCAACAACTGCATTTTCAATGCTCTCATCTTAGGGTTGGGGTGCTCAGAGTGCAGGTTCTTTCAAATAGGAAGCTATGTCGGTTCTCTCTCTTCTCTCGCCGTCTTGGCACTGAATGTCTCTCTCTCTCCATTTCTCCCTACCTCTCTCTCTCTCTCTATCCTTCTCCCTCCATCTCTCTCTCTCTCTGCCTGTAGGGGTACAGTCAGTGCATCAGAGAAGAGCAGAGAGGAGCAGAGAAGCAATTCAATTCAATTTGTGTGGCAATCTGAGGCCTCTCAGACTTACTAAATCAATTACACACAATCCTTGTGCTGATGCTTCTTTTCTCTTCTCCTCTCTCACCCACACAAACCTAGCCCACGGCCATGTCTCTCACCAACACAAACCTAGCCCACGGCCATGTCTCTCACCAACACAAACCTAGCCCACGGCCATGTCTCTCACCAACACAAACCTAGCCCACGGCCATGTCTCTCACCAACACAAACCTAGCACCCTGAACATGTCTCTCACCAACACAAACCTAGCCCACGGCCATGTCTCTCACCAACACATACCTAGCACCCTGAACATGTCTCTCACCAACACAAACCTAGCACCCTGAACATGTCTCTCACCAACACAAACCTAGCACCCTGAACATGTCTCTCACCAACACAAACCTAGTCCCAGGCAATGTCTCTCATCCACACAAACCTAGCCCACGGTCATGTCTCTCACGAACACAAACCTAGCACCCTGAACATGTCTCTCACCAACACAAACCTAGTCCCAGGCAATGTCTCTCACCAACACAAAACTAGCCCCCGACCATGTCTCTCACCAACACAAACCTAGCCATGTCTCTCATCCAGACAAACCTAGCCATGTCTCTCATCCAGACAAACCCAGCCCCCGACCATGTCTCTCACCAACACAAACCTAACCCCGAGCGATGTCTCTCATCCACACAAACCCAGCACCCGACCATGTCTCTCACCAACACAAACCTAGCACCCTGAACATGTCTCTCACCAACACAAACTAGTCCCAGGCAAAGTCTCTCATCCACACAAACCTAGTCCCAGGCAATGTCTCTCACAAACACAAACCTAGCCATGTCTCTCACCAACACAAACCCAGCCCCCGACCATGTCTCTCACCAACACAAACCCAGCCCCCGACCATGTCTCTCACCAACACAAAGCTAGCACCCAGACCATGTCTCTCACCAACACAAACCTAGCCCACGGCCATGTCTCTCACCAACACAAACCCAGCCCCCGACCATGTCTCTCACCAACACAAACCCAGCCCCCGACCATGTCTCTCACCAACACAAAGCTAGCACCCAGACCATGTCTCTGTATGTGTCACAAATTACACCCTATTATTCCATATACAGTGTACTTCTTTTGTCCAGGGCCCATAGACATGGCCGGTGGTTAGGTTTGTGTGGGCGAGAGAAATAGCGGTCCTTCTGGAAGGTTATCCCATCTCCATAGAGGAACTCTGACGCTCTGTCAGAGTGACCATCAGGTTCTTGGTCACCTCGCTGACCAAGACTCCTCTCCCCCGGTTGCTCAGTTTGGCCGGGCGGCCAGCTACAGGAAGAGTCTTAGTGGTTCCAAACTTCTTCCATTTAAGAATGGAGGCTACTGTGCTCTTGGGGACCTTTGATGCTGCAGACATTTTTTAATAACCTTCCCCAGATCGCTGCCTCGACACAATCCTGTCTCGGAACTCTACGGACAATTCCTTCAACCTCATGGCTTGGTTTTTGTTCTGACATGCACTGTCGACTCTGGGACCTTATATAGACAGGTGTGTGCCTTTCCAAATCATGTCCAATCAATTGAATTTACAACAGGAGGACTCCAATCAAGTTGGAGAAACATCTCAAGGATGATCAATGGAAACAGGATGCACCGGAGCTCAATTTCCAGTCTCGTAGCAAAGTGTCTGAATACTTATGTAAATAAGGTGTGTCTGTTATTTATTTATTTTACATTTAAAACATGTCTAAAAACCTGTTTTCGCTCTGTCATTATGGGGTATTGTGTGTAGATTGTATAGAAGGAAAAATTTATTTAAATCCATTTTAGATTAAGGCTGTATCATAAGAAAATGTGGAAAAAGTCAAGGGGTCTGAATACTTTCTGAATGCATTGTATAGGGATTAGGATGTCATTTGGGACCCACACCTTGTCTCTGCCTCAGTTTATTGGGCAGATACACATTAAAAACAAACCATAAAAGAACAGTGTTACTGTAAAACCTGGCTTTAGATAGTTTATATAAAACACAGTCAAAGGTTACAGTACTATAAATAATTAATGAAGGAAACTTGTGATGATTGGGTGGATTTCTCTGACTTCATTTGAATACTAAAAAAATACACCTAACGTTAAGCTGACTATTACACAGTCAAGTTGGATCGTTCTTTTGCAACCCCACCCCCCCAAAATAATAATAATAATAATAATAAAAAATCACCCTAGAGCAGCAGCTGTACTGTTGCACAGAAGCACTTAATAAAGGAAACAAAGACGGGTTGTGATTCGCTGGATGAGTCATTTCATTTGAATACCATTACACATTCAATTAACCAGACTACTACACATTCAATTAACCAGACTACTACACATTCAATTAACCAGACTACTACACATTCAATTAACCAGACCACTACACATTCAATTAACCAGACCACTACACATTCAATTAACCAGACTACTACACATTCAATTAACCAGACTACTACACATTCAATTAACCAGACCACTACACATTCAATTAACCAGACTACTACACATTCAATTAACCAGACTACTACACATTCAATTAACCAGACTACTACACATTCAATTAACCAGACCACTACACATTCAATTAACCAGACTACTACACATTCAATTAACCAGACCACTACACATTCAATTAACCAGACTACTACACATTCAATTAACCAGACTACTACACATTCAATTAACCAGACTACTACACATTCAATTAACCAGACTACTACACATTCAATTAACCAGACCATTACACATTCAATTAACCAGACTACTACACATTCAATTAACCAGACTACTACACATTCAATTAACCAGACTACTACACATTCAATTAACCAGACTACTACACATTCAATTAACCAGACTACTACACATTCAATTAACCAGACTACTACACATTCAATTAACCAGACTACTACACATTCAATTAACCAGACCACTACACATTCAATTAACCAGACTACTACACATTCAATTAACCAGACTACTACACATTCAATTAACCAGACTACTACACATTCAATTAACCAGACTACTACACATTCAATTAACCAGACTACTACACATTCAATTAACCAGACTACTACACATTCAATTAACCAGACCATTACACATTCAATTAACCAGACCATTACACATTCAATTAACCAGACCATTACACATTCAATTAAACAGACCATTACACATTCAATTAACCAGACTACTACACATTCAATTAACCAGACTACTACACATTCAATTAACCAGACTACTACACATTCAATTAACCAGACTACTACACATTCAATTAACCAGACTACTACACATTCAATTAACCAGACCAGTACACATTCAATTAACCAGACTACTACACATTCAATTAACCAGACCAGTACACATTCAATTAACCAGACTACTACACATTCAATTAACCAGACTACTACACATTCAATTAACCAGACTACTACACATTCAATTAACCAGACCATTACACATTCAATTAACCAGACCATTACACATTCAATTAACCAGACCATTACACATTCAATTAAACAGACCATTACACATTCAATTAACCAGACTACTACACATTCAATTAACCAGACTACTACACATTCAATTAACCAGACTACTACACATTCAATTAACCAGACTACTACACATTCAATTAACCAGACTACTACACATTCAATTAACCAGACCAGTACACATTCAATTAACCAGACTACTACACATTCAATTAACCAGACCAGTACACATTCAATTAACCAGACTACTACACATTCAATTAACCAGACTACTACACATTCAATTAACCAGACTACTACACATTCAATTAACCAGACCATTACACATTCAATTAACCAGACTACTACACATTCAATTAACCAGACTACTACACATTCAATTAACCAGACTACTACACATTCAATTAACCAGACTACTACACATTCAATTAACCAGACTACTACACATTCAATTAACCAGACTACTACACATTCAATTAACCAGACCACTACACATTCAATTAACCAGACTACTACACATTCAATTAACCAGACTACTACACATTCAATTAACCAGACCATTACACATTCAATTAACCAGACTACTACACATTCAATTAACCAGACCATTACACATTCAATTAACCAGACCATTACACATTCAATTAACCAGACTACTACACATTCAATTAACCAGACTATTACACATTCAATTAACCAGACTACTACACATTCAATTAACCAGACTACTAGACATTCAATTAACCAGACCACTACACATTCAATTAACCAGACCACTACACATTCAATTAACCAGACCACTACACATTCAATTAACCAGACCACTACACATTCAATTAACCAGACCACTACACATTCAATTAACCAGACTACTACACATTCAATTAACCAGACTACTACACATTCAATTAACCAGACTACTACACAATCAATTAACCAGACCACTACACATTCAATTAACCAGACTACTACACATTCAATTAACCAGACCACTAGACATTCAATTAACCAGACCGCTACACATTCAATTAACCAGACTGCTACACATTCAATTAAGCTGACTAATTGACATTCAATTAAGCTGACTAATTGACATTCAATTAAGCTGACTAATTGACATTCAATTAAGCTGACTAATTGACATTCAATTAAGCTGACTAATTGACATTCAATTAAGCTGACTAATTGACATTCAATTAAGCTGACTAATTGACATTCAATTAAGCTGACTAATTGACATTCAATTAAGCTGACTAATTGACATTCAATTAAGCTGACTAATTGACATTCAATTAAGCTGACTAATTGACATTCAATTAAGCTGACTAATTGACATTCAATTAAGCTGACTGACTATTACACATTTTATTAAGCTGCCTATTACACATTAAATTATGCGGACTATTTCAGAGTCAAGATGTTATTTTTTCAAACCAAACAACTTTCAGGAGGAGCCACTGTAGAAGTTATTTGAAGTAGTTATTTATTAGAACCAGCATGGCTACTATAGCATTCCGCAGTGATACGCCATCCCATCTGGTTTCTGCTTAGTATGACTATCATTTGTTTTTGAATAGGAAAATGACCCAACACACCTCCAGGTGTAAGAGATATTTGACCAAGAAAGAGAAAGAAAGTTTTCACAATCACCTGACCTCAACCCAATTGAGATGGTGTGGGATGAGTTGGACCGCAGAGTGAAGGAAAAGCTGCCAACAAGTGCTCAGCATATGTGGGAACTCCTTCAAGACTGTTGGAAAAGCATTCCAGGTGAAGCTGGTTGAGAGAATGCCAAGAGTGTGTATCTCAACCCAATTGAGATGGTTTGGGATGAGTTGGACCGCAGAGTGAAGGAAAAGCTGCCAACAAATGCTCAGCATATGTGGAAACTCCTCCAAGACTGTTGGAAAAGCATTCCAGGTGAAGCTGGTTGAGAGAATGCCAAGAGTGTGCAAAGCTATCATCAAGGCAATGGGTGGCTACTTTGACACATTTTTGCTTACCACATGATTCCATTTGTTTTAATTCATAGTTTTGTTGACTTAGATATTATTCTACAATGTAGAAAATAGTAAAAATAAAGAAAAACCCTGAAATGAGTAGCTGTGTCCAAACGTTTGACTGGTACTGTACATATTTATAAATATCTTCACATGGTGATGTTCCTATTAGTTAAAAACACTAAACAGTTTGTCCTTAAGGACAAAGGACATAAGGACTTAAGGACATTTGTGTCACGACTTCCGCCGAGGTTTGCTCTCCTGCCCGTTCGGGCGGTGCTCGGCGTTTCGTCGTCACCGTCCTACTAGCCACTACCGATCCCTTTTCGTGTATCTGTTGGTTTTGTCTGATTGGTTTCACCTGTGTGTTGTTTAGTTAATTAGTGTCTGTATATAATGTAGGTTGTCCCACCCTTGTTTTGTGCGGGATTGTTTATTTTGTCATTCATTTTCGTCTGTCGTGGTTTTCGTGTTTTCTTATTCTCCGGTTTGTCTGTTATCCTATGTTGGATCATTTCACCCTGTGTTTGTTTGGGTTGACCGTGTTTGTTTGTTTACCGGAGAATAAACTTCAAGATCGCATTTTGCTCTCTGCGCCTGATTCCACCCACCTTGATTAGACGTGACAATTTGACAAAGGGCTTTCTTAAATTGACAGTGTGCTTGTAGTGCCCTGATTTCTATAGATAAATTATTCCAGTCAGTTGGGCCGTTGTATCTGAAAGATCTCATTTTACCATTGCTGCTGTTTTCGGAAGCAGTAGTGTAAGTTCATTTATACATCTAAAAATAAAGTGGTTCCAATGCAGTTGTTTTCTGTTTGGGAGTGACAGTCAATTTAGTGATTCAGACATTGTTTAAAAATATATATATTATAATGGCATCCATGAATGACTCTGCATAGATTGTTTTAAATGCCATCTAAATCGCAAAAGAAAGTTATTGGGGTGTTTTGATAGAGGATGCCATCATAGTTTAGGATAGGAAGCAATAGTTGGATTACTAAGGTATTTCTAATCAATACAACAAAAGAGTTCTTAGACCTGTATAGTAAACTCAAGCTTAATAGTTTAAAAATATATATATAATCAATATGCTTTCCAAAATATAATTCAGAATCTATCCTTAAACAGCTGGATGTGAAATCAACTGAAATAAAGGTGGAGCTGGTGGTTCAGTGTAGCTCCAACAGCTTCTGCCACAGATGCTATACAAGCAAGGCTTTGTGAAAAGAAGAAAAAAATATGAATGAATGTCTCCCTGTAGTCTTGACTTGTATGGAGAAGTTAGTCTTTCTCTAGCGAGACAAACAAGAGAGACAACAGAACTACAGAGCCAGAGGGCTTTCGCACTGAAACAGTCAACCTCACTGTGTAATGCATGAGGGGTTGGAAGGAGAATAAACAACAAGATGAACGATGAGATCAACTAGCAAGACTAAAATAGATCTGCTGTTACTTCACACACACGCATGTATAAACACAGGTGAGAGTACACACACACACACGCTTGCAGTGTTTGAAAAAGTACCCAATAGTAATACTTGAGTAAAAGTATAGATACCTTTTGATAGAAAGTAAAGTCAGCCAGTTAAATACTACTTGAGTAAAAGTGGAAGTCAGCCAGTTAAATACTACTTGAGTAAAAGTATAGATACCTTTTAATAGAAAGTGACTCAAGTAAAAGTGGAAGTCAGCCAGTTAAATACTACTTGAGTAAAAGTGAAAGTCAGCCAGTTAAATACTACTTGAGTAAAAGTGGAAGTCAGCCAGTTAAATACTACTTGAGTAAAAGTCTAATGTTTTATAACTAGTCAAGTTAGTTAAGAACAATTTCTTATTTACAATGACAGAACAAGCTACCTAAGTATGGTTCTCAGAGACTACGATAGACAGCTGCCTCTGATTGAGAACCACACCCGGCCAAACCACAAAGAAATCCAAAGCAGAAAATGAACATAGAATGCCCACCCTAGTAACACCCTGGCCTAACCAAAATAGAGAATAAAAGCCTCTCTATGGCCAGGGCGTGATACTGTGGGGATGTTTTTCCATCAGCAGGGAAACTGGTCAGGATTGAAGGAATGATGGTTGGTGATAAATAAAGGGAAATTCTTGAAGGAAACCTGGTTCAGTCTTCCAGAGATTTGAGACTGGGACGGAGGTTCACCTTCCAGCAGGACAATTACCCTACGCATACTGCTAAAGCAACACTTGAGTGGTTTAAGGGGAAATATTTAAATGTCTTGGAATGGCCTTGTCAAAGCCCAGAATCAATTGAGAATTTGTGGTATGACTTAAAGATTGCTGTACACCAGCGGAATCCATCCAACTTGAAGGAGCTGGCCCAGTTTTGCCTTGAAGAATGGGCAAAAATCCCAGTGGATAGATGTGCCAAGCTTATAGAGACATACCCCAAGAGACTTGCAGCTGTAATTGCTGCGAAAGGTGGCTCTACAAAGTATTGACTTTGAGGGGGTGAATAGTTAAGCATGCTCAAGTTCTCTTTTTTTGTCTTATTTCTAGTTTGTTTCACAATAAATAATATTTTGCATCTTCAAAGTGGTAGGCATGTTGTGTAAATCAAGTGATACAAACCAACAAAAAAATATATATTTTAATTCCAGGTTAGGCAACAAAATAGGAAAAAAGCAAAGGGGTTCGCAAGCCACTGAAGTACTTTAAAGTGTTTTCACTTAAGTACTTTACACCACTGCACGTATGCATAAACATGGGTGAGAGTACACACACACACACACACACACACACGCTTGCACATACACACGCACACACACACACACACACTGACACAAGCGCGTAGCTTACACTTGTCAGGAACACACACATTCACAAATACACACATTTATCAAAGAGCCATCAAGCTGATATGACGTGTATATTGAGAATCCCATTACATACAGCATGAGTAGCAGCAACAGGTGTGGATGAATGCTGCATAATATAGATCAGAACACTCAGAGCTGCTTTGAGACTCTCTGTGTGAACTATTACAGCAGCCAAACCTCAGACCCTGACTGTGATAATACAAGCCTTTTTATAACTAATTATCCTTATCAGTGATTGAACTGCTCTTTATATACTGTAGTCAGCCAGTCAGTCAGACAGCCAGTCAGCAAGCCATTTAGCCAGCCAGTCAGCCAGCCATTTAGCCAGCCATTTAGCCAGCCAGTCAGCCAGCCAGTCAGTCAGCCATTTAGCCAGCCAGCCAGCCAGCCACTTAGCTAGCCAGTCAGTCAGCAAGCCATTTAGCCAACCAGTCAGACAGCCATTTAGCCAGCCAGTCAGCCAGCCAGTCAGTCGGCCATTTAGCCAGCCAGTCAGTCAGCCATTTAGACAGCCAGTCAGCAAGCCATTTAGCCAGCCAGCCATTTAGCCAGCGAGCCAGCCAGCCACTTAGCTAGCCAGTCAGTCAGCAAGCCATTTAGCCAGCCAGTCAGCCAGCCATTTAGCCAGCCATTTAGCCAGCCAGTCAGCCAGCCAGTCAGTCGACCATTTAGCCAGCCAGTCAGCCAGCCATTTAGACAGCCAGTCAGCCAGCCATTTAGCCAGCCAGTCAGCCAGCCATTTAGCCAGCCATTTAGCCAGCCAGTCAGCCAACCAGTCAGCCAGCCAGCCAGCCAGCCACTTAGCTAGCCAGTCAGTCAGCTAGCCAGTCAGCAAGCCATTTAGCCAGCCAGTCAGCCAGCCATTTACCCAGACAGTCAGCCATTTAGCCAGCCATTTAGTCAGCCAGTCAGCCAGCCAGTCAGTCGGCCATTTAGCCAGCCAGTCAGCCAGCCATTTAGCCAGCCATTTAGCCAGCCAGTCAGCCAGCCAGTCAGTCAGCCATTTAGCCAGCCAGCCACTTAGCTAGCCAGTCAGTCAGCTAGCCAGTCAGTCAGCCATTTAGTCAGCCAGTCAGCTAGCCAGCCAGCCATTTAGCCAGTCAGTCAGCCATTTAGCCAGCCATTTAGCCAGTCAGTCAGCCATTTAGCCAGCCAGTCAGCCAGAGAGCCAGCCAGTCAGCCAGTCAGCTAGTCAGTCAGAAGAGTTTTCTATTCAACTCCAGGTCTCTACCACTGATCTTGTAAACTCAGGGAAAAAAAGAAACGTCCCTTTTTCAGGACACTGTCTTTCAAAGATAATTCGTAAAAATCCAAATAACTTCACAGATCTTGATTGTAAAGGGTTTAAACACTGCTTCCCATGCTTGTTCAATGAACCATAAACAATTAATGAACATGCACCTGTGGAACGGTCGTTAAGACACTAACAGCTTACAGACGGTAGGCAAATAAGGTCACAGTTATGAAAACTTAGGACACTAAAGAGGCCTTTCTACTGACTCTGAAAAACACCAAAAGAAAGATGCCCAGGGTCCCTGCCTACTCATCTGTGTGAATGTGCCTTAGGCATGCTGCAAGGAGGCATGAGGACTGCAGATGTGGCTAGGGCAATAAATGCAATGTACATACTGTGAGATGCCTAAGACAGCGCTACAGGGAGACAGGACAGACAGCTGAAAGAATGAGCGTTCCACCGAGGCCTGTACTCTGGAGCGGGATCGGGGTCTGTCATGGTCTGGGCGGTCTGGGGCGGTGTGTCACAGCATCATTGGACTGAGCTTGTTGTCATTCCAGGCAATCTCAACGCTGTGTGTTACAGGGAAGACATACTCCTCCTTCATGTGGTACCCTTCCTGCAGGCTCATCCTGACATGACCCTCCAGCATGACAATGCCACCAGCCATACTGCTCATTCTGTGCATGATTTCCTGCAAGCAGGAATGTCAGTGTTCTGCCATGGCCAGCGAGGAGCCCTGATCTCAATTCCATTGAGCACATCTGGGACCTGTTGGATCGGAGGGTGGGGGCTAGGGCCATTCACCCCAGAAATGTCTGGGGACTTGAAGGTGCCTTGGTGGAAGAGTGGGTAACATCTCACAGCAAGAACTGTCAAATCTGGTGCAGTCCATGAGGAGGAGATGCACTGCAGTACTTAATGCAGCTGGTGGCCACGCCAGATACTGACTGTTACTTTAGATTTTGACCCCCCTCCCTTTGTTCAGGAACACATTATTCCATTTCTGTTAGTCACATGTTGGAACTTGTTCAGTTTATGTCTCAGTTGTTGAATCTTGTTATGTTCATGCAAATATTTACACATGTTAAGTTTGCTGAAATTAAACGCAGTTGACAGTGAGAGGACGTTTCTTTTTTTGCTGAGTTGATGTAATTTCAGATATTTATGATGGCAATTATTCTGTGCTCAGATATTTATGATGACAGTTATTCAGATATTGTCACACCCTGATCTGTTTCACCTGTCATTGTGCTCGTCTCTACCCCCCTCCAAGTGTCACTGATCTTACCCATCATCCACAGTGTATTTATACCTGTGTTCTCTGTTTGTCTGTTGCCAGTTAGTTGATGTTTTTCCTGTTTTCTAGTTGCCCCAGTTTTGACCATTCTGCCTGCCCTGACCCTGAGCCTGCCTGCCGTTCTGTACCTTTTCACACCACCCTGGATTACTGACCTCTGCTTGACCTGACCCTGTCATTTTCCTGCCCCCCTGTTTTTGTAATAAACTTTTGTTACTTCAAAACTGTCTGTATCTGGGTCTTCACCTGAGCCTTGACAGATATTTATGATGGCATTTATTCTGAGTTCAGATATTTATGATGGCATTTATTCTGAGTTCAGATATTTATGATGGCATTTATTCTGAGTTCAGATATTTAGGATGGCAGTTATTTTGCCAATTTAGGAGTGTGTGGTGAAACGTCAATGACCAATTAATTGCACTTCTTGGAGAAGAATATATGAGGGCGCTTGATAGTTTGGCATGTTTGGTTATTTTTGTATATTTGTATATGATTGATGTTGTACTAAACAGCCATATCAATTTCATCTAGTTAATAGAAAGTTGTTATTCCTAAGTGTGTATGTGTGTGGGTGGGTGGGTGTCTGTGTGGGTGGGTGGGTGTCTGTGTGGGTGGGTGGGTGGGTGTCTGTGTGGGTGGGTGGGTGTCTGTGTGTGTGTGTGGGTGGGTGAGTGTGTGTGTGGGTGGGTGGGTGAGTGTGTGTGTGGGTGGGTGAGTGTGTGTGTGTGTGGGTGGGTGAGTGTGTGTGTGTGTGGGTGGGGGTGTGGGTGGGTGGGTGAGTGTGTGTGTGTGTGGGTGGGGGTGTGGGTGGGTGGGTGGGTGGGTGTCTGTGTGTGTGGGTGGGTGAGTGTGTGTGTGTGTGGGTGGGTGGGTGTGGGTGGGGGTGGGGGTGGGGGTGTGTGTGGGTGTGTGTGTGGGTGGGTGGGTGTGGGTGGGGGTGTGGGTGGGGGTGGGGGTGTGGGTGGGTGGGTGGGTGGGTGTCTGTGTGGGTGGGTGGGGGTGTGGGTGTGGGTGGGTGTGTGTGTGGGTGGGTGGGTGTGGGTGGGGGTGTGGGTGGGGGTGGGGGTGTGGGTGGGTGGGTGGGTGGGTGTCTGTGTGGGTGGGTGGGGGTGTGGGTGTGTGTGTGGGTGGGTGGGTGGGTGGGTGTGTGGGTGTGCGTGCGTGCGTGTGGGTGTGTGTATGTCGATGTGTGGGTGGGTGTGGGTGGGTGTGGGTGTGTGTATCTGTGTGGGTGTCGGTGTGTGGGTGTGCGTGTGGGTGTGTGTATGTGTGTGAGTGTCGGTGTGTGGGTGGGTGTGGGTGGGTGTGGGTGTGTGTATCTGTGTGGGTGTCGGTGGGGGTGTGGGTGTGGGTGGGGGTGGGGGTGGGGGTGTGGGTGGGTGGGTGTCTGTGTGGGTGGGTGGGGGTGTGGGTGTGTGTGTGTGTGTGTGGGTGGGTGGGTGGGTGGGTGGGTGTGTGGGTGGGTGTGTGGGTGTGCGTGCGTGCGTGCGTGTGGGTGTGTGTATGTCGATGTGTGGGTGGGTGTGGGTGTGTGTATCTGTGTGGGTGTCGGTGTGTGGGTGTGCGTGTGGGTGTGTGTATGTGTGTGAGTGTCGGTGTGTGGGTGGGTGTGGGTGGGTGTGGGTGTGTGTATCTGTGTGGGTGTCGGTGTGTGGGTGTGTGGGTGTGGGTGGGTGTGTGTATGTGGGTGGGTGGGTGTGGGTGGGTGGGTGTATGTGTGTGGGTTTCGGTGGGTGTGGGTGTGCGTGTGTAAGCAGCTCCAAGGGAACAGACCATAAGCAGCATCAAAGCAAAGCCTCTGATCAATCTCTCTCCTCCTTCAGGTCCGATGACATCATATTAATTTCTGATAGCTCTGTGAAAAACACATTAACTGGCAGCCTTGAGAAAACTGCAGGCTGTGTCCTTTAAGTTACAACGAGGAATAGCCAACACAACATGGATGTGATGGCCTCTGTCAGAGGGAGAGAGAGAGGTGTGGATAGAGAGAGAAAAAAGGAGGGAGGGAGATAGAGAGTAAGAGAGATAGAGAGAGAATGTAGGGAGATAGCGAGAGAAAGGAGGAAGGGAGAGAGTGAGATAGAGAGTGAGAGAGAGAGAAAGGAGGGAGATTCAGAGTGAGAGGGAGTGATAGAGAGAGAAAGGAAGGAGGGAGATAGAGAATGAGAAAAAGTGAGAGAAAGGAGGGAGATAGAGAACAAGAGAGATAGAGAGGGAAAGGAGGGAGATAGAGAGTGAAAGGTAGCGAGAGAAAGGAGGGAGATAGAGAGCAAGGGAGATAGAGTACAAAACTGCTCCAGTAGCACCAATCACCAGACTTCACATTAGCAGTAGAACCATTGTATCAGATTTGAGTGTCATCTTCAGATGGACTCAAAGAGACACGAAGAAACATGTTAACAGGCTTTGTTTGATCATCTGTTTATGTTCCACTTCCCTGACCTCTTAATGGAAATTGACGACTGAAACCAATACAGGAACAGTCGAATTAGGGTACAGTAGCCCATACTTTTACAATGAACCTGGTCAAATGTTATCGGCTTGACGGCTCTATTGTCCTTCCAAGAACCCCACCCCGATCCAATCCACAACATTATCGTGCGGCACAGTGATCGTCACTGGTTGGGGGAAAGACTCGGCTACATGTAGGCTATTCATCCTCTACATTTCACTGCAGGCACCAAAGCATTGATCAAAGGAACTTCTACCCCCGCGCCAACAAACTCAATATCAACTGTGGCACAAGACCGTTTTATTCACAGGATGGAAACGTTGCGCAGCAAGAGCTTGGGGAAGAGGATTTAAGCACCCACCCCAAGTAGTCCCTACCCTTTTAACATAATATTAGGAAAATCGATTCAAAAAGTTAGACATGACATTTCCACATTAACCACAACACAGAAAGCAGGTTTCTATAGCCAACCGCTGTCCTCCTTGCGCATCAGAAAAGCAAACTAGAGGCTTCTTGATGAAATGTCAGACCGTTACAATACTCATTGAATAACCCATCTAACTGTAATTGTCAATGAATTGCATCATTACAATGAAATATAGCCTATCAACTCTCCTGAACGCGGAACTGCAGTGCCCTGCCCCGTATTTTCCAAAGCGCAATGGACCTATCCAAAGTCTGTGAGAGAGACAGAGTAATCAGCTGGCTCAGTGAGTTTACCTGCATGACACTGTGATCTCCACTTTGGTTGCCGGGATTTTTCCCGCAATGGGATCGAAGTCACACACCGCAGCCATGCTATCCAGCTTGTCCATTACGTCTCCCTCCATACGCGCGGGAGACCCGGGACAACTCCCCTGTTCACTCAGCCTGACCGGGTGCAAGTCTCTCTCTCGAGCGTTTCACCAATTCTCACGCGGTCCCTAAACCAGGCGCGAGTCCGCAGCGAGCTTTCCACTGAGAACAGAGGAACCAACCGTCAGTGGATGAGCAGATGAGAACAGGAGATCCGAAGTTCAGCCAAATCGGTTAAGTGCTCTCCATTCGATATATACACCACTATACAGAAAGCTCGTATCTAATGGAAACGCGAAGTAACTGTAGGCCAATTGATTTATAATGGTGCAGTTCAAACGAAGTCACAGTGTGCTCTTCTCTCTCTGTCTTCAGGCAGAGTAAGTGATATCTACTGGCGAGCTTTTGAAAAAGTAAAATCTCACAACGAACAACTCCACCCCTTTCTGCATTCTTTCACATTGGCTACTGCCTGAAGGCAAGTGCGACTGGCTGACTGACAAACTAACTGAATGACTGAGTAACTGACTGACTGCCACACAGTGCGGAATCACTGTATTGATTAAGGATCATTATAACGCTCCAAATTATTTATCGTGGCTATTAACATCAACAGCTAACTATCGGACACAAATTAATGGATTAGCCCTGTAATAATTAGACCATCTTAAAAGTGATATTAGTATTCGAACTGTGTAGACTAAAAGTCACTTTTTACCCAAGAATTTTAAACGGAAGTGAACAAAGATATGACCTATTTCCCTAAATGTATTAAACAGATTTACAATCAAGATAAATCAATTAGTCCAAGTCCGACAAGGCTAATGCTAAGATTAACAAATTGACGCAGAACAGTGATTGAATGCATTATTGAACGTGCTGTGCATATTTTATACAAGATACATAGCCTATTCTTAATCAATGTTAAATCAATCCTGCCCTGCCTTTCTGAAGTCTTCGAAAGCCAAGTTAACAAACAGATCACCGACCGTTTCTTCTCCCTATGCAATCTGGTTTCGGAGATTTCTCCTGGGTGCACCTCAGCCACGCTCAAAAATCAAATCAAATCAAATGTATTTATATAGTGCTTGTACATCAGCTGATGTCTCAAAGTGCTGTACAGAAACCCAGCCTAAAACCCCAAACAGCAAGCAATGCAGGTGTAGAAGCACGGTGGCTAGGAAAAACTCCCTAGAAAGGCCAAAACCTAGGAAGAAACCTAGAGAGGAACCAGGCTATGTGGGGTGGCCAGTCCTCTTCTGGCTGTGCCGGGTGGAGATTATAACAGAACATGGCCAAGATGTTCAAATGTTCATAAATGACCAGCATGGTCAAATAATAGGTCCGGGACAGGTAGCACGTCCGGTGAACAGTTCAGGATTCCATAGCCGCAGGCAGAACAGTTGAAACTGAAGCAGCAGCATGGCCAGGTGGACTGGGGACAGCAAGGAGTCATCATGCCAGGTAGTCCTGAGGCATGGTCCTAAGGCTCAGGTCCTCCGACATCAGATAAGACAGGAGAAGTACTCCAGATATAACAAACTGATCCTAGCCCCCTGACACATAAACTACTGCAGCACAAATACTGGAGGCTGAGACAGGAGGGGTCAGGAGACACTGTGGCCTCATCCGATGATACCCCTCGGACAGAGCCAAACAGGAAGGATATAACCCCACCCACTTTGCCAAAGCACAGCCCCCACACCACTAGAGGGATATCTTCAACCACCAACTTACCATCCTGAGACAAGGCCGAGTATAGCCCACAAAGATCTCCGCCACGGCACAACCCAAGAGGGGAAGCCAACCCAGACAGGAAGATCACATCAGTGACTCAACCCACTCAAGTGACGCACCTCTCCTAGGGACGGCATGAAAGAGCACCAATAAGCCAGTGACTCAGCCCCTGTAATAGGGTTAGAGGCAGAGAATCCCAGTGGAAAGAGGGGAACCGGCCAGGCAGAGACAGCAAGGGCGGTTCGTTGTTCGAGAGCCTTTGACCTACACTCAATCATATGACCCACTGAAGAGATGAGTCTTCAGCAAAGATTTAAAGGTTGAGACCGAGTTTTTCGTCTCTCACATGGGTAGGCAGACCATTCCATAAAAATGGAGCTCTATAGGAGAAAGCCCTGCCTCCAGCTGTTTGCTTAGAAATTCTAGTGACAATTAGGAGGCCTGCATCTTGTGACCGTAGCGTACGTGTAGGTATGTACGGCAGGATCAAATCAGAGAGATAGGTAGGAGCAAGCCCATGTAATGCTTTGCATGTTAGCAGTAAAACCTTGAAATCAGCCCTTGACTTGACAGGAAGCCAGTGTAGGGAGGCTAGCACTAGAGTAATATGATACATTTTTTTGGTTCTAGTCAGGATTCTAGCAGCCGTATTTAGCACTAACTGAAGTTTATTTAGTGCTTTATCCGGGTAGCCGGAAAGTAGAGCATTGCAGTAGTCTAACCTAGAAGTAACAAAAGCATTTTTCTGCATCATCAAATTTTTCTGCATCATTTTTGGACAGAAAGTCTTGATATGTTCGTCAAAAGAGATATCAGGGTCCAGAGTAACGCCAAGGTCCTTCACAGTTTTATTTGAGACGTTTGTACAACCATTAAGATTAATTGTCGGAATCAACAGAATATCTCTTTGTTTCTTGGGACCTAGAACAAGCATCTCTGTTTTGTCCGAGTTTAAAAGTATAAAGTTTGCAGCCATCCACTTCCTTATGTCTGAAACACATGCATCTAGTGAGGGAAATTTTGGGGCTTCACCATGTTTCATTGAAATGTACAGCTGTGTGTCATCGACATAGCAGTGAAAGTTAACATTATGTTTTTGAATTACATCCCCAAGAGGTAAAATATATAGTGAAAACAATAGTGGTCCTAAAACGGAACCTTGAGGAACACCGATTCGAAGAGACAAACTGCTATCTTTCCGACAGATTAGATCTGTCAATTTGGGTTTCCAATCTCTCCAAAAGAATGTGGTGATCGATGGTATCAAAAGCAGAACTAAGGTCTAGGAGCACAAGGACAGATGCAGAGCCTCGGTCTGATGTCATTAAAAGGTAATTTACCACCTTCACAAGTGCAGACTCAGTGCTATGATGGGGTCTAAAACGAGACTGAAGCATTTCGTATACATTGTTTGTCTTCAGGAAGGCAGTGACTTGCTGCGCAACAGCCTTTTCTAAATTTTTTGAGAGGAATGGAAGATTCGATATAGGCTGATAGTTTTTTATATTTTCTGGGTCAAGGTTTGGCTTTTTCAAGAGAGGCTTTATTACTGCCACTTTTAGTGAGTTTGGAACACATCCGGTGGATAGACAGCCATTTATTATGTTCAACATAGGAGGGCCAAGCACAGGAAGCAGCTCTTTCAGTAGTTTAGTTGGAATAGGGTCCAGTATGCAGCTTGCAGTATGCAGCTTGAAGGTTTAGAGGCCATGATTATTTTCATAATTGTGTCAGGAGATATAGTACTAAAACACTTGAGTGTCTCTCTTGATCCTAGGTCCTGGCAGAGTTGTGCAGCAGAGTCCGTAATTTGCTTTCTAATAATCATGATCTTTCCTTCAAAGAAGTTCATGAATTTATTACTGCTGAAGTGAAAGCCATCCTCACTTGAGGAATGCTGCTTTTTAGTTAGCTTTGCGACAGTATCAAAAAGGAATTTCGGATTGTTCTCATTTTCCTCAATTAAGTTGGAAAAATAGGATGATCGAGCAGCAGTAAGGGCTCTTCGATACTCCACGGTACTGTCTTTCCAAGCTAGTCGGAAGACTTCCAGTTTGGTGTGGCGCCATTTCCGTTCCAATTTTCTGGAAGCTTGCTTCAGAGCTCGGGTATTTTCTGTATACCAGGGAGCTAGTTTCTTATGAGAAATGTTTTTATTTTTTAGGGGTGCAACTGCATCTAGGGTATTGCACAAGGTTAAATTGAGTTCCTCAGTTAGGTGGTTAACAGATTTTTGTCCGCTGACGTCCTTGGGTAGGCAGAGGGAGTCTGAAAGAGCATCAAGCAATCTTTGTGTTGTCTGTGAATTTATAGCACGACTTTTCATGCTCCTTGGTTGGGGTCTGAGCAGATTATTTGTTGCAATTGCAAACGTAATAAAATGGTGATCTGATAGTCCAGGATTGTGAGGAAAAACATTAAGATCCACAACATTTATTCCATGGGACAAAACTAGGTCCAGAGTATGACTGTGACAGTGAGTAGGTCCAGAGACAAAACCCGCTGAGTTGATGATGGCTCCGAAAGCCTTTTGAAGTGGGTCTGTGGACTTTTCCATGTGAATATTAAAGTCACAAAAAATTTGAATATTATCTGCCATGACAACAAGGTCCGATAGGAATTCAGGGAACTCAATGAGGAACGCTGTATATGGCCCAGGAGGCCTGTAAACAGTAGCTATAAAAAGTGATTGAGTAGGCTGCATAGATTTCATGACTAGAAGCTCAAAAGACGAAAACGTCATTTTTTTTGTTGTAAATTGAAATTTGCTATCGTAAATGTTAGCAACACCTCCGCCTTTGCGGGATGCACGGGGGATATGGTTTAACACAGTAAATTCATCAGGCTTAAGCCATGTTACAGTTAGGCCAATCACATCAAGATTATGATCAGTGATTAGTTCATTGACTATAATTGCCTTTGAAGTAAGGGATCTAACATTAAGTAGCCCTATTTTGAGATGTGAGCTATCACGATCTCTTTCAATAATGACAGGAATGGAGGAGGTCTTTATCCTTGTGAGATTGCTAAGGCGAACACCTCCGTGTCTGTGCCTCAACCCAGGTCGAGGCACAGACACGGTTTCAATGGGGATAGCTGAGCTGACTACACTGACTGTGCTAGTGGTAGACTCCACTAAGTTGGCAGGCTGGCTAACAGCCTGCTGCCTGGCCTGCACCCTATTTCATTGTGGAGCTAGAGGAGTTAGAGCCCTGTCTATGTTGGTAGATAAGATAAGAGCACCCCTCCAGCTAGGGTGGAGTCCGTCACTCCTCAGCAGGCCAGGGTTGTTCCTGTTTGTGGGTGAGTCCCAGAAAGAGGGCCAATTATCTAGAAATTGGGAGGGGCAGAAAACAGTTTTCAACCAGCGATTGAGTTGTGAGACTGCTGTAGAGCTCATCGCTCCCCCTAACTGGGAGGGGGCCAGAGACAATTACTCGATGCGACACATCTTTCTATCTGATTTACACGCTGAATTCCTTACACGCTCAAGGTCCTAAACGATATCATAACCGCCATCGATAAAAGACAGTACTGTGCAGCCGTCTTCATCGACCTGGCAAAGGCTTTCAACTCTGTCAATCACCGCATTCTTATCGACAGACTCAATAGCCTTGGTTTCTCAAAAGACTGCCTCGCCTGGTTCACCAACTACTTCTCAGATAGAGTTCAGGGTGTCAAATAGGAGGGCCTGTTGTCCGGAACTCTGGCCTTCTCTCTGGGTTTTTTTTATTTTATTTTTTATTTAACTAGGCAAGTCAGTTAAGAACAAATTCTTATTTTCAATAAGGGCCTAGGAACAGTGGGTTAACTGCCTGTTCAGGGGCAGAACAACAGATTTGTACCTTGTCAGCTCGGGGATTCAAACTTGCAACCTTCCGGTTACTGGTCCAACGCTCTAACCACTAGGCTACCCTGTGGGGTACCACAGGGTTCAATTCTCTGGCTGACTCTTTTCTCTGTATATATCAATGATGTCGCTCTTGCCGCTGGTGATTCTCTGATCCACCTCTATGCAGATGACACCATTCTGTAAACATCTGGCCCTTCTTTGGACACTGTGCTAACGTCTTGTATATAGGGGGCGCTCTTTTAATTTATGGATAAAAAAACGTTCCCATTTTAAACAAGATATTTTATCACGAAAAGATGCTCGACCATGCATATAATTGACAGCTTTGGAAAGAAAACACTCTGACGTTTCCAAAACTGCAAAGATATTATCTGTGAGTGCCACAGAACTGATGCTACAGGCGAAACCAAGATGAAACTTCAAACAGGAAATGAGCAGAATTTTTGAGGCTCTGTTTTCCATTGTCTCCTTATATGGCTGTGAATGTGCCCTGAACGAGCCTACGCTTTCTGCCGTTTGCCCAAGGTGTCTGCAGCATTGTGACGTATTTGTAGGCATATCATTGGAAGATTGGCCATAAGAGACTACATTTACCAGGTGTCCGCCCGGTGTCCTTTGTCGAAATTGGTGCGTAATCTCCAAGCTGCACGCATTCATCCATGTGATTCAGGGGAGAGAGGAGACTTCCATGAACGATATATCATCGAAGAGATATGTGAAAAACACCTTGAGGGTTGATTCTAAACCACGTTTACCATGTTTCAGTCGATATTATGGAGTTCATTTGGAAAAAAGTTCGGCGTTTTGATGACTGAATTTTCGGGTTTTTTTGGTAGCCAAACGTGATGTACAAAACGGAGCGATTTCTCCTACACAAAGAATATTTTTGGACAAACTGAACATTTGCTATCTAACTGAGAGTCTCCTCATTGAAAACATCCGAAGTTCTTCAAAGGTAAATTATTTTATTTGAATGCTTTTCTTGTTTTTGTGAAAATGTTGCCCGCTCAATGCTAACGCTAAATGCTACACTAGCTATCAATACTGTTACACAAATGCTTGTTTTGCTATGATTGAAAAGCATATTTTGAAAATCTGAGATGACAGTGTTGTTAACAAAGGCTAAGCTTGAGAGCTAGTATATTTATTTCATTTCATTTGCGATTTTCATGAATAGTTAACGTTGTGTTATGCTAATGAGCTGCGGGGATAATTACACTCCTGGATACAGGTTTTTTTCGTAGCTAAACGTGATGAATAAAACGGAGCGATTTGTCCCAAACAAATAATCTTTTTGGAAAAACTGAACATTTGCTATCTAACTGAGTGTCTCCTCATTGAAAACATCTGAAGTTCTTCAAAGGTAAATGATTTTATTTGAATGCTTTTCTTGTTTTTGTGAAAATGTTGCATGCTGAATGCTACGCTAAATGCTACGCTAGCTATCAATAATCTTACACAAATGCTTGTTTTGCTCTGGTTGAAAAGCATATTTTGAAAATCTGAGATGACAGTGTTGTTAACAAAAGGCTAAGCTTGAGAGCTAGCATATTTATTTCATTTCATTTGCGATTTTCATGAATAGTTAACGTTGCGTTATGGTAATGAGCTTGAGGCTGTATTCACGATCCCGGATCCGGGATGGCTAGAATCAAGAGTTAACTAACCTCCAAACGAGCTTGAATGCTATACAACGCTCCATGCGTGGCCTCCAACTGCTCTTAAATGCAAGTAAAACTAAATACATGCTCTTCAACCGATCGCTGCCTGCACCCACCCGCCCGACCAGCATCACTACTCTGGACGGTTCTGACTTAGAATATGTGGACACCTACAAATACCTAGGTGTCTGGTTAGACTGTAATCTCCAATCCAAAAATAAATCTAGATTTGGCTTCCTATTTCACAACAAATCCTCCTTCACTCATGCTGCCAAACATACCCTCATAAAACTGAATATCCTACCGATCCTTGACTTTGGTGATGTCATCTACAAAATAGCCTCCAACACTCTACTCAGCAAATTGGATGTAGTCTATCAAAGTGCCATCCGTTTTGTCACCAAAGCCCCATATACTACCCACCACTGTGACCTGTATGCTCTCGTTGCCTGATCCTCGCTACATATCCGTCGCCAAACCCGCTGGTTCCAGGTCATCTGTAAGTCTTTGCTAGGTAAAGACCAGCCTTATCTGAGCTCACTGGTCACCATAGCAACACCCACCCATAGCATGCGCTCCAGCTGGTATATTTCACTGGTGATCCCCAAAGCCAACACATCCTTTGGCCGCCTTTCCTTCCAGTTCTCTGCTGCCAATGACTGGAATGAATTGCAAAAGTCACTGAAGCTAGAGACTTATATCTCCCTCACTAACTATAAGCATCGGCTATCAGAGCAGCTTACCGATCACTGCACCTATATAGCCCAACTGTAAATTGCCCACCCAACTACCTCATCCCCATATTGTTATATTTTTTTGCTCTTTTGCACATAACCTAAAGCTACATAACCTTCACATAGCTTTTCCTCAATAATGAGACTGCTAACTATGTATGTAGCCTAACCTTTCCCTTTTGTTGTTGAATTAGCTAATGTATTAGTGTGTGTATATATTAAGTGTGCGTGTGTGTATTACACAGGAGGGTGGTGGAACCTTAATTGGGGAGGACGGAATTGTGGTGATCGCTGGAGCGGAATCAGTGGTTTCCATGTGTTTGATGCCATTCCATTTCCTCTGTTCCAGACATTATTATGAGCCGCCCTCCCATCACCAGCCTCCTGTGTTGTATTACGTGTGTGTGTGTGTGTGTGTGTGTTCGTGGGTGAGTTTGTGTGTGTGTGTGTGTGTGTGTGTGTGTGTGTGTGTGTGTGTGTCCATCAGTCATGACCTTCAGACAAGTAGCAGTCTCCAGGGAGTGGAGGCGATCAAGCAGGGAGAGATTGTTTCCGATCTCACAGGAGAGAGAAAAGTGAAGAGAGGAGAGAGAAGCCTCTCCCTCTGCCTCATTAAGGCACAAAGCCCCCCTGGGAAATGATCCTGCTCAAAAACTGTATCATCTGGAGACATAGCCACACACATAAAGGTATACATTAAAGTACGCCTATGGATGGAAGCATTAATGCAGTAAGCACACACACACAACTCTGACGTCCACAGGCTATCTAACCATTAGCCCCAGGCCTCAGTGGGTGGTAGGCAGGGTAAGGTTGGTCAGCAGACCCACACACACACACACACACTGAATCAACTATAATAGAATCCACTCTCTCCTCTCTTTCTCCTCTTTCTCCCCTCCCCATCTCTCTTTCCCTCCTCTCCTCTCTCCTCCCCTCCTCACTGATTCACTGACTGACTAACCAACTGATTGACTGGCTGACTGACTGAATGACTGACTGACTAACCAACTGATTGACTGGCTGACTGACTGAATGATTGAATGACTGATTGACTGGCTGACTGACCGAATGACTGATTGACTGACTGACTAACCAACTGATTGACTGGCTGACTGACTGAATGACTGATTGACTGGCTGACTGACTGACTGACTGACTGATTGACTGAGTGAATAACCAACTGATTGACTGGCTGGCTGACTGAATGACTGACTGACTAACCAACTGATTGACTGGGTTGCTGACTGAATGATTGAATGACTGATTGACTGACTGACTAACCAACTGATTGACTGACTAACCATCTGAGTGACTGAATGACTGAATGACTGATTGACTGACTGACTAACTAACTGATTGACTGGCTGACTGACTGACTGACTGAATGACTGATTGACTGAATGACTGATTGACTGACTGATTGCCTGGATGACTGACTTATTGACTGACTCACTGATTGATTGAGACACTTGTCTCACTCCGCTGATGGCGCAGTAGAAATGTAAAGATAATTTCTGATAAGACGACATATTACAGAGTTTACCTTGAATGCAGTCTCCACTAACGCAGGAACATTGCCTTTAAATTTCATTCACGCTGTAACACTAAACTTCTACGATACGGAATCAACTATAATAGAACCCTCCCTTAGTTCCCATCCCATGCAAGGCTCTCGTCTCTCCCTCCCCCTCTCTTTCCCCTCTTTCCTCTCTTTCTCCTCTCTCTATTCTCTCCCTTCCACCTCTCTACTCTCTCTCTTCTCTCCCTCCCCCTCTTGTTCTCCTCTCTCTCTCTCTCTCTTCTCTCCCTCCCCCTCTCCTTTCTCTTCTCTCCCTCCCCCTCTCTCTTCCCCTCTCTCCCCTATCTCCTCTCTTTCTCCTCTCTTTTCTCTCCCTCCCCACTCTCTCTTTCCCCTCTCTCCACTCTCTCCTCTCTTTCTCCTCTTTCTCCCCTCCCCCTCTCTCTTTCCCTCCTCTCCTCTCTCCTCCCCTCCTCACAACTCTCCCATCCCCTCTCTCTCCCCTCTCAGCCCCCACAGCTCAGCTTTGACCAGCTAGTAATTACACGTAACACACACAGGCACGGCAGGGTGTGTGTGTGCATGTGTGTTTGTGTGTGCATGTGTGAGAACATACACTCCGGATTCTGACAAGGCCCCATGCTGAGGGGGAGGGAGAGGATGCAGTCTCTGTGTTTCTCTGACTGACTGACTGACTGACTCACCAACTGATTGACTGGCTGACTGGCTGAATGACTGATTGACTGACTGACTGAATTACTGATTCACTGACTGACTAACCAACTGATTGACTGGCTGAATGACTGATTGACTGACTGATTCACTGACTGACTAACCAACTGATTGACTGGCTGACTGACTGACTGACTGATTCACTGACTGACTAACCAACTGATTGACTGGCTGAATGACTGATTGACTGGCTGAATGACTGATGGACTGACTGACTGACTGATTCACTGACTGACTAACCAACTGATTGACTGGCTGACTGACTGAATGACTGACTGACTAACCAACTGATTGACTGGCTGACTGACTGAATGATTGAATGACTGATTGACTGGCTGACTGACCGAATGACTGATTGACTGACTGACTAACCAACTGATTGACTGGCTGACTGACTGAATGACTGATTGACTGGCTGACTGACTGACTGACTGACTGATTGACTGAGTGAATAACCAACTGATTGACTGGCTGGCTGACTGAATGACTGACTGACTAACCAACTGATTGACTGGGTTGCTGACTGAATGATTGAATGACTGATTGACTGACTGACTAACCAACTGATTGACTGACTAACCATCTGAGTGACTGAATGACTGAATGACTGATTGACTGACTGACTAACTAACTGATTGACTGGCTGACTGACTGACTGACTGAATGACTGATTGACTGAATGACTGATTGACTGACTGATTGCCTGGATGACTGACTTATTGACTGACTCACTGATTGATTGAGACACTTGTCTCACTCGGCTGATGGCGCAGTAGAAATGTAAAGATAATTTCTGATAAGACGACATATTACAGAGTTTACCTTGAATGCAGTCTCCACTAACGCAGGAACATTGCCTTTAAATTTCATTCACGCTGTAACACTAAACTTCTACGATACGGATTGAATAGAGCCCTAAAGCTACCTGTCTTCATGAACCCCATACACGCTGAATGATGCAACGCCTTCAAACAGACAGAACTAATAGAACTGAAGGAATTATTTTACAGCTCAATGGGCAGCAGACACCTTATCCCAGCCATTGACTAAACCTGAAGAGAGGTACATCGACAGTGATGGAGACAAAGACATCCTGCAACACTTCTGTTCAGAAACTAACAACTGGTAACCAATGTTCTTTTCAATTTCATGAAATAAATGAGTGGTCCTGTGTTGTGTGAACTAGAAACTTCTTTGTCATTCTCTCTCTCTCTCTCTCTCAGCTCCTAATTCCCTGGTGTAGAAGACAGAGACACCTCCGTAACCATTTGTCTGAGTTTTTGTATCTCTGGGGTTTTTGTATCCCTCCAGCATGGTGCTGTAGTCTCACAGGTCTATTGTAAGTATTGGTGAACGGGGAGTCTAGTATCACAGGACCTAGACTAATTTAGTTTCTTAATAATCTTCTTATGTCAATACAGACAGACAGGCTGTTGAGCAGACAGACCGACAGACTGGCGGGTAGGCAGACAAACAGACAGTGAGACAGACAGAAAGACAGAGAGACAGTGTGACAGACAGGCAGGCAGACAGTGGAACAGACACTGACTGACTGACTGACTGATTAACTGAGACACAGTAGGTTGTCTCTCTCCAGGCAGGCAGGCAGGCAGACAATGAGACAGGCAGACAGGCAGACAATGAGACAGGCAGACAGGCAGACGGACGGACGGACGGGCGGACAGACGGACACCAAAGCCCTGCTGCAAGCTCAACATACCTCAACCAATCATGCAGCTTCATGACTAGCCGCAGCAATAGACAGTATAGACTAATAATCTTCATTCATCTTCCAGATGACATCAGGAAGCGATAGGAAACGATTGGCCATGACCAGATGGTCCACCACACAGGCTGAGCAGCCGGCAGAAACACCAGGGAGCCTTAGAGGTCTGACCTTATCAGTGTCTCTCAGAGAGGAATGCCATCTATCGGTTACGTTGATTGAGCAGTGGAATGTCTGGGGATTTTTCCAGTAGACTGTGCCGCTGACTGTCACATGCTGTCTATCATGCTGTTTGTCTCTCTACCTCTCTCTCCTTCTTTTTCTCTGTGTTTACATGCTGCTTTACTCATCTCATATGTACAGTACCAGTCAAAAGTTTGGACAAAGCTACTCATTCAAGGGTTTTTCTTCATTTAAAAAAAAAATAATCCACATTGTAGAATAGTAGTGAAGACATCAATCCATGAAACAACACATATGGAATCATGTAGTAACTGAAAAAAGTGTTAAATTAAACAAATCAAAATATATTTTACATTTGAGATTCTTCGAAGTAGCCACACTTTGCCTTGATGACAGCTTTGCACACTCTTGGCATTCTCTCAACCAGCTTCATGAGGTAGTCACCTGGAAATAATTTAATTTAACAGGTGTGCCTTAGCCATTAGCCGTTAAAAATTAATTTGTGGTATTTCTTTACTTCTTAATGCTTTTGAGCCAATCAGTTGTGTTGTGACAAGGTAGGGGTGGTATACAGAAGATAGCCCTATTTGGTAAAAGACCAAGTCCATATTATGGCAAGAACAGCTTAAATAAGCAAAGAGAAACGACAGTCCATCATTGCTTTAAGACATGAAGGTCAATCAATCCAGAACATTTCAGTAGCAAAAAACAAGCTCTATGATGAAACTGGCTCTCATGAGGACCGTCACAGGAAAGGAAGACTCAGAGCTACCTATGCTGCAAAGGATACGTTCATTAGAGTTAAGTGCAGCTCAGAAATTGCAGCCAAAATAAATGCTTCACAGAGTTCAAGTAACAAACACATCTCAACATCAACTGTTCAGAGAAGACTGCATTAAACAGACCTTCATGGTCAAATTGCTGCAAAGAAACCATTACTAAAGGACACCAATAATAAGAAGAGACTTGCTTGGGACAAGAAACATGAACAATGGACAATAGACCGGTGTAAGTCTGTCCATTGGTCTGATGAGTCCTAATGTGAGATTTTTGGTTCCAACTGCCGTGTCTTTGTGAGATGCAGAGTAGGTGATCTCCGCATGTGTTGTTCCCACCGTGAAGCATGGATGAGGTGTGGCGGTGTGGGGGTGATTTTCTGGTGATACTGTTAAGGATTTATTTAGAATTCAAGGCACACTTAGTCAGCATGGCTACCACAGCATTCTGTAGAGATACGCCATTCCATCTGGTTTAAGCTTAGTATGACTATCATTTGTTTTTCAACAGGACAATGACCCAACACACCTCCAGGCTGTGTAATGACTATATGACCAAGAAGGAGAGTGATGGAGTGCTGCATCAGATGACCTGGCCTCCAACAATCGCCCGACCTAAACCCAATTGAAATGGTTAGGGATGAGTTGGACCGCAGAGTGAAGGAAAAGCAGCCAATAAGTGCTCAGCATATGTCGGAACTCCTTCAAGACTGTTGGAAAAGCATTCCAGGTGAAGCTGGTTGAGAGAATGCCAAGAGTGTGCAAAGCTGTCATCAAGACAAAAGTTGGCTACTTCAAAGGTTCTCAAATCTAAAATATATTTTGATTTGTTTAACACTTTTTTGGTAACTACGTGATTCCATATGTGTTATTTCATAGTTTTGGTGTCTTCACTATTATTCTACAATTATTATTCTCTCTCTCCCTCTCTCTCTCTCTCTCTCTCTCTCTCTCTCTCTCTCTCTCTCTCTCTCTCTCTCTCTCTCTCGGAATGTCACTTTAACAGCATAGCATAGCCAGTCCCCCTAGTTCCATGAAGGCTACAGCAGGCCCCTTGCATAGATCACTGTAATAGAGGACTGACACTTCCATGTCCTTCAATTCATTCATATTCTATATGGAACACATTCTATTCTATATCGGAATTACAGGGGCTTGGAGAGCTGTGGGCCTTTTATCTGAAGGTTGTCAATTTGAAACCTGTCTTGAGTTTTTAGCTCTGCTGGTAATATTGTTGTCTATGACAAAGCACATAGATTTGATCCTTTTTGTGATTTTCAATGCTTATTTGAGCATATTTATACACAATACACATATTATTCTACTCTTTCCGTCTTCCAACTGGGGTGAAATATTAAAGAATGAGTTCTGTAGAATCAGAAGTATACCTCTACACAGAAAACATTACAAATGAACATGCCTAACATTACAAATGAACATGCCTAACATTACAAATGAACATGCCTAACATTACAAATGAACATGCCTAACATTACAAATGAACATGCCTAACATTACAAATGAACATGCCTAACATTACAAATGAACATGCCTAACATTACAAATGAACATGCCTAACATTACAAATGAACATGCCTAACATTACAAATGAACATGCCTAACATTACAAATGAACATGCCTAACATTACAAATGAACAGGCATAACATTCAGTAACAGTTCTAATAGTTATCCCTCCCTCAAGCTGAAAGAGAAGCCCCCCTCATGCTGAAAGAGAACCCCCCCCCCTCATCCTGAAAAAGAACCCCCCCCTCATGCTGAAAGAGAAACCCCCCTCATGCTGAAAGAGAAACCCCCCTCATGCTGAAAGAGAACCCCCCTCAAGCTGAAAGAGAAACCCCCCTCATGCTGAAAGAGAAACCCGCCCATGCTGAAAGAAAAACACCCCTCATGCTGAAAGAGAAACCCCCCTCAAGCTGAAAGAGAAACACCCATCATGCTGAAAGAGGATCCCCCCTCAAGCTGAAAGATAAACCCCCCTCATGCTGAGAGAGAAAAACATATTTTATGAAAACTCCATCATGCATAACAATAATCCCAAACTTCCATAATATCAAATAAAAGTTTGATGCTTGGTTATGATTTTCAGGAAATAGTAAAACCGGTATAAATCATCATGATATAATGGCCCAGTTTAATACAAGAAAAACAATACCCGGAGGCATTTCTCATATCCTGTGACAGAGCTGGGGGCTAGACAGATGTGACAGCACAGAGCGTGTGTCCCAAACAGTACCCTATTCCTTATGTAGTGCATTACTTTTGACGACAACCCTTCCCGGGCGTGGTCAAAAGTAGTGCATTAAATAAGGAATAGGGTACCATTTGGAACTCAAAGGGAGGTGTCAGTTCTAGAATGACAGCCTCTTTACCTCTGAGTTCTAAAGATTCTCAAGGTTCAGCGAGCGACCATTAGCCAATAGCCACTCATTGTACAGACAGGTGCAATGTTCAGGGAACTCTGACTTTCAACCAAACTTCACAGGAGCTGCAGCCTTCACAGCCAGTCCAAACTTGCTTCCTGGCCCACATCCTTCAATGTTTGTAGATCTGATGGGTCTGGATAGGTATAAGGAGATTGTTAACACTTTACACATCTACAACCTACAAGGATTAAGACAAAGGGTAAAACGTATAGGCTACTGTTTAATCTAATCATCCTCTATGTCAGGGGGGCCGACAACCTAAGAGTAGTCATTAACTAGGGGCTCGATTCAAAGCCGTATCGGAGAAGTTCCGTGTTATAGTGTGATTTCAATCTAAAGGTAATTACATACGCAGCAT
This sequence comes from Oncorhynchus kisutch, assembly GCF_002021735.2. Lineage (NCBI taxonomy): Eukaryota > Metazoa > Chordata > Actinopteri > Salmoniformes > Salmonidae > Oncorhynchus > Oncorhynchus kisutch. Next base: position 38,924,020 of record NC_034197.2, read on the forward strand.
GTACCGCGAATGCAGTCTCTGCTAACATTGGAACATTACCTTTAAATGTAGAATAATATAAGGCGTAACTTCAGCGATACGGATTGAATCGAACCCTACATCAAGGAAAAGCATAAACTTATATAGGGTAGAGAAAACACAAAACAACAGACCTTGCAAGGAAAGCAAACTAGAGCTGCTGTCTCGATCCAGAAATCATAAATAGAAATGATTGGGCTGAAATGAGAAGGCATTTTCTGTTACCTCATTGTTCAGTCCCCCCCTTCTCTCTCTCTCTCCTTATCTCTGCACCTCTCTCTTTCCCTCTCCCTGTTCCCCCCCCTCTCTCTCTCCCTTCTTCCCTGTTCCCCCCCTCTCTCTCTCTCTCTCGTTCTCGTTGTCCCTCTCTCTCTCTCTCTCTCTCCCTCCCCCTCTCCCTCTCCCTGCACCCCTCACTCTCTCAAAACCTCCCTCCCTGTCCCCCCCCCTCTCTCCCTTCTTCCCTGTACCTGTCCCCCCTCTCTCTCTCTCGTTCTCGTTGTCCCTCTCTCTCTCTCTCTCTCTCTCTCTCTCCCTCCCCCTCTCCCTGCCCCCCTCACTCTCGCAAAACCTCCCTCCCTGTTCTCCCCCCTCTCTCTCCCTTCTTCCCTGTAACTGCCCCCCCCTCTCTCTCTCTCTCTCTCTCTCTCGTTCTCGTTGTCCCTCTCTCTCTCTCTCCCTCCCTCCCCCTCTCCCTCTCCCTGCCCCCCTCACTCTCTCAAAACCTCCCTCCCTGTACCTGTCCCCCCCCCTCTCTCTCTCCCTCCCTCCCCCTCTCCCTCTCCCTCTCCCCCCCCCCCCTCTCTCTCTCACCTTATTGTTCAGACCTACAGCCTTTCAGCCCATATAGGATCCCAGAAGGGCCACTAAGTATTGCTTGTGTTCCAAATAGAAAACAATTCCCTGTATGGTGCACTACTGTTGACCAGAGACCTATGGGTCCAAGTCAAACAATTAGTGCACTATCAAGGGAATAGGGTTTCATTTGGGATGAACACTATATTTCTGTCACCTGGTTCAACCATCTTCACTGTAGCCTGATTCTTTATATTACAAAAAATAACGTTGTTTTGGTAATTTGATTCGGATGATCATTTTCAATTGTCAAGGAGGAGAGATGGTTTCAGTCACAGCTCTCTGGGATGAACAGCTAAAAGCTTGTTGTTGATACCCATAACACTGTCTGCAATACAGAGCAATCCCTCCACATGTGTAGAATAACATATGAGTTTGACATAGAGGGCACGTTACGGGTACATCTTATAACACTGCAACAGGCAAGCTCAATCAAGAGCAGAAAACAAATCCTTCCTGAACCCAGGTGTGAACAGAATGTGAGACTGGAGACAGAGCTTCAAGGAAAAGAGGAAGTCACTATGAGCCTTTTCTCTCTCCTTGTCCACTCTGTCTGTCTAGTGATTATGAAGAGGAGCTCATTGAATATGTATATGATGAGAGAGAGAGAGAGAGTAGAGCACAGCACATCCATGGCAGGATCTGGGTCAGGTTGATGAGCCCTCCTTATTTGGTGAAGCAGGATGTTAGTGTGTGTGTGTGTGTGTGTGTGTGTGTGTGTGTGTGTGTGTGTGTGTGTGTGTCACAAGACGTCTATATTCCTCGTGAGAAGACACGCTGATCTGAGATCAGAGCCCACAACCTTTCTTTCTAGACTGGCGTACCATGTCTTTATTATTCATAGACCATCCATTCCAGCTGAAGAGAGCATATAACCACTCTTCTTCGAGGACCACAATGTCTATTTCGTGTTTTCATTGTCTGTGACATAGAATTTATGAATTCAAATTCATTGATTGGTTAGACTTTCTACTTTTTGTTATCTGAAACCATTTTGACCTCTTCCCATTCTTATTCTTGAAGTGTAGCTTGCTCTTGCTCTCCTGCTCTCTCTCTCTTTCACTCTCCTGCTGCCTCTCTCTCTCTCTCTCTCTCTCTCTCTCTCTCTCTCTCTCCCTCCCTCCCTCCCTCCCTCCCTCCCTCCCTCCCTCCCTCTCTCTCCCTCTCTCTCTCTCTCTCTCTCTCTCTCTCTCTCTCTCTCGCTCTCTCTCTCTCTCTCTCTCTCTCTCTCTCTCTCTCTCTCTATGTTTTTGTATCTGGGTCAACATAGGACCACGTCTATCAGCACCATCTTATAACTTCTGTGATTGCAGTGTCTGTTGAAACACTTTGACATATCAAATTGCAATCACTGTTAATAACACTGAAGATTGGTCCTATTCCCCTTTGATTGGTTCCCCTCTGAATAGATCCATCTCAGTCTGATAAGAAATGTTTCTCATGACCAAGTGACAAATGGTAACCAACGATTGGAGACTCCCAATGGAGACTGTTGTCTTCCGATCTCAGGAACAGCCACAGATTATTATATCTCTATGGAGACAACCCATTCACAGAGTGATCAACAGTAGTGATGTAGTTTGTGTTTGAGATTGACTACATTGCAGTCGCACTGCACAGAATCACTAATCACCATCCATTTCATATTAAAAGTTATTGCTTTTAGTCTAGGACCAGGCTTAATCTGTGTCCAGGAAACAGACACATTTTTGCGAATCTGAGCAGACACTAAAATAAATCTTTATCACTATGCTTAGTAAGTCCAGACCAGCTCCTTAAAGTACAGTCACAACGAGGGAAATTCTGAGACTCAGACAGTAAACAATTTTTCTTAAAACGTTTTCTAACCGCCTAACTCACCCATATCCTCAAAAGGTCATCTGGTTCCTCCCACACAGCAGAAAGTCAAAATGTCAGACAGACACTACAAACACACACACAAACCTCAGAAACATTTATATAATAAGAGATGAATGTTCTCCTCCACAGAATCAACCATATTTATATATGTGTGTGTATATATATATGCAGTGGCCTTCAGCAAGTATTCACACCCCTTTGTTGTTGTGTTACAAAATGGATGCACAAAATGGATGCACAAAATGGATGCACAAAATTGATTTTATTGTCATTGTTTTGTCAAGACTCAAAAGACTCTAGAAACATTGTACCGTTTGTAAAAAAAATTATCTCTATATATATATTCTCTTTCCTTCTCATTCCAAGGTGTTTCTTTATTATTACTATGTTCTACATTGTAGAATAATAGTGAAGACATCAAAACCATGAAATAACACATACGGAATCATGTAGTAACCAAAAAAGTGTCTAATATAATATATAGTTTAAACCAGAGCCCATAGTTTTAACCAGAGCCCATAGTTTAAACCAGAGCCCATAGTTTAAACCAGAGCCTATAGTTTAAACCAGAGCCCATAGTTTAAACCAGAGCCCATAGTTTTAACCAGAGCCCATAGTTTAAACCAGAGCCCATAGTTTAAACCAGAGCCCATAGTTTAAACCAGAGCCCATAGTTTAAACCAGAGCCCATAGTTTTAACCAGAGCCTATAGTTTAAACCAGAGCCCATAGTTTAAACCAGAGCCCATAGTTTAAACCAGAGCCTATAGTTTAAACCAGAGCCCATAGTTTTAACCAGAGCCCATAGTTTAAACCAGAGCCCATAGTTTAAACCAGAAACCATAGTTTAAACCAGAGCCCATAGTTTTAACTAGATCCCATAGTTTTAACCAGAGCCCTATTGTCTCTGTTCAGAATTAGTGCAGTATGGTACCATTTGAGACACATACTTTAATTATCTGTTGCAGCATGTTTAGTGCCTTCAACACCTAGTGCCTCCAACACCTAGTGCCTCCAACACCTAGTGCCTCCAACACCTAGTGCCTCCAACACCTAGTGCCTCCAACACCTAGTGCCTCCAACACATACCATAAGCAGCTAGCTAATCAGGTTAAGGGGGATACCTAGTCAGTTGCACAACTGAATGGATTCAACTGAAATGTGTCATCCGTATTTAACCCAACCCCTCTGAATCATAATCAACATCCACATCTTCGGCACCCAGGGAACAGTGGGTTAACTGCCTTGCTGAGGGGCAGAACGATTTTTACCTTGTCAGCTCTGGGATTCGATCCAGCAAACTTTCGGTTACTGGCCCAACGCTCTAACCCCTAGGTTACCTGCCACCCCTAATAATTTTACCTCAGGATGCTAACCAAACCAATTTAGTGTGTGTTGTGTACTCTAACCACACAAGACTGCATCTACAACATTTCTCATCTGGGAGGGAATTACAATGAAACAAGAAGGGGTACTCCACTCCACATATCATACATTATGTCTTTATGGCTTTCCTCATCACCACACCAGCGGACACTAGCATGTGTGTGTGTGTGTGTGTGTGTGATGTGATGAACCCATCAGTAGTGTCTTCTCTGGTGGGCAGCTTACTCTGACTAATGTAGCTAGCACATATAGAGGTGTCGTTAACGTTAGTCTTTAACCCCTTTATAGCTTTCTGTTAACCTCTCCACCACAATTAGTCCATTTCCATAGTAACGACAACTCCAGCACTTTAAATTCTCCCTGCGATCAGGAGGTGAAATGGAGTGGGGGAGGAGAGAATAAGGGAAGGGAGGGAGAGAGAGTCAGAGAGAGAGACAGAGAGAGACAGAGAGAGAGACAGAGAGAGAGAGAGAGAGAGACACACAGAGAGAGAAACACACAGAGAGAGACACACAGAGAGAGAGAGTCAGAGAGAGAGACAGGGGTGTAGGGAAGTTGGAGAGGCAGAAGGATGGAGGCAGAAGGATGGAGAGGGAGAGAGAGAGAGAGACAGATAGAGAGAGAGAGGCAGAGAGAGAGAGAGCGTGAGGGAGAGAGAGAGAGAGAGAGACAGAGAGAGAGAGAGAGAGAGAGACAGAGAGAGAGACAGAGAGAGACAGAGAGAGAGAGAGAGAGAGAGAGAGACAGAGAGAGAGAGTCAGAGAGAGAGACAGAGAGACACACAGAGAGAGAGACAGAGAGACAGAGAGAGAGGGGTGTAGGGAAGTTGGAGAGGATAAGGCAGAAGGATGGAGAGGGAGAGAGAGAGGAAAGGAAAGGGGAGAAAGAGAGCACTGAAGAGGGGGAAAGAGAGAGAAAGAGAGAGAGGGATACACCTCTACAAGGCGACAGTCCCAACCTGCCAGGACTCTGAAAGACATCATACTCAACTGCAGCCCCAGCACCTCACACAGGAGCAAAAGAGCAATGAACACCCCTCCCAGATCTGCACGACTCCCTCTCAGACCAGCAACACTCCCTACCAGACCTGCAAGACTCCCACCCAGACCTGCAAGACTCCCACCCAGACCTGCAAGACTCCCACCCAGACCTGCAAGACTCCCTCCCAGACCTACAAAACTCCCTCCCAGACCTGCAATACTCCCTCTCAGACCAGCAAGACTCCCTCCCAGACTAGCAAGACTCCCTCCCAGACCAGCAAGACTCCCTCTCAGACCAGCAAGACTCCCTCTCAGACCAGCAAGACTCCCTCCCAGACCAGCAAGACTCCCTCCCAGACCTGCAAGACTCCCTCGCAAACCTGTGAGACCTCACCCCAGACCTGGGTTACAGGTTACAGAGAGCTGCAAGACTCTCTGTAGAGTCCCATCTGAAGTCCCATCCAGGTTACAGAGAGCTGGTAGTCCCTTCCACCAAACTACCAGGTGTGAAACAGGGAAGAGACACAGAGGGTATGCTAATTTGGTATAGAGCAGACCTAATTCACTCTATTAAATTAGTCAAAACAGGCACATTTTACATCTGGCAAGAAATTAATAAGGAAATAATCTCAACAGAGAAACATTTCCTCATGTGTGCTACCTATATCCCCCCTAATAGAATCCCCATACTTTAACAATGACGGTTTCTTCATCCTAGAGGGGGAGATTTAAAAGGCCCAAGGTCCAGGCCCAGGGACATGTACTAGTCTGTGGCAACCTGAAACTCTCAGCACACAGGGGGACAAACACCTAACTGGAGGTGACAGCATTCCCTCCCCAACTTTGACAAAACAACCAACAAAAATGGGTCACAACTCTTGCAGCTCTGTCGCACGCGGGGTCTGTACTAGTCAATGGTAGATTTGGAGGGACTCCTACTGTAGGTACACCTACAGCTCATCCCTTGGCAGTTGTATTGTAGAGTACTTTATCAACGAGCTTTCAGAGCGTTCACAGTCAGTCTACTTATACCCCTATCAGATCACAGAAAAATTACAGTCTTCCTGAACAGAGCAATACTCAATCATGAGGCATCAACGCCAAGCAAACTGCATACTATTAAGACATGCTATAGATGGAAGGAAAGTAGTGTAGAAACCTACCAAAAAACTATTGGCCAACAAAAAAATTCAAACCCTTTTAGACAACTTCCTGGACAAAATGTTTCACTGTAATAGTGAAGGTGAAACTTCACAGTAGAAAGCCTAAACAGTATATTTGACCGTTCAGCTTCCCTATCAAATAAAAAAGAAACCTAAGAACAATTAACAGCAATGACAAATGGTTTAAAGAAAAATGCAAAAACCCAAGAAATAAGAAACCTATGAGAAATGAGAAACCTTATCCATGCAAAAACCTGAATGTACACCTTCATAACGGTGGAACACTAAAACAGTAAAGAAATAAACTACGGAAACATTTTTAAAAAGCACGTCAGAAACGAGCTAAACGTAATGGAATAATTAATAGAATCGAACCACTTCTTGAAAATGTTAAACACACTAAACAAACAGCAACACAAAGAGGTATCTATCAAAATGAAGATGGATGGATAAACCACTTCTCCAATCTTTTTTGCCCTATAACAAAGAACAAATAGCAAATAAAGATATACAGTTGAAGTCTGAAGTTTACATACACTTAGGTTGGAACCATTAAAACTCATTTTTCAACCACTCAACAAATTTCTTGCTAACAAACTATAGTTTGGCAAGTCGGTTAGGACATCTACTTTGTGCATGACACAAGTAATTATTCCAACAATTGTTTACAGACAAATTATTTCACTTCTAATTCATTGTATCACAATTCCAGTGCGTCAGAAGTTTACATACACTAAGTTGACTGGGCCTTCAAACAGCTTGGAAAATTACAGAAAACTATGTCATGGCTTTAGAAGCTTCTGATAGGCTAATTGACATCATTTGAGTCAATTGGAGGTGTACCTGTGGATGTATTTCAAGGCCTACCTTCAAACTCAATGCCTCTTTGCTTGACATCATGGAAAACCCCCCAAAAATCAGCCAAGACCTCAGAAAAAATTGTAGACCTCCACAAGTCTGGTTCATCCTTGGGAGCAATTTCCAAACGCCTGAAGGTACCACGTTCATCTGCACAAAACAATAGTACGCAAGTATAAACACCATGGGACCACGCATCCGCCATACCACTCAGGAAGGAAACGCATTCTGTCTCCCAGAGATGAACGTACTTTGGTGCGAAAAGTGAAAAATCAAACCCAGAACAACAGCAAAGGACTGTGTGAAGATGCTGGAGGACACAGGTACAAAAGACTTCAACTGTACATGATCAATTATTAATCTTAGAATCAACTATTAAAGACTTCCAGAACCCACTAGATTCTCCAATTCCATTGAAAGAATTACAGTTCAAAATAAGAACCATCCAACCCAGAATGGCCTGTGGTGTTGATGCTATCCAGAGAGAAATTATTAAATATACAGACCACAAATTCCAACTGGCTATACTTAAACTCTTTAACATCATCCTCAGCTCTGGCATCTTCCCCAATATTTGGAACCAAGGACTGATTACCCCAATCCACAAAAGTGGAGACAAATTTGAGCCCATTAACTACTGTGGGATATACGTCAACAGCAACATCGGGAAAATCCTCGGCATTATCATTAACAGCAGACTCCAGACTTCCTTCTTTCCTAAGAGCCATGCGCTGAGACAGGGATTCAGCATGAGCCCCACCCTCTTCAATATTTATATAAATGAATTGGCAAGGGCACTAGAACAGTCTGCAGCACCTGGCCTCGCCCTTCTAGATTCTGAGGTCAAATGACTGATATTGTGCTTCTGTCCCCAACCAAGAAGGGCCTACTGTAGCACCTAGATCTTCTCCACAGATTCTATTAGACCTGGGCCCAGAAAGTGAATCTTAGTAAGATAAAAAATGGTCTTCCAAAAAAGGTCCAGTTGACCGCAAATACAAATTCCATCTAGACACCGTTGCCCTAGAGCACACAAAAAACTATACATACCTCAGCCTAAACCGCAGCACCACAGGTACCTTTCACAAAGCTGTGAACAATCTGAGAGATAAAGCAAAGAAAGGCCTTCTATGCCATCAAAAGGAACATACAATTTTACATCCCAATTAGGATTTCACAAAAAGAAATCCCGCTAATGATTAAAATCCAGAAAAGAGCCATTAACTTCTACAACCACCTAAGTATCCATACTGCCGGTAGATACACTACCTTGTGATATAACAACCGATGTTAAATTATCATGGTCAAGTCATATTGGGAAAGATGGGGAGAGGTATCTCTGTTACAAAAAAAGATGTTCTGCGTTTTTGACACTGTACTAGTTGTTCAGGCACTGGTCCCAACTTGATTACTGTCCGGTAATATGGTCAAGTGGAGCAAAGAAAGACTTAGCAAAGATGTCTAAAAACAGAGCAGCGTGCCTTGCCCTTAACCGCATATATAGAACTAACATCAACGTTTATTTAACTAGGCAAGTCCATTAAGAACAAATTCATTGTTACAATGACGACCTACCCCAGCCAAACCCGAACAACGCTGGGGCAATTGTGCACCGCCCTATGGAACTCCCAATCACAGCCAGTTGTGATGCAGCCCAGAATCAAACCAGGGTTTGTAGTGACACCTCTAGCACTGAGATGCAATGCCTTAGACCACGGCACCACTCGGGAGCCCTCGGGAGCATGCATGCCAGTATATCCTGGTTGAGGGTTGATGAGAGATTAACTGCTTCTCTAATGAGAAATATTACAGTGACAAAAATTCCAGATGGTCTGTATAAACAAAGAGCATTCAGCTCAGACACCCTACAAGATCTGCCACCAGGGGTCTCTTCACAGTCCCCATGTCCAAACCGAATTCACGGCAACGCACAGTTTTATACAGAGTCATGATCGCATGGAACTCACTTCCATTCTCCAATTACTTAAGCGAACAGCAAAATGTTCTCTAAAAAACGACTCATGGAATGGCAGGAACTATAAGGGGACACACACACAAACACATGCACACACACACAGACACAGTAACACACAAATCATTTTAGTTGTAATGGTTGTATTCTTTTTTTAGTCACGTTGTTTGTATATCGTTGTAATTTAAAATTGTGTGACATTCCTTGGCTATCAGTGTTTTGTTACTTTCATGTTTTGTGTTTTTTTTCGTGGACCCTAGAAAGAGTAGCTGCAGCTTCTGCAAAAGCTAATGGGGATCCAACTAAACAAAATAAACAAAGAAATCAGGAAACTAGTGTCAGCAAATACCTGATGTCACCAAGACACGTGTTCACCAACAGAGCACAGACAAGAGAAGAGAGTGACAGCAAGGATGAGGAAATAGAACACTATTTACACTCAATTCAAGACCCAAGTATCTACATTAAAACCACTATACCATAACGTACACAATGGACTAAGGAAATAGATAGATAAATATCTAAACAGTTAGATGGGAATGGATCCAAAGTAACCATATTGCGAGTAGCTTCCTTCTATATTAACGCTAACCAGAGACAGAATGGAAATAGATAGTTGAAGAATGGATCCAAAGTATCCATATTGCGAGTAGCTTCCTTCTATAGTAACGCTAACCAGAGACAGAATGGAAATAGATAGTTGAAGAATGGATCCAAAGTATCCATATTGCGAGTAGCTTCCTTCTATAGTAACGCTAACCAGAGACAGAATGGAAATAGATAGTTGAAGAATGGATCCAAAGTATCCATATTGCGAGTAGCTTCCTTCTATAGTAACGCTAACCAGAGACAGAATGGAAATAGATAGTTGAAGAATGGATCCAAAGTATCCATATTGCGAGTAGCTTCCTTCTATAGTAACGCTAACCAGAGACAGAATGGAAATAGATAGTTAAAGAATGGATCCAAAGACACACATCCAAATTGTTTGTTCCAGTCCAAACTAATCTTATTTCGAGTAACCTACAACTACTGTAACCTTAACTCTACAGATAGATCCAGATAGATCCAGATAGATCCAGATCAATAGCCCAGCCTCCCATTCATGTTCACTGTGCAGAGACAGACACTAACACTGACAGGTGCAGGCAATACTGTACATGCCTTTGTTATGGGAGAGGCTTGAGTTGTTCATCAAAGCCCTTTGGCCATGAAGAAAGTAATAACCTCTTAGATCATTGTGTTTTCCAATACCAAGGCAGCTACAGCTGTACAGCTCCAGCTATAGTGCTGGTAGCCAGTTGATAAAATGCCTTTCCAATTCCACTGCAGGTAAAATGTAGGCAATGAATGGGTAAATGTCCAGTAGTGATTTTAAGCTCTATTACCATTCAGTGTGGGGGGGGGGGGTCTCTCTCTAATTAATAACTAGGACAATGCTGGGCCAAACCCGGACAATGCTGGTACAAACTCCGACAATGCTGGGCCAAACCCGGACAATGCTGGGCCAAACCCGGACAATGCTGGGCCAAACCCGGACAATGCTGGGCCAAACCCCGACAATGCTGGGCCAAACCCCGACAATGCTGGGCCAAACCCGGACAATGCTGGGCCAATTGTGCACCACCTAATCACAGCCGGTTGTGATACAGCCTGGAATCAAAAAACAAGGGTCTGTACTGACACCTCTTAGCACTGAGATGCAGTGCCTTAGACCGCTGTGCCACTCGGGAGCCCTAATGTTGGTTGTTCCTATGCTATTCCTCACACTGTCCGTTCTGAATTCACTGTGGGCTTATACGAAATTGCATCATCATCATCATGTCAAATCAAAGTTTATTTGTCGTGTGCGCTGAATATACGCGTAGACCTTACAGTGAAATGCTTTTTTTTACCCCCTTTTCGTGGTATCCAATTGTTAGTAATTACTGTGTTGTCTCATCGCTACAACTCCCATATGGGCTCAGGAGAGACAAAGGTCGAAATCCACACGTCCTCCGAAACACAACCCAACCAAGCCGCACTGCTTCTTAACACAGCGCGCATCCAACCCGGAAGCCAACCGCACCAATGTGTCGGAGGAAACACTGTGCACCTGGCGACCTTGGTTAGCATGCACTGCGCCTGGCCCGCCACAGGAGTCGCTGGTGCGCGATGAGACAAGGATATCCCTACCGGCCAAACCCTCCCTAACCCGGACGACGCTAGGCCAATTGTGCGTCGCCCCACGGACCTCAGAGCCTGGGCGCGAACCCAGAGTCTCTGGTGGCACAGCTAGCGCTGCAATGCAGTGCCCTAGACCACTGCGCCACCCGGGAGAAATTTGTGCTTACTTACAAAATGCTTACTTACAAGCCCTTAACCTTAATTTTAACAGTGCATTGTCCGGGTAGCCATTTGATTAGCTACTCAGGAGTCTTATGGCTTGGGGGTAAACACTTGGTGTGAGAAAGCTGTGTTCCGTACGCCTGTACACGCCCCACGTGTGTGTATACAGATGTAGGATCTTAATTTGATGTTTCAGTTGAACTTTCCTGCAATGAAGGAAATGTAAAACTTGTGTATTTTGAAGTTGAAAAAGGCTTCTGAAGTATCAATGTATAAAGACACTACAAACATGTCCATTCATTATAATCTACATACTATTCCAAATGTCCTGTTGCTACAGGATTACTTTCCTGCTGTAGCAAACTGGGTCAAATTAAGATCCAACATCTGTAAACAGTAAGTGTGTACGCACTACATGCATGCATGTGTTTGTGTAGACATGCATATGATGGTTTAAACAAAGGAGTGAATCCATTGACAACAATAGATGTGAAGAACAGTGGGTTGTGGATGTGTAGAATAGACTTACTATGAATCTTCCTTTCACCATCCAATTAACAGCTTCCTACTGTAGTAGCCCCCTCAATATTACCTGGCTGTCAGGGGACAATCCTAACCACTGCATGATGATGATATACAGAAAACCCCCACACACCTTTGCAATAACAATATACAGTAGAGAAGCACAGGCAGACGCAGAGCAGTCATATCTCACACTAGTATTGGAGACAGTTTACTGTAAAAAAAGAAGAAGAAAGTGTACAAATTGTATTAATAAGAGAACCATTAGAGAACCAGAATGCTGGTGAGTATGTACAGTATCTACAGTATCTGGGGAGTATGTACAGTATCTAAAGTATCTGGGGAATATCTACAGTACCTACATTATCAGGGGAGTATGTACAGTATCTGGTGAATATCTACAGTGTCTACAGTATCTACAGTATCTGGGGAGTATGTACAGTATCTACAGTATCTGGGGAGTATGTACAGTATCTAAAGTATCTGGGGAATATCTACAGTACCTACATTATCAGGGGAGTATGTACAGTATCTGGTGAATATCTACAGTGTCTACAGTATCTACAGTATCTGGGGAGTATGTACAGTATCTACAGTATCTGGTGAATATCTACACTAGCTACATTATCTGGTGAATATCTACAGTATCTACATTATCTACAGTATCTGGGGAGTATGTACAGTATCTACAGTATCTGGGGAGTATGTACAATATCTACAGAATCTACAGTATCTGGGGAGTATCTACAGTATCTGGTGAATATCTACAGTATCTACAGTATCTGGTGAATATCTATAGTATCTGTAGTATATGGTGAGTATCTACAGTATCTGGGGAGCATCTGCAGTATCTACAGTATCTGGTGAGTATGTACAGCATCTACAATATCTGGTGAATATCTATAGTATCTACAGTATCTGGTGAATATCTACAGTAGCTACAGTATCCACAGTAACTGGTGAATATCTACAGTATCTACAGTATCCACAGTAACTGGTGAATATCTACAGTATCTACAGTATCCACAGTAGCTGGTGAATATCTACAGTATGTACAGTATCTGGGGAGTATCTACAGTATCTACGGAGTATGTACAGTATCTGGTGAATATCTACAGTATCTACAGTATCTGGTGAAAATCTACAGTATCTGGTGAATATCTACAGTATGGACAGTATCTGGGGAGTATCTACAGTATCTATGGAGTATGCAGAGTATGTACAGTATCTGGTGAATATCTACAGTATCTACAGTATCTGGTGAGTATCTACAGTATCTGGTGAGTATCTACAGTATCTACAGTATCTGGTGAGTATGTAAAGTATCTACAGTATCTACAGTATCTGGTGAATATCTACAATATCTGTGAATATCTACAGTATCTGGTGAATATCTACAGTATCTACAGTATCTGGTGAATATCTACAGTATCTACACTATCTACACTATCTACATTATCTGGTGAATAGCTACAGTATCTACAGTATCTGGTGAATATCTACAGTATCTGGTGAGTATCTACAGTATCTGGTGAATATCTACAGTATCTACATTATCTGGTGAATATCTACAGTATCTGGTGAATATCTACAGTATCTGGTGAATATCTACAGTAGCTGGTGAGTATCTACAGTAGCTGGTGAATATCTACAGTATCTGGTGAATATCTACAGTATCTGGTGAGTATCTACAGTATCTGGTGAATATCTACAGTATCTACATTATCTGGTGAATATCTACAGTATCTGGTAAATATCTACAGTATCTGGTGAATATCTACAGTATGTGCTGAATATCTACAGTATCTGGTGAATATCTACAGTATCTGGTGAATATCTACAGTATCTACTTAACATCTACAGTATCTGGTGGATATCTACAGTATCTGGTGAATATCTATAGTATCTGGTAAATATCTACAGTATCTGGTGAATATCTACAGTATGTGCTGAATATCTACAGTATCTGGTGAATATCTACAGTATCTGGTGAATATCTACAGTATCTACTTAATATCTACAGTATCTGGTGGATATCTACAGTATCTGGTGAATATCTATAGTATCTGGTGAATATCTACAGTATCTGGTGAATATCTACAGTATCTGTGAATATCTACAGTATCTGGTGAATATCTACAGTATCTGCTGAATATCTACAGTATCTGTTGAATATCTACAGTATCTGATGAATATCTACATTATCTGGTGATATATCTACAGTATCTCCTGAATATCTACAGTATCTGGTTAGTATCTACAGTATCTGGTGAATAACTACAGTATCTGGTGAATATCTACAGTATCTGGTGAATATCTACAGGATCTACAGTATCTGGTGAATATCTACAGTATCTGGTGAACATCTACAATATCTGGTGAATATCTACAGTATCTACAGTATCTGGTGAATATCTACAGTATCTGGTGAATATCTACATTACCTACAGTATCTGGTGGATATCTACAGTATCTACATTATCTGGTGAATATCTACTGTAACTACAGTATCTGGTGAATATCTACAGTATCTGGTGAATACCTACAGTATCTGCTGAATATCTAAAGTATCTGGTGAATATCTACAGTATCTGCTGAATATCTACAGTATCTGCTAAATATCTACAGTATCTGGTGAGTATCTACAGTATCTACAGTATCCGGTGAATATCTACAGTATCTGGTGAATATCTACACTATCTGGTGAATATTTACACTATCTGGTGAATATCTACAGTTTCTGCTGAATATCTACAGTATCTGCTGAATATCTACAGTATCTGGTGAATATCTACAGTATCTGGTGAATATCTACAGTATCTACATTATCTGATGTGTATCTACAGTTGCTACAGTATCTTGTGAGTGTCTACAATATTTACAGTATTTACAGTATCTGGTGGGTATCTATAGTATCTACAGTATCTGGTGAATATCTACAGTATCTGGTGAATATCTACATTACCTACAGTATCTAGTGAGTATCTACATTATCTACAGTATCTGGTGGGTATCTACAATATCTGGTGAGTATCTATAGTATCTCATACACTCTTAAGTGCAGAACCGATGATGGACAAAGTACAGGAATGACATTTCAAAAGGGCAGAACGCCCATATTTAAAGGGGCTCTGAGGTCATTCAATGGCACTCAGTGGAGGCTTACCTAATGAGATGTAAATCTCAAGTAATCAAACCTTACTGAGGAAGATCACAATGACACAATCAGACCTTTGAGCTCCGGGGCTTAACTTAACATGCTACAGGGCAGCCCGGGGAAAGGCTGTGTGGGGAACAAGAATAATAATGAGCACCCCAATTATATAATTGACCTGTCTTACAGAAACCCTGCTGAAGCCTCAGCTTCCACTTCATAGTGTATTTAGCTCCATGGCAGCCCTCAGAGTAAGTTGTTCTCCAGTTAGTACACTCTTAGAAAACAGGGTTCCAAAAGGGATCTTCAACTGTCCACATAGGAGAACCCTTTTAGGTTCCAGATAGGAACCATTTTTGTTCCAGGTACTGTAGAACTCTTTTGGGTTGACATGTAGAACCCTCTGTCGAAAGGATTTTAAATGGAACCCAAATGTTTCTTCAAAAGGTTCTCCTATGGGGACAGCTGAATAACCGTTTTAGGTTCTAGATAGCACTTTTTTCTAAGAGTGAACTAGCAGCCAAACATCTGTCTGAGCTGGTGGTTTTAGAAGACAGAGAAAGAGAGGGAGAGAGATGGGGTGGAGAAAGAGAGAGAAACAGAGAGAGAGGTGACTACACCATTCAACAACAAAGAGACATATGAATCAGCCTGCCACTCAGACTACAAACACCTTCACTGCACTATCAATAGGAGAGAGAGAGAGAGAGAGAGAGAGAGAGAGAGAGAGAGAGAGAGAGAGAGAGACAGAGAGAGAGAGAGAGAGAGAGAGAGAGAGAGAGAGAGAGAGAGAGACAGAGAGAGAGGTGACTACACCATTCAACAACAAAGAGACATATGAATCAGCCTGCCACTCAGACTACAAACACCTTCACTGCACTATCAATAGGAGAGAGAGAGAGAGAGAGAGAGAGAGTGGTAGCACTGATTTTATGATAAATAAGAAATTAAGAAAGAAAGAAATGACATAGTAAATCAATAATTACACTGTAATAAGCAATGAAGTAGGGAAGGGTCATGTTCATTAGGGCACAATGGAAAACGTATTAAAAAAAATTGCAATGGAAAACAAAAATGTTATGCTTCATATTGAACAACTTCAAGGAGTCCTTTTTTGTTTCAGGCAGTTTCTAACTCAGTCTGGTGCCTAATGAACTAGACCCTGACTACTTTTTAACATTTTGTTTTTAATTTTATTTCACCTTTGTTTAACCAGGTAGGCCAAGTTGAGAACAAGTTCTCATTTACAACTGCGACCTGGCCAAGATAAAGCAAAGCAGTGCGACAAAAACAACAACACAGAGTTACACATGGAAAAAACAAACGTATAGTCAATAACACAATAGAAACATCTGTAAACAGTGTGTGCAAATGGAGTAAGAAGGTAAGACAATAAATAGGTCAATAGTAGCGAAGTAATAACAATTTAGCAATTTTGTCAGCGCCGTGTGTATAGGTGGCAGGGAAGTCAGGCACAGGAGACTCAAAATGGAGTGTAAATGGAGTCTTTTAATAAATGTCCACAGAACATGCTCCATAACACTAAACAGTACAGACATGAAAAAACATGGGTACGAGGACCCGTCGCGCACCAACACAACAAATAAACACTGACAATAAAACAATCTCTGACAAAGATATGAGGGGACACAGAGGCTTAAATACACAACAGGTAATGAATGGGATTGAAAACAGGTGTGTGGGAAGACAAGACCAATGGAAAATGAAAAATGGATCAATGATGGCTAGAAGACCGGTGATGTCGAACGCCGAGCACCGCCCGAACAAGGAGAGACAACGACTTCAGTAGAAATCGTGACAAATTTACACAGCTGAGTATGTGAAAGTAGAAATACTGGTGTGCAAAAGAGCAGGATACCTCTCCATATGATACCGAGGTATGGTCTTATTCTCACTCCCAAATATCAAATACTGTAGGTGGCAAACCCTACATTGTCAAAAAAAAACAATATACTTGTCACGTTCTGACCTTTATTTCCTTTGTTTTGTCATTATTTAGTATGGTCAGGGCGTGAGTTGGGTGGGCAGTCTATGTTTGTTTTTCTATGATTTGGGTATTTCTATGTTTCGGCCTAGTATGGTTCTCAATCAGAGGCAGGTGTCATTAGTTGTCTCTGATTGAGAATCATACTTAGGTAGCCTGGGTGTCACTGTGTGTTTGTGGGTGATTGTTCCTGTCTCTGTGTTTGCACCAGATAGGACTGTTTAGGGTTTCACACGTTTCTTGTTTTTGTAATCAGTTGTTCATGTGTACGTTTACGTATTAAAAGAACCATGGACGCTTAGCACGACGCATATTGGTCCTCTGATCCTTTTCGCCTCTCCTCTTCGGAAGAAGAGGAGGAAATCCTTGACAATACTGCAATTTCACAATTTGAGCCCAGACAAACAAAAATTATTGAACCATCCATCCCCTTTCCTGCAGTGCTTGATGCTTCTGGTCTTACTAGGCGTAGCCGTATAGCCATGAAGGGAAAACGTATCATCTTTATTTTTGGATCAATAATAAGGAGCGTCTGCAGCTGTCTCCTGTCTGGTTGTGCGTTCCAAATGACACCCTCTTCCCTACATGAAGCTGCCAATCCTGTGTGGAAATACTGTACGCCAATTACATGAATCTGCTTGAAACCAAGAAACTGCAGCAACCATCATCAATGCAGAAGCAACTGGATGAGCTGAGCACCAATGGCATGCTCCTTAATGAGAATAAATGTGTTGTGATGCATGTCAACTTCTATTAAACATTTTTTTTAAACATCCCCTGTACTTCTACTCCTCATCAACGCTGTACCCCTGTCAGAGACATCAAAGGTCAGGGTGCTGGGCCTCACAGTCCAGCAAGACCTGCGCTGAGCAGCCAGGTTGACACCATGATCACAAACAGCAGCAGGAAGCTGCTCCTCCTGAAGCGCAGTAAGCATTTCCCTGTAACCACAGCAGACCTCCTGTCCGTCTACATCGGCGACTACGTAATACCAGTTCTGGAGTATGCTGTGCCTGCCTGGCACCCCGGCTGCTCAGCTGGAGTGGGTTCAGGAGACAACCTGCAGAATAAATCTCAACGGTTCTTACAGCAGCTACTGGGAAGCCCTTTGAAACCCGTGGAATCGTGCCCGTGGAGAGCAGACAGGAGCAGATCTGCGTGACATTTTCTAAACCTCTGCAGAACTGGCTCCCCCAATCAGATAACAGATTACTGGATGGGCAACCCAGAACAAACTAACTGAATACTCCCATGACACGCACAGGCCGCAATCAGAACTCTCCCAATCCATATTTCCCTATCATATTTCACATATTCCACACTTGAAATGCCTACCTAAGAACCCCAAAACTTGTCGTTGTATTGTTATTGTTTTGTATATATTGCATATTATAACAGAGTATTATATTAAGTGTATTCCTAGTTTAGGATTTCAATATTTGATCACTATATCTGATTTTAATGTTTTAATTGTAAATTGGTGTACAATTCAGTCTATGACAGTGAGAAAAAAGTTTAAACCTACTTCTACTACCACGACCACTATTAGTACCACCACTACTACCACTACTACTACCACTATTAGTACCACTACTACTACCACTACTACTACCACTATTAGTACCACTACTACTACCACTACTACTACCACTATTAGTACCACCACTACTACCACTACTACTACCACTACTACTACCACTATTAGTACCACCACTACTACCACTACTACTACCACTATTATTACCACTACTACTACCACTACTACTACAGTGATTAGTACCACTACTACTACCACTACTACTACCACAACTACTACTACAATCACTACCACGAATACTACTACTACCACTATTACTACCAAAACCACTATTACTACCAGTACCTTTACCACTAAAATAACCACCACTACTACCACTACTACTACCACTATTAGTACCACTACTACTACCACTACTACTACAGTGATTAGTACCACTACTACTACCACTACTACTACCACAACTACTACTACAATCACTACCACGAATACTACTACTACCACTATTACTACCAAAACCACTATTACTACCAGTACCTTTACCACTAAAATAACCACGACTATTACTAACACTACTATTACTACCACTACTAATAATACTAATACCACTACCACTACTACTACTACCGCAATTACACAGTGCACTACTTTTGACCAGAGCCCTGGTATAAAGTAGTGTACTATTGAATAAATGGGGTGTTATTTGGAAACCTGCTCTCCACTGGAGGAGAGGGGTTGAAGAGCCTGACAAAAACAATGTCCTACCCCCGAAGCTCGAGTAAATGGCATTACTAAGCTGCTCCCGAATGTACTACACCAGGACATGGACATTGATTCTATCGTAGTCTATGTGGGGTTTTTTAATGACATTATGAAGGGCAGCTCTGAACAGTTGAAACTGGATTTTAAAGAGCTGATTGACTCTCTGCTATACACTAATAAAAGGCCCATCATATCTGGCCCAGTGCCCTCTCTGAATCGTGGCATTGAACGCTTTAACAGGATGATTTCTCTTCACGACTGGCCCCGTGATTATTGTAGCTCAATGGTTGTAACTGTTTACAATGTCGATACCTTTTGGAAACTAAACACATTTTATAAGGAGGATGGATCCACCCAAATCATTTGGGTTCCTGGATCCTTTCACAGCATTATAAGACTTTGTTGAGACAATGACTTATCAATGACCCAAGTCCTGCTCAGTTAATCCCTACCATTGTGACGCAGAGATGTCATAATGCTTCAGCAAATGCCCATTACACCAGGGGCATTGGTAGACACAATGTAAGTAACCTAATTTATGTCCCTCTAACAGCCTTCAATGCCTCCACTGATCCTACAGCTATTGTATGCAGTAATCATGTGCCTATGAACCAGATTTATGCTGTTAGCACTGAGCCGGTGTGCCTTAGGAGGAAGTCCACTGTGTGCAGTTCACCCTGCACTAACATAAATAACATGAGCATATCTACTTCTGCTAAGCTTCCCAGTAAAGCAATAAAAATAAGCATCACGGAAGAAAAGTGCTCAAAATAGCCTAAGATAACATAGGTAGTTTAAGAAAAAAGGTTCATGAAATCAATATTTTGTTAGTAACAGATGACATTCATATTCTGACTATCTCTGAAACTCATTTAGATAATATCTTTGATGATACAGTGGTAGAAATACAAGGTTATAACACTACATAAAAGATGATGCCAGTGGTGGAGGTGTTGCCGTTTATATTAAGAACCCCATTCCTGTAAAGATTACAGAGGATCTCATGTTAAGTACTGTTGAAGTAATATGGCTACAGGTTCATCTGACTCACCTAAAGCCCATTCTGGTGGGAAGCCGCTATAGCCCACCAAATCAAATCAAATTGATTTATATAGCCCTTCGTATATCAGCTGATATCTCAAAGTGCTGTACAGAAACCCAGCCTAAAACCCCAAACAGCAAGCAATGCAGGTGTAGAAGCACGGTGGCTAGGAAAAACTAGAAAGGCCAAAACCTAGGAAGAAACCTAGAGAGGAACCAGGCTATGTGGGGTGGCCAGTCCTCTTCTGGCTGTGCCGGGTGGAGATTATAACAGAACATGGCCAAGATGTTCAACTGTTCATAAATGACCAGCATGGTCAAATAATAATAATCACAGGCAGAACAGTTGAAACTGGAGCAGCAGCACGGCCAGGTGGACTGGGGACAGCAAGGAGTCATCATGTCAGGTCCCAGGGCTCAGGTCCTCCAAGAGAGAGAAAGAAAGAGAGAAAGAGAGAATTAGAGAGAGCACACTTAAATTCACACAGGACACCGGATAGGACAGGAGAAGTACTCCAGATATAACAAACTGACCCTAGCCCCCCGACACATAAACTACTGCAGCATAAATACTGGAGGCTGAGAAAGGAGGGGTCAGGAGACACTGTGGCCCCATCCGATGACACCCCCGGACAGGGCCAAACAGGAAGGATATAACCCCACCCACTTTGCCAAAGCACAGCCCCCACAGCACTAGAGGGATATCTTCAACCACCAACTTACCATCCTGAGACAAGGCCGAGTATAGCCCACCAAGATCTCCGCCACGGCACAACCCAAAGGGGGGGGGGGGGGGGGGAGCCAACCCAGACAGAAAGATCACATCAGTGACTCAACCCACTCAAGTGACGCACCCCTCCTAGGGACGGTATGCAAGAGCCTTAGTAAGCCAGTGACTCAGCCCCTGTAATAGGAATAGAGGCAGAGAGTCCCAGTGGAAAGAGGGGAACCAGCCAGGCAGAGACAGCAAGGGCGGTTCGTTGCTCCAGAGCCTTTCCATTCACCTTCACACTCCTGGGCCAGACTACACTCAATCATATGACCCACTGAAGAGATGAGTCTTCAGTAAAGACTTAAAGGTTGAGACGGAGTTTGCGTCTCTCACATGCGTAGGCAGACCATCCCATAAAAATGGAGCTCTATAGGAGAAAGCCCTGCCTCCAGCTGTTTGCTTAGAAATTCTAGGGACAATTAGGAGGTCTGCGTCTTGTGACCGTAGCGTACGTGTAGGTATGTACGGCAGGACCAAATCAGAGAGATAGGTAGGAGCAAGACCATGTAATGCTTTGTAGGTTAGCAGTAAAACCTTGAAATCAGCCCTTGCCTTGACAGGAAGCCAGTGTAGGGAGGCTAGCACTTAAGTAATATGATCACATTTTTGGGGTTCCAGTCAAGATTCTAGCAGCCGTGTTTAGCACAAACTGTAATTTATTTAGTGCTTTATCCGGGTAGCCGGAAAGTAGAGCATTGCAGTAGTCTAACCTAGAAGTGACAAAAGCATGGATACATTTTTCTGCATCATTTTTGGTCAGAAAGTTTCAGATTTTTGCAATTTTACATAGATTGAAAAAAGCTGTCCTTGAAACAGTCTTGATATGTTCTTCAAAAGAGAGATCAGGGTCCAGAGTAATGCCGAGGTCCAACCATTAAGATTAATTGTCAGATTCAACAGAAGATCTCTTTGTTTCTTGGGACCTAGAACAAGCATCTCTGTTTTGTCCGAGTTTAAAAGTAGAACGTTTGCTGCCATCCACTTCCTTATGTCTGAAACACATGCTTCTAGCGAGGGCAATTTTGGGGCTTCACCATGTTTCATTGAAATGTACAGCTGTGTGTCATCTGCATAGCAGTGAAAGTTAACATTATGTTTTTGAATGACATCTCCAAGAGGTAAAATATATAGTGAAAACAATAGTGGTCCTAAAACGGAACCTTGAGGAACACCGAAATTTACATTTGATTTGTCAGAGGACAAACCATTCACTGAGACAAACTGATATCTTTCCGACAGATAAGATCTAAACCAGGCCAGAACTTGTCCGTGTAGACCAATTTGGGTTTCCAATCTCTAATAATAATGTGGTGATTGATGGTATCAAAAGCAGCACTAAGGTCTAGGAGCACGAGGACAGATGCAGAGCCTCGGTCTGATGCCATTAAAAGGTCATTTACCACCTTCACAAGTGCAGTCTCAGTGCTATGATGGGGTCTAAAAACAGACTGAAGCATTTCGTATACATTGTTTGTCTTCAGGAAGGCAGTGAGTTGCTGTGCAACAGCCTTTTCTAAAAATGTTGAGAGGAATGGAAGATTCGATATAGGCCGATAGTTTTTTATATTTTCTGGGTCAAGGTTTGGCTTTTTCAAGAGAGGCTTTATTACTGCCACTTTTAGTGAGTTTGGAACACATCCGGTGGATAGACAGCCGTTTATTATGTTCAACATAGGAGGGCCAAGTACAGGAAGTAGCTCTTTCAGTAGTTTAGTTGGAATAGGGCCCAGTATGCAGCTTGAAGGTTTAGAGGCCATGATTATTTTCATCATTGTGTCAAGAGATATAGTACTAAAACACTTGAGTGTCTCTCTTGATCCTAGGTTCTGGCAGAGTTGTGCAGACTCAGGGCAACTGAGCTTTGAAGGAATACGCAGATTTAAAGAGGAGTCCGTAATTTGCTTTCTAATAATCATGATATTTTCCTCAAAGAAGTTCAGGAATTTATTACTGCTGAAGTAAAAGCCATCCTCTCTTTGAAAATGCACCAAGTGCTAACAGTCAATATCTGGACAACATGTGTGAAATGCTTGATAATGTATGTAAAATCAACAGAGAGGTATTTCTTCTGGGTGATTTAAATATTGACTAGCTTTCATCAAGCTGCCCACTCAATAAAATAAAATAAAATGTATTTGTCACATACACATGTTTAGCAGATGTTAATGTGAGTGTAGCGAAATGCTTGTGCTTCTAGTTCCGACATTGCAGTAATAAATAATGAGTAATCTAACCTAACAATTCCAAAACTACTACCTTATACGCACAAGTGTAAAGGGATAAAGAATATGTACATAAAGATATATGAATGAGTGATGGTACAGAACAGCATAGGCAAGATGCAGTAGATGGTATCGAGTACAGTATATACATATGAGATGAGTAATGTAGGGTATGTAAACAAAGTGGCATAGTTTAAAGTGGCTAGTTATACATGTATTACATAAAGATGCAGTAGATGATATAGAGTACAGTATATACATATACATATGAGATGAATAATGTAGGGTATGTAAACATTATATTATGTAGCATTGTTTAAAGTGGCTAGTGATATATTTTACATCAATTTCTATCAATTCCCATTATTAAAGTGGCTGGAGTTGAGTCAGTGTGTTGGCAGCAGCCACTCAATGTTAGTGGTGGCTGTTTAACAGTTGGATGGCCTTGAGATAGAAGCTGTTTTTCAGTCTCTCGGTCCCTGCTTTGATGCACCTGTACTGACCTCTCCTTCTGGATGATAGCGGGGTGAACAGGCAGTGGCTCGGGTGGTTGTTGTCCTTGATGATCTTTATGGCCTTCCTGTGACATCGGGTGGTGTAGGTGTCCTGGAGGGCAGGTAGTTTGCCCCCGGTGATACGTTGTGCAGACCTCACTACCCTCTGGAGAGCCTTACGGTTGTGAACCCCGCTTCAAACTGGGACCAGTGCCTGCAACTTGGTTCAGGTTATCAGTAAACCTACCATGGTAGTTACAAACAGCACAGGAATGAAATCATCAACATGTATTGATCACATCTTTACTAATGCTGCAGAAATGTTCTTAAAAACAGTATCCAGAGCCAATGGATGTAGTAATACAGGAAAACCAAAGTTACAAAGGCTGGGACTAATATAGTGTATAAGAGGTCATACAATACTTTTTGTAATAATTCCTATGTTGTTGATGCAAAGAATATTTGTTGAATATTTGACTTGACCCATTTAGGAAATAGCTTATTCCAGTTAATAATAAGCATGTACCTACTGTCTTAAGAACATGACTGTAAAAGCAGTTAAATCCCTGTGGATTGATGAGGAATTTAAAAACGGTATAGTTTAGAGGGATGAGGCAAAAGGAATGACAAATAAGTCTGGCTGCACAACCGATTGGCAAATAAATTGCAAATTGATAAATCATGTGACTAAACTGAATGAAAAGAAGAACAAACTACACTAAGATAGATATATGACATAAAGAATGAAAGCATTGGAGCACCTTAAAATAACATTTTGGGGGAAAAAAGAAAACTCAGCGTCATCGTTCATGGAATCAGATGGCTCATTCATCACAAATCCAATTTATATTGCCAACTAAACTCAGCAAAAAAAGAAACGCCCCTTTTCCAGGACACTGTCTCTCAAAGATAATTCATTAAAATGCAAATAACTTCACAGATCTTCATTGCAAATGGTTTAAACACTGCTTCCCATGCTTGTTCAATGAACCATAAACAATTAATGAACATGCACCTGTGGAATGGTCGTTAAGAAACTAACAGCTTACAGACGGTAGGCAATTAAGGTCCCAGTTATGAAAACTTAGGACACTAAAGAGGCCTTTCTACTGGCTCTGAAAAACACCAAAAGTAATATGCCCAGAGTCCCTGCTCATCTGCGTGATGCCTTAGGCATGCTGCAAGGAGACATTAGGACTGCAAATGTGGCCAGGGCAATAAATTGCAATGTCCGTACTGTGAGATGCCCAAGACAGCGCTACAGGGAGAAAGGACGGAATGCTGATCATCAGTGGCAGACCATGTGTAACAACACCTGCACAGGATCGGTAAATCCGAACACCTGCGGGACAGGTACAGGATGGCAACAACAACTGTCCGAGTTACACCAGGAATGCACAACCCCTCCATCAGTGCTCAGACTGTCCGCAATAGGCTGAGAGAGGCTGGACTGAGGGCTTGTAGGCCTATTGTAAGGCAAGTCCTCACCAGACATCACCGGCAACAATGTCGCCTATGGGCAAAAACCCACCATCGCTGGACCAGACAGGACTGGCAAAAAGTGCTCTTCACTGACGAGTCGCAGTTTTGTCTCACCAGGAGTGATGGTCGGATTCAGGTTTATCATCAAAGGAATGAGCGTTACACTGAGGCCTATACTTGGAGTGGGATCGATTTGGAGGTGGCGGTTCTGTCATGGTGTGGGGCAGTGTGTCACAGCATTATGGCACTGAGCTTGTTGTCATTGCAGGCAATCTAAACACTGTGCGTTACAGGGAAGACATCCTCCTCCCTCAAGAGGTACCCTTCCTGCAGGCTCATCCTGACATGACCCTCCAACATGACAATGCCACCAGCCATACTGCTCGATCTGTGCGTGATTTCCTGCAAGACAGGAATGTCAGTGTTCTGCCATGGCCAGCGAAGAGCCTGGATCTCAATTCCATTGAGCACATCTGGGACCTGTTGGATCAGAGGGTGAGGGCTAGGGCCATTCCCCCCAGAAATGTCTGGGAACTTGAAGGTGCATTGGTGGAAGAGTGGGGTGACATCTCACAGCAAGAACTGGCAAATCTGGTGCAGTCCATGAGGAGGAGATGCACTGCAGTACTTAATGCAGCTGGTGGCCACACAAGATACTGACTGTTACTTTTGATTTTGACCCCCACTTTGTTCAGGGACACATTATTCCATTTCTGTTAGTCACATGTCTGTGGAACTTGTTCAGTTTATGTCTCAGTTGTTGAATCTTGTTATGTTCATACAAATATTTACACATGTTAAGTTTGCTGAAAATAAACACAGTTGACAGTGAGAGGACTTTTCTTTATTTGCTGAGTTTACTTTAAAAAATAAAATAAAAATTGGCAAGATTAGCAAATTTAGGCATGACATGCCAGCAACAAACGCTGACACTACACATCCAAGTATAGTGTGGAAGAGGTGAAAAAGTATTGTTGTCTATCAACATTGACAAGCCACCAGGGCCTGACAACTTGGATGGAAAATTACTGAAGATAATAGCAGACGATATTGCCATTCCTATTTGTCATATTTTCTATTTAAGCCGACTAGAAAGTGTGTGCCCCCAGGCTTGGAGGGAAGCAAAAGTCATTCCGCTTCCTAAGAATAGTAAAGCCCCCTTTACTGGCTCAAATAGCTGACCAATCAGCCTGTTACTAACTTAGTAAACTTTTGGTCAAATTTTTACCAGATACAATGCTATTTTCCAGTAAACAAATTGACAACAAACTTTCAGCGAAGGACATTCAACAAGCACAGCACTTGTGACTGATGATTGGCTGAGAGAATTATCAATATCAATCATAGTCTGCTGCTGGAAAAACGTATGGCTTTACACCCCCTGCTATATTGCGGATAAAGAGTTACCTGTCTAACAGAACCCAGAGGGTGTTCTTTAATGGAAGCCTCTCCAACATAATCCAGGTAGAATTAGGATTTCCCCAGGGCAGCATTACATTTTTCAATCTTTGCTAATGACATGCCACTGACTTTGAGTAATGCCAGTGTGTCTATGTATGCGGATGACTCAACACTATACACGTCAGCTACTACAGCAACTGAAATGACTGCAACACTTAACAAAGAGTTGCAGTTAGTTTCAGAGTGGGTGGCAAGGAATAAGTTATTCCTAAATATTTCTTAAACAAAAAGCATTGTATTTTGGACAAATCATTCACTAAACCCTAAACCTCGAATAAATATTGTAATAAATAATGTGGAAATAGCTTGGAGTAACCCTTGTAAACTGTCATGGTCAATGCATATTGATACAACAGTAGCTAAAATGGGGAGAAGTCTGACCATAATTAAGTTTTGCTCTACCTTCTAAACAGCACTATCAACAAGGCAGGTCCTACAGGCCCTAGTTTCTACCTTCTAAACAGCACTATCAACAAGGCAGGTCCTACAGGCCCTAGTTTCTACCTTCTTAACAACACTATCAACAAGGCAGGTCCTACAGGCCCTAGTTTCTACCTTCTTAACAACACTATCAACAAGGCAGGTCCTACAGGCCCTAGTTTCTACCTTCTAAACAGCATTATCAACAAGGCAGGTCCAACAGGCCCTAGTTTCTACCTTCTAAACAGCACTATCAACAAGGCAGGTCCTACAGGCCCTAGTTTCTACCTTCTTAACAACACTATCAACAAGGCAGGTCCTACAGGCCCTAGTTTCTACCTTCTAAACAGCATTATCAACAAGGCAGGTCCTACAGGCCCTAGTTTTGTTGCACCGTTCAGTCGTGTGGTCAGGTGCCACAAAAGGGAATTAGGAAATTGTTTCAGAACAGGGCAGCACAGCTGGTCCTTCGATGTACACAGGGAGCTAATACTAATAACATGCATGTCAATCTCTCGAGGCTAAAAGTGGAGGAGTGATTGACTTCATCACTACTTGTATTTCTGAGAGGTATTGACATGTTGAATGCACCGAGCTGTCTGTTTGAACTACATGCGCACAGCTCAGACGCCCATGCATACCCCACAAGACATGTCACAAGAGGTCTCTTCACAGTCCCCAAGTCCAGAACAGACTATGGGAGGCGCACAGTACTACATAGAGCCATGACTACATGGAACTTGATTACACATCAGGTAACTGATGCAAGCAGTAAAAAGTATATGTAAAAAACAGATAAAAATACACCTTATGATACAGCGGGGACTGTGAAGCAACACAAACATAGACACAGACACATGCATATACATACACACACACACACACGATAACATATGTACTATACACACACGTACACATGGGGTTTGTACTGTAGATATGTGGTAGTGGTGGAGTAGGGACCTGAGGGCACACAGTGTGTTGTGAAATCTGTGAATGTATTATAAAAATAAAAATAAATTATAAACTGCCTTAATTTTGCTGGACCCCAGGAAGAGAATGGGGATGGGGATCCATAATAAATACAAAAACAGAAACGGAAACTGGATGAAAGAAAACACACACACACAGACACACACACAGACACACACACACAGACACACAGACACACACACAGACACACACACAGACACACAGACACACAGACACACACACACACACAGACATACACACACAGACACACACACAGACACACACACACACACAGACACACACACAGACACATACACACAGACACACACACACAGACACATACACACAGACACACACACACAGACACATACACACACACAGACATACACACAGACATACACCGTATGCTGGCTGACTGACTTTGAAGCTGTAATGCTGTACTGACTGTGAGATAATACTGTTCTGGGATGAGGGCTTAGAGAAGATAATACTGTTCTGGGGTCAGGGCTTAGAGAAGATAATACTGTTCTGGTGTCAGGGCTTAGAGAAGATAATACTGTTCTGGGGTCAGGGCTTAGAGAAGATAATACTGTTCTGGTGTCAGGGCTTAGAGAAGATAATACTGTTCTGGTGTCAGGGCTTAGAGAAGATAATACTGTTCTGGTGTCAGGGCTTAGAGAAGATAATACTGTTCTGGGGTCAGGGCTTAGAGAAGATAATACTGTTCTGGTGTCAGGGCTTAGAGAAGATAATACTGTTCTGGTGTCAGGGCTTAGAGAAGATAATACTGTTCTGGTGTCAGGGCTTAGAGAATATACGTTTTTTTACAGTCACCTTGTGGCCATTTGAAAAACTCTAGACACAAAACTCAAAACGGTCTTCGCTTGTAACACAGGCTGTCCAATGTTCAAAACATTGCATAGTGCATTCATATCTTTAAAGAAACCTTGCACTTGCAGAATCTTGGTTCAAATCACTAATTTATCATGAAATACCATAGCAACATTAATTTAGATCTCCCACACACAAGACACCGATAGTTTCACTGTGTAGTTGTTTGTACAATCATTAAATATTTTAGTACAAAATATGTGATACATGTATCATTATGGTACTACAACTGGGCCACGAATGCGTCATCCATGGCCTGGAGAAGGGTGGCATGTTCGTGACGGCGCCAATCATATATACAGTGGGGCAAAAAAGTATTTAGTCAGCCACCAATTGTGCAAGTTCTCCCACTTAAAAAGATGAGAGAGGCCTGTAATTTTCATCATAGGTACACTTCAACTATGACAGAAAAAAGAGGAAAAAAAATCCAGAAAATCACATTGTAGGATTTTTAATGAGTCAGTGGTCTGGCAGAGTGTCTCAGGCTCGTGACGCGCGCTCCCGACAGTTACCTCTCATTCCAGTACTTTTTTTCAGACATAGGAATTCTCCAGGTTGGAACATTGTTGATGTTTTATGTTAAAAACATCCTAACGACTGATTCCATACATCGTTTGACTTGTTTCTACAACCTGTAATGGAACTTTTCGAGTTTTTAACAAGATGTTTATCTTTCATTTGCTGTATTGGACTTGTTAATGTGTGAATGTTACATATTTCAAAAAAATATTTTTGAATTTCGCACGCTGCCTTTTCAGGGGAATGTTATCGAGGGGTTCCGCTAGCTAGAAAGGTTAAACCATGCTCGCACCATTTGAGCATGGTGGAACATAACATTATCCCACACAATGACATAGGTCACGCCATCAGCACTACAGACCTGATTTAGCTCATGAAGGAAGGTTACAAGGAGAGCTGCTTTATATGATCCAATACGAGGTCACCACACTATCTTCCGATATTGCCACACACATGGTGATGTTGGCCCCACGTTGTCCAGGTACTTGGATGGTTGCCCGCTGGCCAATGAAATTCTGACCTCTCCTCCTTGTCTTGGCCAGGTTGAAGCCTGCCTCATCCAAAAAAGAAGAATTTGTGATGGTTTCTGTCAGCATCCATCTCCATCACCCTCTAAAAATACATTGTGGAAGGAGAATTACTGATTACAATGAATTTTTCACAACAGGCATCTTGAAACCGAACATACCTGAACATACTCAGTCCTCAGTTGCTTCACTCTGTCTGCATTTCTTTCAAAAGGCACACGGCTGTTTTAGAGACACCTGGTGCCTTTTCAGCATGCGTGCAATATATCACATTTTTATTTGTCACATACACATGGTTAGCAGATGTTGATGTGAGTGTATCCATATGGATGATAGCAGGGTGAACAGGCAGTGGCTTGGGTGGTTGTTGTCCTCAATGATCTTTTTGGCCTTCCTGTGACATCGGGTGGTGTAGGTGTCCTGGAGGGCAGGTAGTTTGCCCCCGGTGATGCGTTGTGCAGACCTCACTACCCTCTGGAGAGACTTACGGTTGTGGGCGGAGCAGTTGCCGTACCAGGCGGTGATACAGCCCGACAGGATGCTCTCGATTGTGCATCTGTAAGAGCTTGTGAGTGTTTTTGGTGACAAGACAAATTTCTTCAGCTTCCTTCTTCACCACGCTGTCTGTGTGGATGGACCATTTCAGTTTGTCCGTGATGTGTATGCCAAGGAACTTAAAACGTTCCACTTTCTCCACTACTGTCCCTTGGATGTGGATAAGGGGCTGCTCCCTCTGCTGTTTCCTGAAGTCCACAATCATCTCCTTTGTTTTGTTGACGTTGAGTGTGAGGTTATTTTCTTGACACCACACACCGAGGGTCCTCACCTCCTCCCTGTAGGCCCGTCTCGTCGCTGTTGGTAATCAAGCCTACCACTGTAGTGTCTTCTGCAAACTTGATGATTGAGTTGAAGGCATGCATGGAGGTCACCGCCCCTTTGGGCATGGTGACGCAGGGGGGTCACATGGAGAAAATGTGTCTTTTCCTTATTGACTCTCCTGCATTTCCCGTGGTGCTAGGCCTACCCTGGTTAGCTTGTCATAACCCCACTGTTTCTTGGCCACAGAGGACTCTCACAGGGTGGTCGCAAGAGTGCTCAGATAGGTGTTTAGGGGTTTCCGTTGGTGCTACTACGGTGGAGAGTCCAGACCAGGTCTCCACCGTGCGCATTCCCCCTGAATATGCCGATTTGGCTCTCGCCTTCTCTAAAAAGAAGGCGACTCAATTAGAGAGAGAGAGAGAAAAATTATCTCTAGACACCAAAGAGTTTTAATGATTCTATTTAATAAGACACCAGTGTCTGTCTATCTTTTTCTGATTGCTAAGTCCATCCCAAAGCTTGCTACACCCACTACTGATCTTGCATCCCAAATATCAACCTATTTCCTTTGTTAGTGCCCTACTTTTGACCAGGGCCCATGGTGCAATTTGGAAAGCCTACAGAGCCTTTGGCAATCAAACACACAGACATTATATTCATCATTAATATCACTGCAACTGGAGAAAACACAAATCATAAATAATGCTAGCTACAACAAGATTATTTGTGTGTGTGTGTGTGTGTGTGTGTGTGTGTGTGTGTGTGTGTGTGTGTGTGTGTGTGTGTGCATTTGCGCGTGTGTGTGTGTAGAGGCTTTTACTAGCTTGTTACAGTATCTGTATTTATAGCTTTGGCCCAGGTGGTCAACTAGGAGAGATAATGGCTTAGGATATATAAAAGGGTGTGCGGGATATAGGTGGAATCCCAAATAGCAACCTATTCCCTGTATAGTGCACTACTACATTGTGCACTAGTTTTAACAAAACTAATACACTATATAGGGAATAGGGTGACAATTGGGACACTTCCAAAATGTGCCAGTAATGCAGCAGTGATGCAATAAAGCAGTAGCTAGCCCCATGTTAATACACCTCATCATACTGATAGAACTAGGCACTAGCCCCATGTTAAAACACCTCATCATACTGATAGAACTAGGCACTAGCCCCATGTTAAAACATTTCAAACACTTGGGTTGGCGCCCCCCCCTTGGGTTGTGCCGTGGCGGAGATCTTTGTGGGCTATACTCGGCCTTGTCTCAGGATGGTAAGTTGGTGGTTGAAGATATCCCTCTGCTGGTGTGGGGGCTGTGCTTTGGCAAAGTGGGTGGGGTTATATCCTGCCTGTTTGGCCCTGTGCGGGGGTATCATCTGATGGGGCCACAGTGTCACCTGACCCCTCCTGTCTCAGCCTCCAGTATTTATGCTGCAGTAGTTTATGTGTCGGGGGGCTAGGGTCAGTTTGTTATATCTGGAGTACTTCTCCTGTCTTATCCGGTGTCCTGTGTGAATTTAAGTATGCTCTCTCTAATTCTCTCTTCCTCTCTTTCTTTCTCTCTCTCGGAGGACCTGAGCTGCTCCAGTGTCAACTGTTATGCCTGCGGCTATGGAACCCTGACCTGTTCACCGGACGTGCTACCTGTCTCAGACCTGCTGTTTTCAACTCTCTAGAGACAGCAGGAGCGGTAGAGATACTCTCAATGATCGGCTATGAAAAGCCAACTGACATTTACTTCTGAGGTGCTGACTTGTTGCACCCTCGACAACTACTGTGATTATTATTATTTGACCATGCTGGTCATTTATGAACATTTGAACATCTTGGCCATGTTCTTTTATAATCTCCACCCAGCACAGCCAGAAGAGGACTGGCCACCCCTCATAGCCTGGTTCCTCTCTAGGTTTCTTCCTAGGTTTTGGCCTTTCTAGGGAGGTTTTCCTAGCCACCGTGCTTCTACACCTGCATTGCTTGCTGTTTGGGGTTTTAGGCTGGGTTTCTGTACAGCACTTTGATATATCAGCTGATGTAAGAAGGGCTAGATAAATACATTTGATTTGATTCATCATGCTGATAGGGGATAGCTGACTGAGCTGAATGTCAAGTGGAGTATCAATCTGCTCTCTATCCAGAAGCTATTGACAATGCATCTGAGGGGACCTCTACTGTGCCCCACACAAAGGGAATCAGGGACTCTGAGTAAGTGTCCCAATAGGAACACTTTTGTCTGTTTAGTTTACTTTTGACCAAAAAAAGTAGTGCACTATGTGCATGGTGCAATTTGGGATCTAGTCCATGTCTGGGACTCTATTCTGTTCAAAGGGACTCTGATGAGGGTACTAAGAGCTACTTAGCCTATGGCTTTGGCACTCTATCTAAAGCCTAACAGACCAGTGGCGGTTTTCTGTTTTCTGTGTAAATCTGGAGTAGGATGAAGGTAGTAATGTGAGCGTATAGTTTGGATGGGCAACAGTTGTTACGGTTGTTAAGGAGATCAATGACCCTATTCCCTATGTAGTGGACTACTTTTGACTATGGCCCTACACTAATTCCTATATAGTGCACTACTTTTTGACCAGGGCATATAGGGTCCATTTGAGACATATGCACTGAGCTCCTGGCTGATTGTTAGTCCTGTCTCTGCCTCATCCCTCAGTTATTTATCATGTAGAGGCTGTGTATCCAGTCCCAGTACCCCAGGTTGGTGGAGCCAGCTCAGTCATTCTGGGTGGTAGGTACCCTAGTGGTTAGAGCATTGGGCCAGTAACCAAATATTTTCTAGATCAAATCCCCGAGCTGACAAGGTGAAAATTGTAAATAAGAATTTGTTATTTACTGACTTGTTTAGTTAAATATATATATATTTTAATCATCCTATATATTGAGACAACAGAGAAAGACACAATCCTTCCCCAGTAGCCCAGCTTGGTGGAGCCAGCCCAGTCATTCATCCTGTACAGAGAGACCTCTCAGAGGATTCTACTGGCACCACATTAAACATTGCTCTGACAACATTGTGATGTCTCAGCATGGTGCCGTCTAGATGGAGCTGGATAGGCAGAAGGAAGATGTAAGCAAGCTTCTGTTTGTCATTTTCTTGATGAACATTGAATCCTGTGGAATGTGGAAAAGACCGGAATCTATACAGTTTCCCTGGCACCTCTCTGGTTTCAGCTCTCCAGTACACCTCATCCTGCCAATTGTAGCACATTTGTCAGCATCTCAACATTTATATAACATAGTAAACATGGAAAAGACTGTACATAATCTATACGGTGCAGACGTGAAACCTTCTAGATTTGTGGAGCTGGGATTGGGAAGGCAGAAGGAAGACGGTTGAATACCAAAGATGGTACATAATGAATGGAAGATAATATACAGTACACTGGATACAGTATTCCTGTGAAGCTGTGACCATCTGTTGTTCTCAATAGTGATCCATACAGATATGAATCGAAAGTCAACTACAGGGTTACAGTATAGCACAAATTATATTCATATTAGACAATCAATTATGATCGTTTTCCTAATACATCCATAGAACCATACAGTATACCTGTTACTTCCTGGTCTCCCTGAATCTGGTTCTAATTCTCCAGTCCACCTCTTCCTGGTTCCTCTCCAGCTAACGCCATCTGGCTCAGTGCAGCTCATAGTGTAAAAGGTAAAGGTCGCATGTTTCATTAGTGGTTGGAGGATGAGCTTCTCTCTGTGTTTTTCCCTGGTGCAGCCACTGGGGCACAGAGAAGGAGCATTTCCTGAGTTCCAAATAGCACCCTATTCCCTATATGGTGCAAAGGGCACTGATCAAAAGTAGTGCACTAAATAGGGAATAGGGTGCCATTTGGGAGGAAGACACAGATAGTTGTGAACCTACTGGTGCTGAGGCTGCAGTGACAGACAGATCCACAGCTCTGTAGTGTAGCAGACCTGGGTTCAAATAGTATTTGTTTTTCTTTCAGGTATATTACATACATATACAGATATTCTTTGAAAGAAAGACCCAGGTTTGTTTCTGAATGTGTGCGGGATGGTGAAACCCCCTTCTCGTACAGTGGGTATGACAATTATTCAACCCCTCTTGGATTTCTTCACATTTTATAGTGTTACAAAGTGGGATTACAATGGATCTAATTGTATTTTTTTTGTAAATTATCTACACAAAATAATTGTGTAGATTGTAGATATAAAAAAAATGTAAAGCACGAATATACCTTGATTAGATAAGTATTCACCCACCTGAGTCAATACATTTTAGAAACACCATTAGCTGCGATTACAGCTGTGAGTCTTCTTGTGTAAGTCTAAGAGGTTTGCACCTCTGGATTGTGCAATATTTGCCCAGCTATTTTTAAGTCTTGCCATAGATATTCAAGCAGATTTAAGTCAAATCTGAAACTAGGACATTCAGGAACATTCCCTGTCTTCTTGGTAAGCAACTGCAATGTAGATGTGGCCTCGTGTTGTAGGTTATTGTCCTGCTGAAAGATTAATTCCTCTCCCAGTGTCTGGTGTAAAGCAACGGAAGCAGTTTCTCCTCTAGGATTTTGACTGTGCTTAGCTCCATATCTTATTATCCTGAAAAACATAACGTCATAACTACTGTGCCATGAAGGAGGGAAACAAGGTACAACATACTATAAGGAGTCACACTCTCGCAACTTCTGTTGAAGGATCTACAATCATGCCTGACAAGGCCAATGAAATCTGCACCTCGCTGGAAGCCCCGCCATCCACAGGTGATAAGGCCCGGATGCATTCCTTCCATTTAATAATACAGCTCTTGACCAACGGCAGACAGGTGTTCATCCTCATTTCCCTCCTTCAGGGAACAGTAGTTATAGTCATACTGGATTCACCAAAACAGACCAAAAAAAGTTGCTCACATAGCTGGATATCCCGGGTCCGTTCAAGCTCATACCGGACACAGGTCATGTGACCTCTTCTTCAGAAGCAAAAAAGGAGGTGAAAAGGGAAATAGCTCAAAAACTAAGAGCCTGAAAGGATATAAATCAAATCAAATCCAAGTCCAAGTCACGTGCGCCGAATACAACAGGTGTAGACCTTACAGTGAAATGCTTACTTACAGGCTCTAACCAATGGTGCGAGAAAAAAAAGGGGGGGGGTGTGTGTGTGTGTGTGTGTGTGTGTGTGTGTGTGTGAGTAAAGAAATAAAACAACAGTAAAAAGACATTTGAAAAAAGAGTAGCAAGGCTATATACAGACACCTGTTAGTCAGGCTTATTGAGGTAGTATGTACATGTAGGTATCGTTAAAGTGACTATGCATATATGATGAACAGAGAGTAGCAGAAGCATAAAAAGAGGGGTTGGCGGGTGGTGCGACACAATGCAGATAGCCAGGTTAGCCAATGTGTGGGAGCACTGGTTGGTCGGGCCAATTTAGGTAGTATGTACATGAATGTATAGTCAAAGTGACGGTACTAAAGAGAACAGTCTGTGACTGGAGTGGCTGGGGTCTTTGACAATTTTTTGTGCCTGGTGTAGAGGTGTAGAGGTCCTGGATGGCAGGCAGCTTTGCCCCACTGATGTACTGGGCCTTTCGCACTACCCTCTGAAGTGCCTTGCGGTCGGAGGCATAACAATTGCCGTACCAGGCAGTGATGCAACCGGTCAGGATGCTCTCGATGTTGCAGCTGTAGAACATTTTGAGGATCTCAGGACCCATGCCAAATTTCCTGAGAGGGAATAGGCTTTGCCGTGCCCTCTTCACGACTGTCTTGGTGTGTTTGGACCAATCTAGTTTGTTGTTGATGGGTACACCAAGGAATTTGAAGCTCTCAACCTGCTCCACTACAGCCCCGTCGATGAGAATGGGGACGTGCTCGGTGCTCCTTTTCCTGTAGTCCACAATCATCTCCTTAGTCTTGGTTACATTGAAGGATAGGTTGTAATTCTGGAACCACCTGGCCAGGTCTCTGACCTCCTCCCTATAGGCTTTCTCGTCATTGTCGGTGACACTGTTGTGTCGTCAGCAAACTTAATGATGGCGTTGGAGTCGTGCCTGGCCATGCAGTCATGGGTGAACAGGGAGTACAGGAGGGGACTGAGCACGCACCCCTGGGGAGCTCCAGTGTTGAAGATCAGCGTGGCAGATGTGTTGCTCCCTACCCTCACCACTTGGGGGCGGCCTGTCAGGAAGTCCAGGATCCAATTGCAGAGGGAGGTGTTTAGTCCCAGGTTTCTTAGCTTGGTGATGAGCTTTGAGGGTACCATGGTGTTGAACGCTGAGCTGTAGTCAATGAACAGCATCCTCACATATGTGTTCCTTTTGTCCCGGTGGGAAAGAGCAGTGTGGAGCGCAATAGAGATTGCATCATCTGTGGATCTGTTTGGGCGGTATGCAAATTGGAGTGGGTCTAGGGTTTCCGGAATAATGGTGATGATGTGAGCCATTACCAGCCTTTCAAAGCACTTCATGGCTACAGACGTGAGTGCTACCGTTCTGTAGTCATTTAGGCAGGTTGCCTTTGTGTTCTTGGGCACAGGGACTATGGTGGTCTGCTTGAAGTATGTTGGTATTACAGACTCAATCAGGGACATGTTGAAAATGTCAGTGAAGACACCTGCCAGTTGGTCAGCACACGCTCGGAGCACACGTCTTGGTAATCCGTCTGGCCCCGCAGCCTTGTGTATGTTGACCTGTTTAAAGGTCTTACTCACGTCGGCTACGGAGAGCGTGATCACACAGTCGTCCGGAACACAATATACTCTACTTCAGGCGAGCAAAATCTAGAGACTTCCTTAGATTTGTTGCAACAGCTGTTGTTTACAAATATGCATAGACCCCCCCCCCCCCCTGCTCTTACCTGAGTGTGCTGTTCTATCCTGCCGGTGCAACATGTATCCCGCTAGCTGAATATCGAACTCTTCATTCAGCCACGATTCCGTGAAGCATAGGATATTACAGTTTTTGATGTCCCGTTGGTAGGATATTCGTGATCGTACCTCGTCTAGTTTATTGTCCAATGATTGCACGTTGGCGAGTAATATTGACGCTTTCCTAGTTGCCTTCTGCGAGTCCGGACGAGGCATCCGGCTCTTCGTCCACTAAGCAGCTTCCTTTTGCGAATAATTGGGATGCCCTGTGGGGTGTTTGGAGAATACAGTGTGAGTCCTGCTTGTTGTTGTTGTTGAAGAAATCTTTGTCTAATCCGATCCAGACTTTCGGGGCGAAGGCCTTATTTGGACGCAATGTCACCTTAGAGTCGCTCGGGGCACAAGAAGGGTGTATGGATAATGCATGGAGGTCACCAACACGTTTAGCTGAGGACGAAGCCATGAGCAGGAATGAGAGAGGCTCTTTA
This sequence comes from Oncorhynchus kisutch, assembly GCF_002021735.2. Taxonomy (NCBI): domain Eukaryota; kingdom Metazoa; phylum Chordata; class Actinopteri; order Salmoniformes; family Salmonidae; genus Oncorhynchus; species Oncorhynchus kisutch. The sequence continues at coordinate 38,962,360 of NC_034197.2, forward strand.
GATCCAACAACTCCAGAGGCTCAAAGGGGGCAGCACACAGTGCCTCCAAAAACCAATGACAAGTCCCATGTGGGCGTAATAGGTTTAGAGACCAGTCTGAGGTGATATACACCTTTCAGGAATAACAGACTGAATGATAGCAATAACATTGGGAGGTAAACCTCTAACCATTAGATTGACTCTCTTAGGGTCCAAGCCCATAGGAACAAACTTGCCGGTGAGCCTGGGACAACAGGGGCCTGCACCGTTGCCACGTGTCCCTAACTAAAAGGCGAATTGATCTCCTCGTACCATGGCTGCCATGGGCCAATAGGGAGCCACAAGAATCAACGGTAAGCCCTCCCAGTGCACTCTCTCCAATGTGGGCTGAATCAGAACCACTGGCGGAAAAGCGTTAAGGATCTTCGGAGGCCATTGGTGTGCCAGAGCATCCATTCCCAACAGGGCGTGCGGGTCCCTCATTGAGAAACATAGAAGACACATTTTCTCACGAGAGGTCTCTTCACAGTCCCCAAGTCCAGAACAGAGTATGGGAGGCGCACAGTTCTACATAGAGCCATGACTACATGGAATGCTAATCCACATCAAGTAACTCATGAAAGCAATAAAATTGGATTTAAAAACTGTTAGTAAGACACCTTATGAAACAGCAGGGGCTGTGCACAGACACATGCATATACACACACATGATAACATATGCACTATACACACACAAAGACATGGATTTTGTGTTGTAGATATGTGGTAGTAGAGTAGTGGCCTGAGGGCACACACTTAATGTGTTGTTTAATGTAATGTAATGTTTTTAATTGTATATAACTGCCTTAATTTTTCTAGACCCCAGGAAGAGTAGCTGCTGCCTTGCTAGCAGCTAATGGGGATCTATAATATATACTAATAAATACAAATACAAATATGTGTAACTCTGCTTCCCACTCGACTCTGCCGCCACCCAAGGTGCTTTCTGAAGGCACGTAGGTCTAGAATGGGACTCAAAGTCCCTTCCCTTTTCGTAGCCAGAAATACCGGTTGTACCAGCATTCTTGGGATCTTCAAAATAGAAACCATTCAGATTACCTGCTTCTGGAGATGGGAGGATAATTCCTCCCTCAATACAGGCGCTGAGGCCTCGGAAACAGTCAACGTGATGTTGCTGCAGAAACGTGGGGGACTCACAACAAATTGTAACCTGTACCCTAACGTCACTGTTCGCATGGTCCAGGTCGACACTGCACTTGCAGTGCCATCTGAGGGGCCGGAAGCTACCTTGTGGACTGGGAAAGATTGGTTCTTCTTCCTTTTCCACCACTCTTGAAAACTCTGTGTCTGAACATGGAGAAGGGAAACTTTTCATCGAACCTACATACGGGAGACAACACTTTTAACACCTGTGAACACTGTGGAACTTGGGGTTGAAAAAACTGTGTTTATGTGCCAAGGTTTGCCTTAAGCCCGGCCCACTCTGGGTACACAGGCTCCAACAGTCAGTGACATACCCCGAATGGCCACTTGGGGGTACACTAGTCACAACAAGCCTCACTCGGTTCAGGCGGCAAGATGTAACCTGGCAACTGGCTGGCACACAGTGCTGGACCACATGCATTAAAAATAGACCCGGGAGAAAACATTATCCTTGAGGTTACCCTACCAACCAGTCATAGGTACTGGCGACAAAGCGCCTTGTAATCTAGCTGGGAATGGGACAAACATCTCTGAAAAACTGACCCCTTTTGTTGTAATAGACAGGGGCAATTTGTAATTTAATCTAATTCCCAGGAATGAAAAGTGTTGAGCTGGAGACAGACAGCTAATTTGGGGGCTTATATGAACCATAGAGACAGCGTGTGGGATAATAGTATGGTCGTGTCCAACCCTGCTCATTCCCTTGACTCAGCTACCTAGCCTATGGCTCTATAATGGCCACAGGTTTCACGGACCAGTAACCAATTGTGTTATTGTGTATGTTTTTTCACTTTATTTGTAACTAATTTCATACATAATATTTCTGCCACCGTGTCTATCTAGGTATCGTGGACGACGGTCTGGGTGCCATGTAAGGATCCGTCGCCGAGAGGGTAATCTACCTTTACTATCGGTCCTATTAGTCAACATACAATCAATCGATAATAAAATAGACGAGCTATGAGTACGTATACCATACCAGCGGGACATTAAAAACTGTAATATCTTATGTTTCACCGAGTTGTGGCTGAACGACGACATGATTAACATACAGCTGGCGGGTTTTAATTTTTTCTGGCAGGATAGAACAGTGGCCTCTGGTAAGACAATGGGTGGCGGACTATGAGCAAACAGGACAACGCTCATCCAGAGGCGGCACTCCTAGGGGCCGACTTTAATGCAGGGAAACTCAAATCAGTATTACCTCATTTCTATCAGCATGTTAAATGTGCAACCAGAGGGAAGAAAACTCTAGACCAACTTTACTCCACACACAGAGATGCGTACAAAGCTCTCCTTCACCCTCCATTTGGCAAATCTGACTAATTCTATCATCCTGATTCCTGCTTACAAGCAAAAACTAAAGCAGGAAGCACCAGTGACTCAGTCAATAACAAAGTGGTAAGATGAAGCAGATGCTAAGCTACAGGACTGTTTTGCTATCACAGACTGGAATGTGTTCCAGATTCATCAGATGGCATTGAGGAGTACAACACATCAGTCACTGGCTTCATCAATAAGTGCATCGACGACGTCGTCCCCACAGTGACTTGTAAGTAAGCATTTCACTGTAAGGTCTACACCTGTTGTATTCGGCGCATGTGACAAATAAAAATGGATTTGATTTGATTTAACCCGTATCATTAAACACCTCATAGGGACAAGTGAGCTACAGGCAGGAATCAGCAATGAATCCCACTACTGAGCCATCTATGGTGGAGGGGCGCCCCCTTGTGGACAGTGACTTAAACCCTGTAATCACTGTGTAAGGCAGGGCAACAGAGGGGACAGCATTAAACATGGACAAGCTTTCAATATTCATTGTGCTTCCATGAGACTGTATAGGCTGCATGAAGCCCAACCCCTTTACCGACACAGGGGCTCTGTCAATGGCTGACGTAGTACCACGTTTGCCAAACGTGAGGGCACCATTGTCACAGTAATGTTTTTTGCGGAGGGGCGCACAGGTCACTCAGAACCACCCCTCGCTCCAGGGGTTACACCAGCCATGTGCTCGGGGGCTGCTTCTTCATCGGAGGTGCAAGCAAACCCTGTTTCCTTCACTCCCTCCAACTCCAGGAAGTGAAAATAGGAGTGGGGTTGCCATATTTCTAGGTGAGCTAGCCTCTTTGACTGCAGCACGGTCCGTTTAGATGCTATGAATACTGAACAAGAGAAGTGGGACTGGAACCCTTGATCAACAAGTCTGTGAAGAAAGGCAAGCGGTACTTGACAGAGGCAGACACAGGTGGCGGTGGTACCTACCGAACGTGCCCGAGTAGCCTCCCTTAACCGGCGATAGAGCGCACTGGAGCCGAGTTGGGCAAGGGGGGCCAGCGCATACCCCACCCCCAAACAGAAAAGACATTTGTACCGACCACCCAATCCATCTCTGCTTCCTGCACCAGCCTCTGGGAAAGGAAAGTTGCCAGTGGTAATTCCAAGCATAGTGGAAGGAGTATTCAATTTAAAAAATAATGTCAACACCTATTTACTTCCCACAGAGTTAGTCTATGTAATTTATGTGATGGGGGTCAATAACACTTATGCAATAACTATCTTTGTAAAAAATAATATATAGAATTGTCTTTTCGTTTTGACATTATAGAGTATTTTGTATAGATCAATAAAACATTATTTTTTTATCACAATTAAATCTATTTCAATCCCACTTTGTAACATAACAAAATGTGAACAAATCCAAGGGGGGTGAATACTTCTGGAACCCACTGTAGCTCTGTATATTCATTATCATCATCACTATCGCCATATCTCAGATGAGATGATCATCAGCTCTTGTGCCACAAGGTAGGTTAGGTATGAACTATAATTAATAGGTATGAACTAGAATTGAGATTATGTTATTGATTGATATGTATCATATTTTACCTTTAAATTATTGTACCGATTCGGGTACTGCTTACAGCTACAGATACAAAATGGTCGCCATGTGTGTGTGTGGGTGGGGGACACAACACAGCTTCAGGTTATATAACAGATATGAACAGAAGCAGATACACTCATGGTTTGCATGTCTTATTCTATCCACCCATGCATACTCTCTGTGAAACATATTAATTTTCAATTCATTCAAGTCAATGTTGGAGGAGCTTCGAAACTTGGCTGCTCTACTGAAACACCAGAACATACCTTATTCTACCAGCACGCCTCCTTCTGGCCAAGTGTTGCAATTACAAGCTACTAGGGAAACACCGGGACATATTCACTCTAGTATGACTCTACTGCCACCTTCTGACCAAGTGTTGTAATTACAAGCTACTAGGGAAACACCGGGACATATTCACTCTAGTATGACTCTACTGCCACCTTCTGACCAAGTGTTGTAATTACAAGCTACTAGGGAAACACCGGGACATATTCACTCTAGTATGACTCTACTGCCACCTTCTGACCAAGTGTTGTAATTACAAGCTACTAGGGAAACACCGGGACATATTCACTCTAGTATGACTCTACTGCCACCTTCTGACCAAGTGTTGTAATTACAAGCTATTGGGAGACGTTTCCATCAGCGCTGGAAAATACAGTATATGACTGACTAACTTTGTACAGGAGCCATCAACAGCAATTCAATGTCAACATTAACACTTTAAAAAATGTTTTAACATACAGTACCAGTCAAAAGTTTGGACACACCTACTCATTTAAGGGTTTTTCTTTATTTCTACTATTTTCTACATTGTAGAATAATAGTGAATACATCTTAACTATTAAATAACATATATGGAATCATGTAGTAACCAAAAAAAGACTTAAACAAATCAAAATGTATTTTAGATTCTTCAAAGTAGCCACACTTCAAAGTTGCATTGATCACAGCGTTGCACACTCTTGGCAGGTTTTTATGTGCTTAGGGTCATTGTCCTGTTGGAAGGTGAACCTTCACCCCATTGTGAGGTCCTGAGTGCTCTGGAGCAGGTTTTCATCAAAGATCTCTCTGAACTTTAATCCTTTCATCTTTCCCTCGCTCATGACTAGTCTCTCAGTCCCTGCCGCTGAAAAACATCCCCACATCATGGTGCTGTTATGTAAATCATTTACAGGTTATTTGATAGTTCACTCAAGAGCTTAGACATACCAGATCATCAAGGACAACAACCACCCGAGCCACTGCCTGTTCACCCCGCTACCATCCAGAAGGCGAAGTCATTACAGGTGCATCAAACCTGGGACCGAGAGACTGAATAACAACTTCTATCTCAAGGCCATCAGACTGTTAAACAGGCATCACTAACACAGAGAGGCTGCTACCTACAAACAGACTTGAAATCATTGGCCACTTGAGTAATGCATGATATGTAAACATTATTAAAGTGACCAGTAATCCATTTATTAATCTCACATGTATATACTGTATTTCATACCATCTATTGCATCTTTCCTATGCCACTCGGCCATCGCGCATCCATATGTATATATTGTTATTCCATGCCTTACGTATTAGGTAGTTGTGTATTAGGTAGTTGTTGTGGAATTGTTAGATCACTTGATAGATATTACTGCACTGTCAGAACTAGAAGCACAAGCATTTCACTACACTCGCAATAACATCTGCTAACCATGTGTATGTGACCAATAACATTTGATTTGATTTATAGGCAGTATTTGGTACTAATCACTACATACATGAGAAGATTCAACACTTAGTTAAACACGTTCAGTCAATGAATGGTGTGTATGAAGACCAAAACATTCAACGTCACGAGAGGATACCTCCTCCACTCTTTCACCAACCAAAAGGAATAACGGTTAACATTTCACACCAGAGCGTTCAGCACACTTGGACTATCGCAGAGAAGTGCGAAGTAATGTTAATATAATCTGGTATGTTAGGAATGATGATTGAATTAATGTCCTGGAAGTAAATTTGGCCAGGGGCATCAGGGTTTCAAAAGGTGGGTCAAGACACATCATGAAAACCAACCTCTTCTGTTCCTGTGACAGAGTACTAACGCAACACACCCACAAAGTGAGAAAATAACTATTGTTCAACTATTGAAAAATAAGGTTGGATGATGATACATAAGGGTTAATCTTATAAGCGTTTGTAAGTGCATTTATAAACGGTTAATAACTGGAGGTAAACATTAGCTCACAATTTGGCAAAAACTGACCAGTTATTGCCCTATTTTGACCAATGCGAAATATATGTTATTAATGGTTTATACGGCATTTACAAATGATTAAACAATCGTTAATAATGTAATTATAACCCCTTTGTTTACAAAAGGAACCTTATTGTAAGTGTTGCCGCGGTCTCCTGATGTGGTTTAAGCCATGTTGTGTGGACTTAGAACATCCAATTTAGTTGGTTTTTACTTTTGTTTTTTTAAAGTGTGATTTTTGTGGTACGAAAATCTGATAAAAAAAGGAAATAATACAGAAACGTCCCCCGAAAATATAGAAAAGAGAAAAACAAATACACCAGACGCGTCTCGTCCAAGGGGTGTACTTGAACATCAAGCTGCCAAAAAATTACTCAAATGTAAATGTTGTGTAAATTATTTCCCATTGGGCCAGGTGTGAAGATCTGGGGGCCTCAATCAACCAAACCAGTTTGAATAGAATGAGAAGCCCATCAACCACTGATGGTCCATCAGCAAGCCTAACGACAGAATAAATTTTTCCGCTCAAGGACATTCAGAGACTTGTTCCGAAGCCACTCCTGCGTTGTCTTCGCTGTGTGCTTAGGTTCATTGTCCTGTTGAAAGGAGAACCTTCACCACAGTCTGAGGTCCTGAGTGCTCTGGAGCAGGTTTTCTTTAAGGAGCTCTCTGTACCTTGCTCCTTTCAATCTTTCCCTCGATCCTGACTAGTCTCCAAGTCCCTGCCCTGAAAAAAATCCCCACAGCAAGATGCTGTACCCACCAATGTTCACTGTAGGGATGTTGCCAGATTTCCTCCAGACGTGACGCTTGGCATTCAGGCCAAAGAGTTCAATCTTGGTTTCATCAGACCAGAACATGTTGTTTCTCGTGGTCTGAAAGTCCTTGGGGTGCCTTTTGGCAAAGTCCAATTAGACTGTCATGTGCCTTTCACTGAGGAGTGACTTCCGTCTGACCCGGATTATGCGGCCACAACACAGAGCACTAACCACTGTATGATCATGGCGAGTTACCAGGGCTTGTGGGAGACCCCTTGAGTGGAAAGCCAAAAAGTCAGCTGTGCCTGTCCTCGTCACTGCATGCTTGAATACACCAATTTGTCCCACAGACACACAAGCACTAACTGTAATCTAACTGGCATCAAAGTGTAACGTTAGACTTTGGAATTTAACCACCTCAGCCATGTCACAGTGAAAGCCTGCTTGAGTAGATCGATTTCACCTCAACATATACAAGCCCTGGTAGCTTGCCGTGATCGTATAGTGGTTAGTACTCTGCGTTGTGGCCTCAGCATCCCTGTTCGAATCCGGGTCACGGCATTGAAATTCACAATGTCACGGCATAAGGGTTCTTTTTGAATTAGCAGGGTGAACTAAAATGAATAATTAGAGTGAATTTAGCAGAGATTGTGGAAAGGGTGCCACTGACCACTGGTGAATAAATAATTACTATACCTCTGTCGTTATAACATTAAATAAGCAGAGATTGATAACACTGTAGGTTACCATACTATACATTTAGTTTCATTGGCTACAGTTTAAAGGCAGAGTCATAAAGTGAACAGCTGTATCGGGTTAATTTTGACAACAACTAAGAGCATTGAAGCACAAAGCGAAAACTTCTCCGCCTCGTCCCGAAGCTATGCTTGGGCTGATACTCTGTGATAGTCTATCATTGTGCTCATCTGCAGAGCTGCTCATGGCGACATCATATGGCTGAGTCTCAGTTTAACTCATTCAAAAAGCGCCCTCAAGCCGTGAATCGCATTGCCATGAGCAGTACTAACCATTATATGATCACGTCAAGCTACCGGGGCTTGTGTGTGAGGGGGAGATATTAGGCTACTCAAGCATGCTGTTGCCTTGATGTGGAAAATGTGGCTAAATACCATTGTTGACTAGTTAGACTATAAATACCATTGTTGACTAGTTAGACTAGAGAGACTCAACAGTGTACTGTGTAGTAGAATAGAGTTAGTACTGACCCCTGTAGAGTATTGTGTGGTACAGTGGAATATAGTGCTCTGCTAGTGTAGAGTACAGTTCTGAGGTCTCCTTGGAATAGGAACATGCCCTCCCCTGGACAAAGATTAGCATCCATGAGGGTGACGGTCAACCTCTCCTTGATTATATCATCCAGGGGCAACATATTGGGTTCCCCCAAACTCCAGAGGATGAATCTATCATTCTCTGACCTGAACACAGGGAAAAGAGAATGGAAAGATGGGTGTGTTGGACCAGGTCTAGTTCAGGCCCACAGTATCGTCACTGTGCATATGGGACAGGAAGAACAGGCAAACATACTGACACTTCCTAACCTGCCAGAAGTCCACTGGCAGCAGAGTATAGGGTTAAGTTTACCATTCATTATTCACAGCTCTGGAGAATCATCCTCGGAAAATGACGAGAAGAGAGAGCAATGTGCCTTTCACTGAGTAGTGACTTCCGTCTTGCCACTCTACCATAAAGGCCTGATTGGTGGAGTGCTGCAGAGATGGTTGTCCTTCTGGAAGGTTCTCCCAGCTCGTTTAGTGTGACAGGGTCTAGGACTTCCAATTAAGCACCGCCACGTGCGGTCGTAGACTCCGACAATGTAAGAAATGTTTTGCCTTTATCGTGTAGTGTGGCGCCCGGTGACTGACCAATAGAAACTCGGACCAGCACTGAGTACACACACAAATTAGGATTATTGTGAATAGTCAGATTTATATAATAGTTCGATTTAAACATCTACATGCTTTGCAAGAAGAACGATTTCCCTAATAATCCTGTTTACATTTTGATAAATGCAGATTTCGCCAATCAAAATAAACTTTCTACCATGTTATTTTCGGGAAGCCTATATTATTCTTAGTTCGGACATATAAAGGTTTGTATGTGAAAAATATGGTCCAAACACACCAAGACATTCGTGAAGAGGACACGACAATGCCTATTTCCCCTCAGGAGGCTGAAAAGATTTGGCATTGGACCTCAGATCCTCAAATAATATCTAAAGCTGCACCATCGAGAGCATTTTGACTGGCTGCATCACCGCTTGGTATGGCAACTGCTCGGCATCCGACCGCAATTCGCTACAGAGGATAGTGCTTACATCACTGAGGCCGAGCTTCCTGCCATCCAGGACCTCTATACCAGGCTGTGTCAGAGGAAGGCCCAAAGAATTGTCAAAGACTCCAGCCACCTAAGTCAGTCTATGACCGGGATCTTTTATTTCAGCTCATGAAACATGGGACCAACACTTTACATGTTGTGTTAATATTTTAGATTACACAGTTAGTACTTTGAGTCATTCAAAAGGAGACTTTTTACTGTAACTTTGTGTATCAAAATGGCGTGACCCGGATTCTGCGGCCACAACACAGAGCACTAACCACTGTATGATCATGGCGAGTTTACCAGGGCTTGTGGGAGACCCCTTGAGTGGAAAGCCAAAAAGTCAGCTGTGCCTGTCCACGTCACTGCATGCTTGAATAACCCAATTTGTCCCACAGACACACAAGCACTAACTGTAATCTAACTGGCATCAAAGTGTAACGCTAGACTTTGGAATTTAACCACCTCAGCCACGTCACAGTGAAGGCCTGCTTGAGTAGATCGATTTCACCTCCACTTATACAAGCCCTGGTAGCTCGCCGTGATCGTATAGTGGTTAGTACTCTGCGTTGTGGCCGCAGCAACCCCGGTTCGAATCCGGGTCACGGCATTGAAGTTCACAATGTCACGGCATAAGGGCTCTTTTTGACTTAGCAGGGTGAACTAAACTGAATAATTAAAGTGAATTTAGCAGAGATTGTGGAATGGGTGCCACTGACCACTGGTTAATAAATAATTACTATACCTCTTCGTTATAACATTAAATAAGCAGAGATTGATAACAGTGTAGGTTACAGTATCGTCACTGCATATGGGACAGGAAGAACAGGCTAACATACTGACACTTCCTAACCTGCCAGAAGTAGCAGCAGAGTATAGGGTTAAGTTTACCATTCATTATTCACAGCTCTGGAGAATCATCCTGGTAAAATGACATTATATACGTTATATATTCATTTATGTTGCTAGGAAAGATATATTATGCTAACATTTGTAACGTTAGGCCTACTTGCTGCAGTAGCTTGCTTGCTATAAAAACAGTAGTTTGTCGATAAACTATACTGTCTGCATAGTAGCAGAACATATATTTCAAAAGAGAATGAATTTAACAAAAATACATCTTACAAAGACTTGAACAGATAACATTATGATTACTCGCGTTACATGGCATGTTAAGAGACAAAACATCAAGATAATTCTGCATGAACGCTAATCCACGTCACTGTAGGTTTCACTTAATATCGCAAGGTCTCCCTTATGGCGCATGGCCCTGGTAGCTCGCCGTGATCGTATAGTGGTTAGTACTCTGCGTTGTGGCCGCAGCAACCCCGGTTCGAATCCGGGTCACGGCATTGCGATACACAATGTCACGGCAAAAGGGCTCTTTTAAATCATTAGAGGTACATTGCTAACTACATTTTAGTTGGTCTATTTATATTTTCTTCCCGTCAGGTAAACTGTCTAACTCGAGGCACCGGTTCCTAACTACCCGCAACTGAGTTTCTAGTTAAAGCCCATGTCGTTGCATGGCTGTTTGTGCATGTTTGAATAGCTCCAAATCTCTGCGCAACACACGAGCCCTGGTAGCTCGCCGTGATCGTATAGTGGTTAGTACTCTGCGTTGTGGCCGCAGCAACCCCGGTTCGAATCCGGGTCACGGCATTGCGATACACAATGTCACGGCAAAAGGGCTCTATTTTTGAAGCGTTGATTCATGGTAAACTGACTGGCTGGTTTATTATGTCATTCTGATATTTCTCCCTTTTGGGGTTGGCTAACCAGCGAATATTATCACATCAATGAGTAGTGAAAAAAGAATGACAGACAAAACTGTAAGTTAGCTAAATTAGTAACAACAAGTGTGGGGAAACATCTAGCTAATATGCAGGATATGTACCCATCTTCAGCCCAGATAAAACACACTTGGGAAAGCACGTGGGGACCGTGTGGGTACTCCAAAAATATGATCATGCATAAGGAGAAATGGATTGAAAAAGTTTGGTCGATGCAATGCAAAATATACAGTATGGACTGTCAGTCATAGTATGCGTTCAGCTCATTTCCCAGTTTCAAATCAAATCAAGCTTCATTTATACAGCAAATAATAATTCGTTCTTAACTGACTTTCTTAGATATATAAATAGTAAAAGTACTATTTAAGTATTTTTGGCGGGGTATCTGTACTTTACTTTATTTGTACTTTCCTTTAGTCGTTTTCTATTAAGGTTTACTTTTACTCAAGTATGACAATTGTGCACTTTTTTAAACCTCTGAATGTGTTTCATTTATGAAGTCATAAATGTGCTATAGACATCCCCTTATAATGTAGGCTTCCCCTTTAAATATGAAGAAAAAACAAGTTGTTACCCAGCAGCCATTTTTAGTTGAGGGATCACACACAGTAGCTGCGTCAAAAGTTGTTTTTGAACAACTGGATTGAATATTGTAAGTTATCATTGCATACGTTATGGCAACATTTCTATAAACGGTATTTTAGACTTGTCGTGTTTTTCTAGACTACAATGGAAGTTAATGTTTATGAAGTTTGTTTACATTGTTTTGTTTCATGTAGTTTAACGGTAGGCATTCCTGAGACAAGTCAAATGATCCTTTAAAAGCAGTTAGAAATCCTGCCTTAGTGTGAGTAATAATATTGTTTATCATCATTGCCATGCATGAAACTCCTATCATCTTTAAATAAATAACGCGATTTTGTAATGAGGTGATTTTAGAATTTCCTTCTTTGGGGATATGGTGTGCCCATGAACGATTGCAACATTGTTTCACAGGACGTGGGAAGCCAGCGTTGCTGCTTTTAACTGCGCGCTCGATCCTCTTAACAATGCAATAAGGAAATTCGCTCACATAGGCGTCACCTGAAGTCTTAACTATTGTGGATGAACATTGCACTTGATTGTTCTCAATACTATTCTTCATCTAATTTACATTGGCTTTGACATATCAATTAGCCATACAGTTATAGATTATTTATCATCAATTTACTATGCTACCTATTAACCCGTTACAAACACATTATAAACCGTCTGCTACTTTTCAAGTACACTAGTGATAGCGTTATTATTGTGTCGCTTGGATACACTCAGATTACAAGAGGCCATGAACAAGAGTGTTTTGGTAGGGGGCTAGCCATATTCGTTTATGGGGGCTAGGGGTTCGTTTGGGATGGTGTGTAATTCAAAAGAATGACAAATTCTCCACTTCACTTTAAAGGTTCAATTAAAACTAAATTGGAATTTACCCTAATCCTGCATGTTGTCCTAAAACTGCCTTATTGGCCTAATCTACTGTGCAAATCCCTGCTCCTCACTGATCTCCCCTGTGTGCTTCCCTCATAGAGCCAAGATGAATGAGGACGTGTTTGAGGTCCCAGAGGGGACAGAGTATCGTTATCTGGTACAAGAGGAAGGAGAGGAGGAGGTGCAGTATGTGCGTCGCAGACACTACGTCAGCCCATTCCTGGTCCTGTCCAGACGCTGCATCTTCCTCGTCTGCCTGGGGGTGCTATCCCTGCTCACCTTGGCTGGGTACCTGGCCTACGTGGCCCAGACGCTGCCCCCTGGCTCAGCCCAGGTCACTACTGACTGTGGAGAGTTCCAGGGGAGACAGGTGGGTTGATGTCTGCACATTGTTGGTGGAAAGAGTAGAAACAATGTTCAGCTTTACAACAACAACAACAACAAACTATGTTCAGCCATATTAAACATTTTTAACCAATTGTACTGTATGGTTTCTCCCCCATATGCCTACAATGTAAAGAGCATTGAGACCTAATAGAACAGGGATCATCAATTAGATTCAGTCGCAGGCCGTTTATTTTTTTTATTCAGCGGGTGGTCACGGGGCTGGAACATAATTACAAATCATTTGTAAACTGCAAATCGACCGCAAGAAGCCCAAACGGATATAATATTTGACTAAAACATAATTATTTCAAAACATACACTCAGTGGCCAGTTTATTAGGTACACCACCCTGTTCACCCCGTGATGTGATCGTCGGTGCCAGGCGCGCCGGTTCCAGTATCTCAGAAACGGCTGTCCGACTGGGCTTTTCACCCACGACATTGTCTAGGTTTTTACCGAGAATAGTGCGACAAACAAAAAAACAGTCAGCGGCAGTCCTGTGGGCGAAAACAGCACGTTGATGAGAGGTCAAAGGAGAACGGCAAGATAACAAGCGGGGCCACAAACAGGCAAATAACGGAGCAGAACGGCATCTTGGAAACGCACAACTCGTCAGTTCCTGTCACGGTTGGGCTATTGTGGAAGACAGCCACACTGTGTTCCACTCCTACCAGCTAAAAACAAGAAGAAGTGTCTCCAGGGGGGAGACACTGGACAATGAAGGAATGGAAAAACATTGCCTGGTCCAACGAATCCCGGATTCCTGTTGCGTCATAATGATGGCAGAGTCAGGATTTGGTGTGAGCAGCGTGAGTCCATGGCCCCATCCTGCCTGGTGTCAACGGTACAGGCGGGTGGCGGTGGTGTATTGATGTGGGGAATGTTTTCCTGGCACATGTTATGTCCCTTGATACCAATTGACGAACGAACATTTCCGACACCTTGTATAACCCACGCCCCGAAGAATTCAGGCTGTTCTGGAGGAAAAGGGGGGTCTGACCCAAGATGGGTGTATCTAATAATCTGTCCACTGAGTGTATATCTATTATGCATGGGAATACTTTGAAACAGATTTCCAAAATTAAAATCAATTGAAGCTGATTTGCTTGTATTTTTTACAGTCTTTTATGTCCAACAATAAAATTTGAAAAAACAAGATCACCGCCTGTTGGGGAACCCTGTAATAGAAGATGGTAAAGGATTGAGGAGTGGAATGTTTCAGTGACATGTGCCTTGACCATGTGGGCTTATACGGAATTACCTCCAGTGAACACTCATAGTTAATGAAACACTATTGGTTGTCTTTGTCATTGCAGAGGAATGGGGCCTACTCGTTCAAGGGCCTCCCGTACGCTGCTCCCCCCATTGGGGAACGTCGCTGGGCCCCTCCAGCCAAACCCTGGTGTGGGAACGGTGTGGGGGATGCCACCCGCTTCCGCAGCAAGTGTCCCCAGGTGCAGCCGCTTTCAGACACGGGGAAGGTGATTGGCCAGGAGAGCTGCCTCTTCCTGAACGTGTGGACCCCCACCCTGAGCCCCGACGCTGCCCTACCCGTCATGGTCTGGATCCATGGGGGCTACCTTCACATGCTTAGTGGCGGAGAGGAGGGCTACTCTCCCACAGAGGAGCTAGCAGCCCAGACAGGGATGGTCTATGTCAGCTTTAACTACAGGCTCAACGCATTTGGGTTCCTGGCCCTGGAGCTACTGAGGGAGGGCTCCCCCACCAATACCTCTGGTCAGTCTCTAGCAGTTGGCACATTAAAGTTTTTACAGTATTGCCAAACGAGGTCTTGATGTCTCAAGCAGTTTCACACAACATAGATCATGTTGTATGTATTTAAGATATGATAATAGGAAGGTTTTAATCTTTTAACAAGCTATTTCTAACACCAACAGAGTGATGAAATATTCATGATGTTTATGTTTGTTCTCTCAGTGACGTTGTTTAAAATTGTGTATATCTATTTAATGAGCTTTAATGTGATTTGGATAGCTGGAGGTGATATACAGTGCATTCGAAAAGTATTCAGACCCCTGCACATTTTGTTACGTTACAGCCTTCTGAAATGGATTAAATTGTTTTATTTTCCATCAATCTACACACAATACCCCATAATGACAAAGGAAAAACGTTTTTTTTTTTTTTACATTTCTATGAAATATCACATTTACATAAGGATTCAGACCCTTTACTCAGTACTTTTTTTGAAGCGATTACAGCCTTGAGTCTTCTTGGGTATGACGTTACAAGCTTGGCACACCTGTATTTGGGGAGTTTCTCCCATTCTTCTCTGCAGGTCCTCTCAAGCTCTGTCAGGTTGGATGGGGAGCGTCGCTGCGCAGCTATTTTCAGATCTCTCCAGAGATGTTCAATCAGGCTCTGGCTGGGCCACTCAAGGACATTCAGAGACATTCAGACCCAAAGCCACTCCTGCATTGTCTTGGCTGTGTGCTTAGGTTGATTGTCCGGTTGGAAGGTGAACCTTCACCCCAGTCTGAGGTCCTTAGCTCTCTGGAGCAGGTTTTCATCGAGGATCTCTGTACTTTTCTCCGTTCATCTTTCCCTCGATCCTGACGCTGAAAAACATCCACACACCATGATGCTGCCACCACAATGCTTCACTGTAGGGATGATATTGACCAGGTGATGAATGGTGTCTGGTTTCCTCCAGACATGACGCTAGGCATTCAGGCCAAAGAGTTCAATCTTGGTTTCATCAGACCAGAGAATCTTGTTTCTTATGGTGTGAAAGTCCTTTTCGGCAAAATCCAAATGAGCTGTCATGTTCCTTTTAATGAGGAGTGGCTTCTGTCTGGCCACTCTACCATAAAGGCCTGATTGGTGGAGTGCTGCACAGATGGTTGTCTTTCTGGATAGTTCTCCCATCTCCATAGAGGAGCTCTGTTAGAGTGACCATTGGTTTCTTGGTCACCTCCCTGACCAAGGCCCTTCTCCCCCGATTGCTCAGTTTGGCCGACGGCCAGCGCTAGGAAGAGCCTTGGTGGTTCCAAACTTCTTCCATTAAGAATGATGGAGGCCACTGTTCTTGGGGACCATCAATGCTGCAGACATTTTTTGGTACCCTTCCAAAGATCTGTGCCTCGACACAATCCTGTCTCATAGCTCTACGGACAATTCCTTCGACCTCATGGCTTGTTTTTCGCTCTGACATTCACTGTGGGACCTTATATAGACAGTTGTGTGCCTTTCCATATCATGTCCAATCAATTGAATTTACCACAGGTGGACTCCAAGTTGTAGAAAAATCTCAGGGATGATACTAACAGCTAGTTTCCGGCCCCGGCCTGCTAACTGCTAGCTTACCTGCCCGGTCTGTAACTGCTAGCTTGTTTAGCCCCGGCCTACTAACTGTTAGCTTGTTAGCATCGGCCTGCTAACTGTCTGAATCGTTATGTCCCCAGCAATCCCAACCACTTACTGGACCCATATGTTCACTTGGCTACGCATGCCTCTCTCTAATATTGTCCTGTCCTGGTTAGTGATTACTGTCTTATTTCACTGTAGAGCCTCTAGCCCTGCTCAATATGCCTTAACCAACCATGTTGTTCCACCTCCTATATATGCGATGACGTCACCTGGTTTAAACATCTCTAGAGACTATATCTCTCGCTTCATTACTCAATGCCTAGGTTTTCCTCCAATGTACTCACATCCTACCTCTGTACACTATGCCTTGAATCTATTTTATCGTGCCCAGATACCTGCTCCTTTTACTCTCTGTTCTGAACGTGCTAGACGGCCAGTTCGTATAGCCTTTAGCCGTACCCTTATCCTACTTCTCCTCTGTTCCTCTGGTGATGTAGAGGTTAATCCAGGTGCTGCAGTGCCTAGCTCCACTCCCACCCCCCATGTGCTCTCATTTGTTGACTTCTGTAAATGTAAAAGCTACTGCAGAGATAGCCTGCAGAGTTCTGTATTACTATCCAAGTCTGTCCCCAAACAATTTGAGCTTCTACTTCTAAAAATTCACCTTTCCAGAAACAAGTCTCTCACTGTTGCCGCTTGCTATAGACCTCCCTCTGCCCCCAGCTGTGCCCTCGATACCATATGTGAATTGATTGCCCCCCATCTATCTTCTGAGCTTGTGCTACTAGGTGACCTAAACTGGGAAATGCTTAACACCCCGGCCATCCTACAAACTAAGCTTGATGCCCTCAATCTCAAACAAATTATCAATGAACCTACCAGGTTCAACCACAAATCAGTAAACACGGGCACCCTCATAGATGTCATCCTAACTAACTCGCCCTCAAAATACACCTCTGCTGTTTTCAATCAAGATCTCATCGATCACTGCCTCATTGCCTGCATCCGTAATGGGTCTGCGGTCAAACGACCACCCCTCATCACTGTCAAACGCTCCCTAAAACACTTCTGCGAGCAGGCCTTTCTAATCGACCTGGCCGGGGTATCCTGGAATGACATTGACCTCATCCCGTCAGTAGATGATGGCTGGCTATTCTTTAAAAGTGCCTTCCTCACCATCTTAAATAAGCATGCCCCTCTTAAAAAATGTAGAACTAGGAATAGATATAGTCCTTGGTTCACTCCAGACCTGTCTACCCTTAACCAGCACAAAAACATCCTGTGGCGTTCTGCATTAGCATCGAATAGCCCCCGTGATATGCAACTTTTCAGGGAAGTTAGGAACAAATATACACAGGTAGTTAGAAAAGCTAAGGCAACTTTTTCAAACAGAAATTTGCATCCTGTAGTACTAACTCAAAAAGTTCTGGGACACTGTAACGTCTATGGAGAATAAGAGCACCTCATCCCAGCTGCTCTGAGGCTAGGAAACACTGTCACCACCGATAAATCCACTATAATTGAGAATTCCAATAAGCATTTCTCTACGGCTGGCCATGCTTTCCACCTGGCTACTCCTACCCCGGTCATCTGCCCGGCACCCTCCACAGCAACCCGCCCAAGCCCCCACCATTTCTCCTTTACCCAAATCCAGATAGCTGATGTTCTGAAAGAGCTGCAAAATCTGGACCCTTACAAATCAGCCGGGCTAGACAATCTGGACCCTCTCTTACTAAAAAATATCTGCCGAAATTGTTGCAACCCCTATTACTAGCCTGTTCAACCTCTCTTTCGTGTCGTCTGAGATTCCCAAAGATTGGAAAGCTACTGCGGTCATCCCCCTCTTCAAAGGGGGTGATACTCTAGACCCAAACTGCTACAGACCTATATCTATCCTACCCTGTCTTTCTAAGGTCTTCGAAAGCCAAATTATGTGGCAGGGTCTACAGTCAATCACGGATTACAAAAAGAAAACCAGCCCCGTCACAGACCAGGATGACTTGCTCCCCCAGGCAGACTAAATAACTTTTTTGCCCACTTTGAGGACAATACAGTGCCACTGACACGGCCCGCAACCAAAACCTGCGGACTCTCCTTCACTGCAGCCGACGTGAGTAAAACATTTAAACCTGTTAACCCTTGCAAGGCTGCCAGCCCAGACGGCATCCCCAGCCGCGTCCTCAGAGCATGCGCAGACCAGCTGGCTGGTGTGTTTACAGACATATTCAATCAATCCTTATCCCAGTCTGCTGTTCACACATGCTTCATGATTGTGGACTTTGGGAAACAGCAGAGGGAGCACCCCCCTATCCACATCGATGGGACAGTAGTGGAGAGGGTAGTAAGTTTTAAGTTCCTCGGCGTACACATTACGGACAAACTGAATTGGTCCACCCACACAGACAGCGTCGTGAAGAAGGCGCAGGAGCGCCTCTTCAACCTCAGGAGGCTGAAGAAATTCGGCTTGTCACCAAAAGCACTCACAAACTTCTACAGATGCACAATCGAGAGCATCCTGTCGGGCTGTATCACCGCCTGGTACGGTAACTGCTCCGCCCACAACCGTAAGGCTCTCCAGAGGGTAGTGAGGTCTGCACAACGCATCACTGGGGGCAAACTAACTGCCCTCCAGGACACCTACACCACCCGATGTCACAGAAAGCCCATAAAGATCATTGAGGACAACAACCACCCGAGCCACTGCCTGTTCACCCCGCTATCATCCATATGGCGAGGTCAGTACAGGTGCATCAAAGCAGGGACCGAGAGACTGAAAAACAGCTTCTATCTCAAAGCAATCAGACTGTTAAACAGCCACCACTAACATTGAGTGGCTGCTGCCAACACACTCACTCAACTCCAGCCACTTTGATAATGGGAATTGATGGAAATTGATGTAAAATATATCACTAGCCACTTTAAACAATGCTACGTAATATAATGTTTACATACCCTACATTACTCATCTCATATGTATATGTATATACTGTACCCTATATCATCTACTGCATCTTTATGTAATACAGTGGGGCAAAAAAGTATTTAGTCAGCCACCAATTGTGCATGTTCTCCCACTTAAAAAGATGAGAGAGGCCTGTAATTTTCATCATAGGTACACTTCAACTATGACAGACAAAATGAGAAAAAAAATCCAGAAAATCACATTGTAGGATTTTTTGGATTTATTTGCAAATTATGGTGGAAAATAAGTATTTGGTCAATAACAAAAGTTTATCTCAATACTTTGTTATATACCCTTTGTTGGCAATGACAGAGGTCAAACGTTTTCTGTAAGTTTTCATAAGGTTTTCACACACTGTTGCTGGTATTTTGGCCCATTCCTCCATGCAGATCTCCTCTAGAGCAGTGATGTTTTGGGGCTGTTGCTGGGCAACACGGACTTTCAACTCCCTCCAAAGATTTTCTATGGGGTTGAGATCTAGAGACTGGCTAGACCACTCCAGGACCTTGAAATGCTTCTTACGAAACCACTCCTTCGTTGCCCGGGCAGTGTGTTTGGGATCATTGTCATGCTGAAAGACCCAGCCACATTTCATCTTCAATGCCCTTGCTGATGGAAGGAGGTTGTCACTCAAAATCTCACGATACATGGCCCCATTCATTCTTTCCTTTACATGGATCAGTCGTCCTGGTCCCTTTGCAGAAAAACAACCCCAAAGCATGATGTTTCCACCCCCATGCTTCACAGTAGGTATGGTGTTCTTTGGATGCAACTCAGAATTCTTTGTCCTCCAAACACGACGAGTTGAGTTTTTACCAAAAAGTTCTATTTTGGTTTCATCTGACAGCGAAAACACAACATATATTTATGTTAAATGACCACCAAATTCAAAAACACACACAGCGATTTTTCACAGTCACAAAAGCATAAATATAGATAAAATGAATCACTAACCTTTGATTATCTCCATCAGATGACACTCATAGGACATCATGTTATACACGTATTGTGTGTTTTGTTCGATAATGTGCATATATATATATATATACAAAAAATCTCAGTTTACATTCGGCGCTTTACATGCAGTAATGTTTTGATTCCAAAACATCCGGTGATTTTGCAGAAATACTCACAATAAACATTGATAAAAGATGCAAGTGTTATTCACAGAATTAAAGATAAACGTATCCTCTATGCAACCACGGTGTCAGATTTAAAACAAACTGTACGGAAAAATAATAATCTGAGAACGGCGCTCAGAACCCAAAGAAATAGCCGCCATTTTGGCGTCAACAGAAGCTACAAAAAACACTATAAATATTCACTTACCTTTAAATATCTTCGTCAGAAGGCAGTTCCAGGAATCCCAGTTCGACAATAAATGACTGATTTGTTCCATAAAGCCCATAATTTAGCCACTTGTTGTTAGCTTGTTCAGCCCAGCATTCAACCCTCAAAAAGCATGAGCAATTCCTCCAGACAAAAACTCAAAAAGTTCCGTTACAGGTCACAGAAACAAGTCAAATGATGTATGCAATCCATATTTAGGATGTTTTAAACATTAATCAGCAATAAGATTCCAACCGGAGAATTTCATTGTCTGAAGAAAGGCATTGGAACTCAAGAACACTCTCTCGTGACCGCGCGCAATGAGGCTTTCTGCCAGACCACCCACTCAAAGAGCTATTATGAGCCCCTCCTTTATAGTGGAATCATACAACCAGAATCTAAAGACGGTGACATCTTGTGGAAGCCCTAGGAAGTGCATAAACATCCATATCTAAGATGGACATCCAATGGCAATGTCTTCTAAATTGAGTTCTCACTTCCTGTTTGGATTTCTTCTCAGGTTTTTGTCTGCCATATGAGTTCTGTTATACTCACAGACATAATTCAAACAATTTTAGAAACGTCAGAGTGTTTTCTATCCACCAGTAATAATAATATGCATATATTCCCATCTGGGAAAGAGTAGGAGGCAGTTTACTCTGGGCACGCCTTTCATCCAAAAGTGAAAATGCTGCCCCCTAGCCCCAACAGGTTTTAAACAGCCACCACTAACATTGAGTGGCTGCTGCCAACCCACTGACTCAACTCCAGTCACTTTAATAATGGGAATTGATGGAAATTGATGTAAAATATATCACTAGCCACTTTAAACAATGCTACTTAATATAATGTTTACATACCCTACATTACTCATCTCATATGTATATGTATATACTGTAACCTATATCATCTACTGCATCTTTATGTAATACAGTGGGGCAAAAAAGTATTTAGTCAGCCACCAATTGTGCAAGTTCTCCCACTTAAAAAGATGAGAGAGGCCTGTAATTTTCATCATAGGTACACTTCAACGATGGCAGACAAAATTAGAGAAAAAAATCCATAAAATCACATTGTAGGATTTTTTATGAATTTATTTGCAAATTATGGTGGAAAATAAGTATTCATCTTCTGCACATCTACCATTCCAGTGTTTAATTGCTATATTGTAATTACTTTGCCACCATAGCCTATTTATTGCCTTAACTTACCTCATTTGCACTCACTGTATATAGACTTTTTGTTTTCTTTTGTTCTACTGTATTATTGACTGTATGTTTTGTTTATTCCATGTGTAAGTCTGTGTTGTTGTATGTGTCGAATTGCTACGCTTTATCTTGGCCAGGTCGCAGTTGTAAATGAGAACTTGTTCTCAACTAGCCTACCTGGTTAAATAAAGGTGTTCTCAACTAGCCTACCTGGTTAAATAAAGGTGTTCTCAACTAGCCTACCTGGTTAAATAAAGGTGTTCTCAACTAGCCTACCTGGTTAAATAAAGGTGTTTTCAACTAGCCTACCTGGTTAAATAAAGGTTAAATAAATTAAAAATAATAATAAATGATCAATGGAAACAGGATGCACCTGAGCTTAATTTCGACTCTCATAGCCAAAGGTCTGAATACTTATGAAAATAAGGTATTTCTATTTTTATTTATAATAAATGTGCAAAAAAATCTAAAAACCTGTTTTGGCTTTGTCATTATGGGGTATTGCCTGTAGACTGAAGAGGTAAAGATGGATTTAATCCATTTTAGAATAAGGCTATAATGTAATTAAATGGGGAACAAGTGAAGGCGTCTGAATACTTTCCCAATGCACTGTATTTGTCTGCTTGATAAAAAGTTAATATTTTTCTTTCTCATGGTCACTATACCATTTATGCTTTACACACACACATATATATACACACACACACACAAACACACACATACAGCTTGATATGGAACGACCCATAAAATCACATAAATACATTGTTTTCACATTCACGCACAGTCATCGGTGAGAACAGAAAGATTCCATATCTGAATACCCCCTATTTCCCTTCTGATCTGAAAGGGTTCAGGGTATTGACACCAGGAACCTTTAGGTACACTAGGCTAGATGGAGCTTCTGAAAATAGGAACTAGGACATAGGAAAACGAGGCCACATCAAAGCGGTATTTCGACGTGATTTTAATCTCTAATTGGTTCCCCCCCCCCCCCCCCCCCACCCAGGAAACTATGGCTTCATGGACCAGATAGCTGCTCTGCAGTGGGTCCAGAGGAACATCAAGGTGTTTGGAGGAGACCCCAGTAAAGTCACCATATTTGGTCAAAGCTCAGGTAATAAATACCAGCTATTATAAGCCTCTATGGGCTACGTGAGTATACTGTCAATGAAGTATGAATGAACATTTAGTTAGTGTGCACCTTTTTCTTTTTTGTTATAATACAACCATTTTTACCGAATATTGAAAAGGATGAAAACAAAATATGCTACTTTATGTTAGCATGTGCTTGTAGCAGTATAGTTGGCTGAAGGAATGAACACAGCTTCCTTAACTGCTTTAGAATTTTTAACCCTAACCCTCATTGTCTACTCTCTTCCCATCACCCTTCCACACACACACACACACACACACACACACACACACACACACACACACAGGTGGGACGTCGGTGTGGACTCTGATGATGTCTCCGCTGGCAAAGGGTCTGTTTCGTGCGGCGGTGGATATGAGCGGCTCCTATGTGTATAGCGCATCACTGGAGAAGGCAGAGGCAGACAACCTGCTATTCCTGAACAAGACTGGCTGCAATGACCTGGCCTGCCTCCGGAAGCTCTCCACCACACTGATACTACGGGTACAGACAGTACGACAACGTAAACTGTAAAATCTGCCTTAAGGGAGAAACGGGCTTCATGTGGGTCTCTCTCTCTTTATCTCTCTCCACTCCGCTCTAGGCCATCCCATGGAAGGAGTACCCGTCATGGGGGGCAGATGATCTGATGGACCTGCCCACTAAGGACAGCTTTGTGGGGCCCGTAGCAGTGGTGGACAGGCATGTCCTCCCAGCTCCTCCCTTTGAGATGTGGGAGAAAGGAGGAGTCTTCAACGATGTTCCATTCCTCATAGGGACCACTGAGCAGGAGACTGACTTTTTGTAAGTATTATGCGTGGGCTGGAAAAAATGTATTATCTACAGAAGCTGTCCTAGAAATACACAATTCACTTCATAATCGTATGTGTGTGTGCGTGCGTGTGCGTGTGTGTGCGTTTGTGTGTGTGTGTGTGCGCTTGTGTGTGTGTGTGCGCGTTTGTGTGTGTGTGTGCGTTTGTGTGTGTGTGTGCGTTTGTGTGTGTGTGTGCGTTTGTGTGTGTGTGTGCGCGTTTGTGTGTGTGTGTGCGTTTGTGTGTGTGTGTGCGTTTGTGTGTGTGTGCGTGTGTGTGTGTGTGCGTTTGTGTGTGTGTGTGCGCATTTGTGTGTGTGTGTGCGCGTTTGTGTGTGTGTGTGCGTTTGTGTGTGTGTGCGTGTGTGTGTGTGTGTGTGCGTTTGTGTGTGTGTGTGTGTGTGTGTGCGTTTGTGTGTGTGTGTGCGTTTGTGTGTGTGTGCGTGTGTGTGTGTGTGTGCGTTTGTGTGTGTGTGTGCGTTTGTGTGTGTGTGTGCGCGTTTGTGTGTGTGTGTGCGTTTGTGTGTGTGTGTGCGTTTGTGTGTGTGTGCGTGTGTGTGTGTGTGCGTTTGTGTGTGTGTGTGTGTGTGTGTGTGCGTGCGTGTGTGTGTGTGCACTTTAGCCCACCATATGAGAATATCTCCATGTGGACATGGGGAGACTACGGGTGGTTTGTGACAGGTAAGAATACGGTAACCTCGGGGTCAATATCTCCATGTGGACATGGGGAGACTACGGGTGGTTTGTGACAGGTAAGAATACGGTAACCTCGGGGTCAATATCTCCATGTGGACATGGGGAGACTACGGGTGGTTTGTGACAGGTAAGAATACGGTAACCTCGGGGTCAATATCTCCATGTGGACATGGGGAGACTACGGGTGGTTTGTGACAGGTAAGAATACGGTAACCTCAGGGTCAATATCTCCATGTGGACATGGGGAGACTACGGGTGGTTTGTGACAGGTAAGAATACGGTAACCTCGGGGTCAATATCTCCATGTGGACATGGGGAGACTACGGGTGGTTTGTGACAGGTAAGAATACGGTAACCTCGGGGTCAATATCTCCATGTGGACATGGGGAGACTACGGGTGGTTTGTGACAGGTAAGAATACGGTAACCTCGGGGTCAATATCTCCATGTGGACATGGGGAGACTACGGGTGGTTTGTGACAGGTAAGAATACGGTAACCTCGGGGTCAATATCTCCATGTGGACATGGGGAGACTACGGGTGGTTTGTGACAGGTAAGAATACGGTAACCTCGGGGTCAATATCTCCATGTGGACATGGGGAGACTACGGGTGGTTTGTGACAGGTAAGAATACGGTAACCTCGGGGTCAATATTGATCCATCTGTAAAATGCCTCATTTAGATTTGATTAGATTTTTCTCCAAGGAGGAAATTAATCTCCACATTATCAAACATCGTAGACCTGTAAGAGATCATTTTTTAAAAACACACACAAAAAAAAACAGACATTACAGTTTTTTTCGATTGCTAAACGACAGTGGACACAACTGGAGTCACATGTGCAAAACTCTAACTGCAGTCTGCACAGCAGCAGTTCATGTGGACCAAACTCTAGTTCGTTTTTCATTGCTTGAACACAGTTTTCAAAACTCTACACACTTATCCCATGACTTTAACCACAACCTGCACAACACTGGATTTACAGCACTTTGTTCAAATGCTAACACACTGCTGTCAAAACTGTGAACCACACATTCAAAACGGAATAGATTTCAGCCTTGTGCCTTTCAAACACTGCTGATTGCAATTTCAGCTGAAAGGCTAAGCAGGTGTCTTGTTTTAGACTTGTTAGTGAACACACACACATATTACAGTATATATAGGTAGAGCTCAGAAAGACTCATTTTGGAAATGGAACAAGGAAGATGGGTTCGTGGAGGGAGAAGGGTGGCAGGGAGAGGGTGGATGCGTGGAGGAAGACAAAGAAGACAAAGAGCTGTTATTTCAGATGAAATAAGGGCTACACTTATAGACCATGTCGTGAACCATGGTCTCTCATTGAGAGAGGCAGGGTTGAGGGTGCAATCCAATCTGCAAAGATCCACTGTGGCATCTGTAATGCGAATTTTCCATCATGCAAACAGGTGAGAGTTACATCCTTACAGGAATCTATTTTGTATTGCAATTATAGAATATTTACACAGATATATATTACAGTAAGTTTGACTGTAAAATATATTTTTACAACAGGACCCAAAGGCTGCCCCCAACAGGGGGAAGAGGAAAGATATTTTCAGATGCGCAGGAAAATGCTATTGTTGACATGGTTGTTGTCAACAATGCAATAAAACTGCGGGAGATTCAAGATAGAGTGCTGGCTGATAATGATATATTTGAAAATGTTAATTCTGTCAGCACAACAACTATTGCTCGAGTCCTAAAGAAACACCAAGTTACAATGAAACAGTTATACACTGTACCGTTCGAGAGAAACAGTGAACGGGTAAAAGAGCAAAGATACCAATATGTCCAGGTAAGACGTCTGAGGTTACGTACACAGCTATACAAAATATTTACAATAAAAAAAAACACTAGCATTTCTACAGTAAAACTATGCACTTACTGTTTTTCAGAGAGTAATGGAGGTGGAAGCACTGGAAAGACCACATTCATTTGTATTTATCGATGAAGCTGGATTTAACCTTGCCAAAACACGGCACAGAGGAAGGAATGTTATAGGTCAAAGGGCCACTGTGGAGGTTCCAGGCCAAAGGGGGGGAAATATCACCATGTGTGCTGCAATGGCCAATGATGGTTTGCTTCTCAACACACCACTCATTGGCCCATACAACACAGAAAGGCTTATAGCTTTCCTAGAACAGCTCTATGCTCAGCTAGTGCCAGCAGAACAGGGGGAGCCAGTAAGAAACCCCCAAGTTTTTGTCATAGTTTGTGATAACGTTGCTTTTCACCACTCTGCAGCTGTCACAGATTGGTTTGCAGCACATCACAGATTTATGGTTTTGTACCTGCCTGCATATTCACCCTTCCTCAACTCCATATGGAGGAGTTTTTCTCTGCCTGGAGGTGGAAAGTGTTTGGTCACCACCCACATGACCAAATGTCTCTTTTGGAAGCCATGCGTGCCGGCTGTGAGGACAGGAGTCCAGAGGACTGCCAGGGATGGATAAGGCACTCCAGAATGTTCTTCCCCAGTTGCAGGGCAAGAGAAAACATTAGATGTGATGTTGAAGAAAACCTGTGGCCTGATGCTAGAGAGAGGCAGGATTAGCCCCTCAATTATTTGTTCGAATTACAGTATGTACTTTTAGTTTCTACCTTTTTTTTCTCATTACTGTAATTCCGTAAATTACTACAGACTACTGAAGCAAACTGCTAATTTTCATTTACCTTAAAGAATTGTTATGTTCTAAAAAAATATATAAATCATGTGAAAGAATGTCACTCTTTTCTTTGAAGAAAATATGACTTTGTATGAAGTCACTGAAATGGTTCAAACTGTAAAGATGAAAAGTTAGTATTTTCTGTATTGGTGATGCTAGTGTTTTTACTCTCAGTGTGTTCTGAGTGACAGTGTGTGTTATCTCAGTGAGGGTTGTGCATAGTGTTTGGCTGCACTGAGTGTGTTTTGAGCCATGTGTTAAGAGTTGTGTTGCTTGGAATGAGTTTTGCAGGTGATGTGAACTGTTTAGCTCAGGTGACTGTTGGTAGTGCAGACTGTAGTTAGAGTTTTGCACATGTGACTCCAGTTGTGCCCACTGTCGTTTAGCAATCGAAAAAAACTGTAACAGATAGACAGACAGAATACTAAGACCGAACATAAAACAGTGATTACATCATAGTCTATTGAGCTGTTGAGGAAGTTTATGGCTGTGGGAAAGTAGCTCCTGCTAAACTGGGCCTTTTCTGCCTCATCACTTGTGGCCACTGAAACCCAGGAAATCCAGCATCAACTCTTTTCTCCATTACCCGCCTCTCTCTCATATTTTCAACCCTGCCGCCGTTTACAGTTTATTCCTGCTACCATATTGCCCTTTTCCCAAAGCCTCTCATCTGTGTCCCACACAGATAAACTGAGCCCCTTCAGCGAGGGTCTTCCTAAGGAGGCGTTGGATCTGTACCCAAGCTCGGCCCTGTGCCCCACTCCTGACCGCTGCCCAGAGAGGGCCTACACCACGATGGTGTCGGACATGAGGGTCACCTGCCCAAACAACGACCTGGCCAAGAAGGCTGCAGGTAGGCTACGCTGACAGCCAGGAGATTCACCTGAGCCAATGGGTTAGCATTCACTCTATGATAATGGACAGCATTTTTGTTGTTGTTGAATGGTCTCTTTAGAGAGACAGGTAGTTGTTCGGAGAAGACACCAATTAGAATGCTTTGGAAATGCCTCCTGTCCACCCTTCACCGATGTAATCACTCATCTGTTAGTGAACAGTAGTGATAGGATAAGAGTTTTGAACTGCTTGTGTGTGTGCGTGTGTTTGTTTTGTGTGTTTTGTTTTATGTGTGTGTGTGTTCCCAGCGGCCCTCCACAGTCCTGTGTATCGGTACGTGGTGACACACACTCCATCTCGTGCCGTCAACTCCTCGGAGGGTCTGTGGTCGTTCCCCAGCCGGTTCTCTTTCCACGGCCTGGACTCTTTCACCTTCTTCGGGGGTCTAGAGAAGCTGTTGGGGGGACCGCTCTCCGCCCAGGACACTGCCTTCCAGAAGCTCCTCACAGAGCACCTCGTCCACTTCGCTAAGGAGGGTGAGAGAGGGGCAGGGGCTGGAACACAAACACCTCTCCTAGATTGGTTGAACTCAGTGTTCATTCAGCTCAGACCATTGGAATTAGACATTTACCACATACCTTTCCTCATCTCTCTATCCCTCTCCTCCTTTCTTCTGTTTTCTCCATCCCTCATCTCTTTTCCTCATATCTCTATCCCTCTCCTCTCTTTCTGTTCTCTCTTTTCCTCATATCTCTATCCCTCTCCTCTCTTTCTGTTCTCTCTTTTCCTCATCTCTCTATCCCTCTCCTCCTCTCTTGTTTTCTCCATCCCTCATCTCTGTTCCTCATCTCTATCCCTCTCCTCTCTTTCTGTTCTCTCTATCCCTCATCTCTTTTCCTCATATCTCTATCCCTCTCCTCCCTTTCTGTTCTCTCCATCGATCATCTCTTTTCCTCATATCTCTATCCCTCTCCTCTCTTTCTGTTCTCTCTATCCCTCTCCTCCTCTCTTGTTTTCTCCATCCCTCATCTTTTTTCCTCATATCTCTATCCCTCTCCTCTCTTTCTGTTCTCTCTATCCCTCATCTCTTTTCCTCATATCTCTATCCCTCTCCTCTCTTTCTGTTCTCTCTATCCCTCATCTCTTTTCCTCATATCTCTATCCCTCTCCTCCTTTCTTGTTTTCTCCATCCCTCATCTCTTTTCCTCATATCTCTATCCCTCTCCTCTATTTCTGTGCTCTCTATCCCTCATCTCTTTTCCTCATATCTCTATCCCTCTCCTCTCTTTCTGTTCTCTCTATCCCTCATCTCTTTTCCTCATATCTCTATCCCTCTCCTCTCTTTCTGTTCTCTCTATCCCTCATCTCTCTTTCTGTTCTCTCTATCTACTCATCTCTCTTTCTGTTCTCTCTATCCCTCATCTCTCTTTCTGTTCTCTCTATCCCTCTCCTCTCTTTCTGTTCTCTCCATCCCTCATCTCTTTTCCTCATATCTCTATCCCTCTCCTCTCTTTCTGTTCTCTCCATCCCTCATCTCTTCTTCCGTTTGTTCCATCCCTCTCTCCTCCTCTATTGCAGGTAAGATGCCGGAGCAGTGGCCAGAGTACCCAGCAGCCACTGCTCTCCTGAACCATACCCTCTCTGTGGTCCATGATTACTCTGCTGAGCGCTGCCAACTGTGGGAGAAGAATGGCTTCTACCCCTACGCCTGGGTCAACTGACCCCTCACCCATAACTCCTACAGCACAGGACTGAATCCTACACCTGGGTCACCTAGGATGTTAGTACTGAATGTGTTCTGTGACTGTGGTGAAATGTAGATTTATTGTGGGAGTTTTGGTGTGTACAGTATTTTGCCTTCAGGTTTGTTCAAGGATAAAGTATCAGATTTAGAGAAAAGGGAAGAATGTGTTGGTATGGAAGAAGAGGATGGTCATTTTTATATTTCTGCTCTGTTTTGTGGTAGAGATGGCTGTGAAAATGTTGAAAGAGGAGACGTTATTGTGATGTGTATTATCATTATTGATACTTTTAGCTACTGTTAATTGCACTAAGATTTTAAATGAAGATGCCTACTCTTTACTTTTTTATGGAAATCTGTGGTGTGTACGTCGTACATGTATGCAATGAGGAACCATTTATTATGAGGTGCTTTTATGCTGTAGCCTATGTTATGTGTTTCTCTATTCTTCTCTTTCCATAATGTGTCTCTGTGTGGTGGATATTCAACCAGACAGAAACAGCTAGGAAGCTTTTTCTGCACGCATAAACTGTGTCACCACCGAATCATCTTCGTTCGACTTGAAAACACTTGTTTTCTTCCGACTCAAGCCTCATCAATTCAACGTAAAACACTCTTGCCTTTTCTTCAGCATCTCCGACAGCCACCGACTTGATTGGGAACAAGGGATGGTGCGCTTGTTCTTTATGTGTGAAGAGAGGGATGAAAGCCTGTGGATGACAGAGAGAGCACATGGAAGTGTTTACTTGTGTAATTAGCGTTTAGAGTTGCCTCCAATCAAAAGCTCTCTTGTTCTGTATTTTCTCCTGTCTAACAGATAGGGAGTTATATCTGTTGCTGTCTTATTGATCATTTCTGCTTTTGTTCCACTATGTGCGCTATGATAGGCAACTTATTTCAACGTTAAAATGTTCTTAGTTTTTTTTACTCAGGTAATCTGCTTTAAAATGCCATGACCTAAAATTACAGGTCATTCACATGCACTAATGCACATAATAAAACACACAAAGAATTAAAGATTTCAGTCTTTTTTCAAAATATATATTTCAAATATACAGTATGTTTCATAGCCTAGAATCAAGTTCAAACCCATCTTTATTATCCCAAGGTGAAACTTTGTAGGCAGCCAGGGACAATAGAAGAGATATGGGTTATATGAATGAGACAGTACACAGGAGATCCTGAGTTCGAATCAGAGTGGAGAATGTTCTGCTTTTCTCAACCAATGAGTCTTGAGAATTTGGAGTGATGAGAGGAGAAAAGATGTGAGGAGGATGCAATTGAGATTTTCCAATTTCACGGAAAAAGGGAACTTTTTCAAAGAATTACAACGTACCAACTGTCTCAAGTTCAGCTGGTTCTTCAGTTGATTCATTTCGAGCGCTAAATGAAGAGTTCAGCCAGCTTGTACAGGTCTCTGTCAGAGCATGAGTAGGCTTTACAAGCAATCTTTGGTAGCTCGCTGTGATCGTATAGTGTTTAGTACTCTGCGTTGTGGCCGCAGGAACCCCGGTCTGA
Organism: Oncorhynchus kisutch; assembly: GCF_002021735.2. Classification (NCBI taxonomy): domain Eukaryota; kingdom Metazoa; phylum Chordata; class Actinopteri; order Salmoniformes; family Salmonidae; genus Oncorhynchus; species Oncorhynchus kisutch. Next base: position 38,993,652 of record NC_034197.2, read on the forward strand.
ATCCGGGTCACGGCAAAGAATTGCCATTTCAAAAGGGTTGTATTTTGAATGAGTTAAAACCTCCTGTGTGAGCTAAGAAACTCAATAACTCTTCCATTTGACAAAGTCCCCATCTCATGGTAGGTTAATTACTTACATTAACTGATTCATCTGCTTTTTCTTAGGTTTTTACCATTTTTAATCTCGAGATCCAACTGAGAAATGTAGTTTCCCCGAAACGACCAAAATGATGAAGAAATCGTGTATGATTCTGAATGTTTACTCATATCTCGCGATATTCCCACTTTGGGACCCAAACCATAGTTTAAGAATCCATGTCAGAGTATCTTGAGTTTATTCAGTTCGAGACCCAAATGAAAAATGTACTGTCCTCGGATGACCGAAATGAAGAAGAAATAGCTTGTGACTCAAAATGTTTACTGATATCTCGCTGCCCACCTCTCACATACTCAGGCCCACTTTGGGTCCCAAAACATAGCTTAACAAACCCTGTTGCTAAACAATTGAAGGAGTCCATATCGATTCCAATATTAGTAAATAACATCTGTTTTGTGACGTGATTTTGCAAGACAGAGATATGGGTTAAATGAATGAGACATGTTTGATATAAATACGTGTGGCGGTGTTCTTACCTGCAACATACTTGGCATCTACAGGCGCTGTGGCTTAGTTGGTTAAAGCGCCTGTCTAGTAAACAGGAGATCCTGAGTTCGAATCTCAGCAGAGCCTTTTCATACATGTCATTGAACACATTGGTGGAAAGTGGAGAATGTTCTGCTTTTCTCAACCAATGAGTCTTGAGAATTTGGAGTGATGAGAGGAGAAAAGATGTGAGGAGGATGCAATTGAGATTTTCCAATTTCACAGAAAAAGGGAACTTTTTCAAAGAATTACAACGTACCAACTGTCTCAAGTTCAGCTGGTTCTTCAGTTGATTCATTTAGAGCGCTAAAGGAAGAGTTCAGCCAACTTGTACAGGTCTCTGTCAGAGCATGAGTAGGCTTTACAAGCAATCTTTGGTAGCTCGCTGTGATCGTATAGTGTTTAGTACTCTGCGTTGTGGCCGCAGGAACCCCGGTCTGAATCCGGGTCACGGCAAAGAATTGCCATTTCAAAAGGGTTGTATTTTGAATGAGTTGAAACCTCCTGTGTGAGCTAAGAAACTCAATAACTCTTCCATTTGACAAAGTCCCCATCTCATGGTAGGTTAATTACTTACATTAACTGATTCATCTGCTTTTTCTTAGGTTTTTACCATTTTTTATCTCGAGATCCAACTGAGAAATGTAGTTTCCCCGAAACGACCAAAATGATGAAGAAATCGTGTATGATTCTGAATGTTTACTCATATCTCGCGATATTCCCACTTTGGGTCCCAAACCATAGTTTAAGAATCCATGTCAGAGTATCTTGAGTTTATTCAGTTCGAGACCCAAATGAAAAATGTACTGTCCTCGGATGACCGAAATGAAGAAGAAATAGCTTGTGATTCAAAATGTTTACTGATATCTCGCTGCCCACCTCTCACATACTCAGGCCCACTTTGGGTCCCAAAACATAGCTTAACAAACCCTGTTGCTAGACAATTGAAGGAGTCCATATCGATTCCAATATTAGTAAATAACATCTGTTTTGTGATGTGATTTTGCAAGACAGAGATATGGGTTAAATGAATGAGACATGTTTGATATAAATACGTGTGGCGGTGTTCTTACCTGCAACATACTTGGCATCGACAGGCGCTGTGGCTTAGTTGGTTAAAGCGCCTGTCTAGTAAACAGGAGATCCTGAGTTCGAATCTCATCAGAGCCTTTTCATACATGTCATTGAACACATTGGTGGAAAGTGGAGAATGTTCTGCTTTTCTCAACCAATGAGTCTTGAGAATTTGGAGTGATGAGAGGAGAAAAGATGTGAGGAGGATGCAATTGAGATTTTCCAATTTAACAGAAAAAGGGAACTTTTTCAAAGAATTACAACGTACCAACTGTCTCAAGTTCAGCTGGTTCTTCAGTTGATTCATTTAGAGCGCTAAAGGAAGTGTTCAGCCAACTTGTACAGGTCTCTGTCAGAGCATGAGTAGGCTTTACAAGCAATCTTTGGTAGCTCGCTGTGATCGTATAGTGTTTAGTACTCTGCGTTGTGGCCGCAGGAACCCCGGTCTGAATCCGGGTCACGGCAAAGAATTGCCATTTCAAAAGGGTTGTATTTTGAATGAGTTGAAACCTCCCGTGTGAGCTAAGAAACTCAATAACTCTTCCATTTGACAAAGTCCCCATCTCATGATAGGTTAATTACTTACATTAACTGATTCATCTGCTTTTTCTTAGGTTTTTACCATTTTTAATCTCGAGATCCAACTGAGAAATGTAGTTTCCCCGAAACGACCAAAATGATGAAGAAATCGTGTATGATTCTGAATGTTTACTCATATCTCGCGATATTCCCACTTTGGGTCCCAAACCATAGTTTAAGAATCCATGTCAGAGTATCTTGAGTTTATTCAGTTCGAGACCCAAATGAAAAATGTACTGTCCTCGGATGACCGAAATGAAGAAGAAATAGCTTGTGACTCAAAATGTTTACTGATATCTCGCTGCCCACCTCTCACATACTCAGGCCCACTTTGGGTCCCAAAACATAGCTTAACAAACCCTGTTGCTAGACAATTGAAGGAGTCCATATCGATTCCAATATTAGTAAATAACATCTGTTTTGTGACGTGATTTTGCAAGACAGAGATATGGGTTAAATGAATGAGACATGTTTGATATAAATACGTGTGGCGGTGTTCTTACCTGCAACATACTTGGCATCTACAGGCGCTGTGGCTTAGTTGGTTAAAGCGCCTGTCTAGTAAACAGGAGATCCTGAGTTCGAATCTCAGCAGAGCCTTTTCATACATGTCATTGAACACATTGGTGGAAAGTGGAGAATGTTCTGCTTTTCTCAACCAATGAGTCTTGAGAATTTGGAGTGATGAGAGGAGAAAAGATGTGAGGAGGATGCAATTGAGATTTTCCAATTTCACAGAAAAAGGGAACTTTTTCAAAGAATTACAACGTACCAACTGTCTCAAGTTCAGCTGGTTCTTCAGTTGATTCATTTAGAGCGCTAAAGGAAGAGTTCAGCCAACTTGTACAGGTCTCTGTCAGAGCATGAGTAGGCTTTACAAGCAATCTTTGGTAGCTCGCTGTGATCGTATAGTGTTTAGTACTCTGCGTTGTGGCCGCAGGAACCCCGGTCTGAATCCGGGTCACGGCAAAGAATTGCCATTTCAAAAGGGTTGTATTTTGAATGAGTTGAAACCTCCTGTGTGAGCTAAGAAACTCAATAACTCTTCCATTTGACAAAGTCCCCATCTCATGGTAGGTTAATTACTTACATTAACTGATTCATCTGCTTTTTCTTAGGTTTTTACCATTTTTTATCTCGAGATCCAACTGAGAAATGTAGTTTCCCCGAAATGACCAAAATGATGAAGAAATCGTGTATGATTCTGAATGTTTACTCATATCTCGCGATATTCCCACTTTGGGTCCCAAACCATAGTTTAAGAATCCATGTCAGAGTATCTTGAGTTTATTCAGTTCGAGACCCAAATGAAAAATGTACTGTCCTCGGATGACCGAAATGAAGAAGAAATAGCTTGTGATTCAAAATGTTTACTGATATCTCGCTGCCCACCTCTCACATACTCAGGCCCACTTTGGGTCCCAAAACATAGCTTAACAAACCCTGTTGCTAGACAATTGAAGGAGTCCATATCGATTCCAATATTAGTAAATAACATCTGTTTTGTGATGTGATTTTGCAAGACAGAGATATGGGTTAAATGAATGAGACATGTTTGATATAAATACGTGTGGCGGTGTTCTTACCTGCAACATACTTGGCATCGACAGGCGCTGTGGCTTAGTTGGTTAAAGCGCCTGTCTAGTAAACAGGAGATCCTGAGTTCGAATCTCATCAGAGCCTTTTCATACATGTCATTGAACACATTGGTGGAAAGTGGAGAATGTTCTGCTTTTCTCAACCAATGAGTCTTGAGAATTTGGAGTGATGAGAGGAGAAAAGATGTGAGGAGGATGCAATTGAGATTTTCCAATTTAACAGAAAAAGGGAACTTTTTCAAAGAATTACAACGTACCAACTGTCTCAAGTTCAGCTGGTTCTTCAGTTGATTCATTTAGAGCGCTAAGGAAGTGTTCAGCCAACTTGTACAGGTCTCTGTCAGAGCATGAGTAGGCTTTACAAGCAATCTTTGGTAGCTCGCTGTGATCGTATAGTGTTTAGTACTCTGCGTTGTGGCCGCAGGAACCCCGGTCTGAATCCGGGTCACGGCAAAGAATTGCCATTTCAAAAGGGTTGTATTTTGAATGAGTTGAAACCTCCCGTGTGAGCTAAGAAACTCAATAACTCTTCCATTTGACAAAGTCCCCATCTCATGATAGGTTAATTACTTACATTAACTGATTCATCTGCTTTTTCTTAGGTTTTTACCATTTTTAATCTCGAGATCCAACTGAGAAATGTAGTTTCCCCGAAACGACCAAAATGATGAAGAAATCGTGTATGATTCTGAATGTTTACTCATATCTCGCGATATTCCCACTTTGGGTCCCAAACCATAGTTTAAGAATCCATGTCAGAGTATCTTGAGTTTATTCAGTTCGAGACCCAAATGAAAAATGTACTGTCCTCGGATGACCGAAATGAAGAAGAAATAGCTTGTGACTCAAAATGTTTACTGATATCTCGCTGCCCACCTCTCACATACTCAGGCCCACTTTGGGTCCCAAAACATAGCTTAACAAACCCTGTTGCTAGACAATTGAAGGAGTCCATATCGATTCCAATATTAGTAAATAACATCTGTTTTGTGACGTGATTTTGCAAGACAGAGATATGGGTTAAATGAATGAGACATGTTTGATATAAATACGTGTGGCGGTGTTCTTACCTGCAACATACTTGGCATCTACAGGCGCTGTGGCTTAGTTGGTTAAAGCGCCTGTCTAGTAAACAGGAGATCCTGAGTTCGAATCTCAGCAGAGCCTTTTCATACATGTCATTGAACACATTGGTGGAAAGTGGAGAATGTTCTGCTTTCTCAACCAATGAGTCTTGAGAATTTGGAGTGATGAGAGGAGAAAAGATGTGAGGAGGATGCAATTGAGATTTTCCAATTTCACAGAAAAAGGGAACTTTTTCAAAGAATTACAACGTACCAACTGTCTCAAGTTCAGCTGGTTCTTCAGTTGATTCATTTAGAGCGCTAAAGGAAGAGTTCAGCCAACTTGTACAGGTCTCTGTCAGAGCATGAGTAGGCTTTACAAGCAATCTTTGGTAGCTCGCTGTGATCGTATAGTGTTTAGTACTCTGCGTTGTGGCCGCAGGAACCCCGGTCTGAATCCGGGTCACGGCAAAGAATTGCCATTTCAAAAGGGTTGTATTTTGAATGAGTTGAAACCTCCTGTGTGAGCTAAGAAACTCAATAACTCTTCCATTTGACAAAGTCCCCATCTCATGGTAGGTTAATTACTTACATTAACTGATTCATCTGCTTTTTCTTAGGTTTTTACCATTTTTTATCTCGAGATCCAACTGAGAAATGTAGTTTCCCCGAAACGACCAAAATGATGAAGAAATCGTGTATGATTCTGAATGTTTACTCATATCTCGCGATATTCCCACTTTGGGTCCCAAACCATAGTTTAAGAATCCATGTCAGAGTATCTTGAGTTTATTCAGTTCGAGACCCAAATGAAAAATGTACTGTCCTCGGATGACCGAAATGAAGAAGAAATAGCTTGTGATTCAAAATGTTTACTGATATCTCGCTGCCCACCTCTCACATACTCAGGCCCACTTTGGGTCCCAAAACATAGCTTAACAAACCCTGTTGCTAGACAATTGAAGGAGTCCATATCGATTCCAATATTAGTAAATAACATCTGTTTTGTGATGTGATTTTGCAAGACAGAGATACGGGTTAAATGAATGAAACATGTTTGATATAAATACGTGTGGCGGTGTTCTTACCTGCAACATACTTGGCATCGACAGGCGCTGTGGCTTAGTTGGTTAAAGCGCCTGTCTAGTAAACAGGAGATCCTGAGTTCGAATCTCATCAGAGCTTTTCATACATGTCATTGAACACATTGGTGGAAAGTGGAGAATGTTCTGCTTTTCTCAACCAATGAGTCTTGAGAATTTGGAGTGATGAGAGGAGAAAAGATGTGAGGAGGATGCAATTGAGATTTTCCAATTTAACAGAAAAAGGGAACTTTTTCAAAGAATTACAACGTACCAACTGTCTCAAGTTCAGCTGGTTCTTCAGTTGATTCATTTAGAGCGCTAAAGGAAGTGTTCAGCCAACTTGTACAGGTCTCTGTCAGAGCATGAGTAGGCTTTACAAGCAATCTTTGGTAGCTCGCTGTGATCGTATAGTGTTTAGTACTCTGCGTTGTGGCCGCAGGAACCCCGGTCTGAATCCGGGTCACGGCAAAGAATTGCCATTTCAAAAGGGTTGTATTTTGAATGAGTTGAAACCTCCCGTGTGAGCTAAGTAACTCAATAACTCTTCCATTTGACAAAGTCCCCATCTCATGATAGGTTAATTACTTACATTAACTGATTCATCTGCTTTTTCTTAGGTTTTTACCATTTTAATCTCGAGATCCAACTGAGAAATGTAGTTTCCCCGAAACGACCAAAATGATGAAGAAATCGTGTATGATTCTGAATGTTTACTCATATCTCGCGATATTCCCACTTTGGGTCCCAAACCATAGTTTAAGAATCCATGTCAGAGTATCTTGAGTTTATTCAGTTCGAGACCCAAATGAAAAATGTACTGTCCTCGGATGACCGAAATGAAGAAGAAATAGCTTGTGACTCAAAATGTTTACTGATATCTCGCTGCCCACCTCTCACATACTCAGGCCCACTTTGGGTCCCAAAACATAGCTTAACAACCCTGTTGCTAGACAATTGAAGGAGTCCATATCGATTCCAATATTAGTAAATAACATCTGTTTTGTGACGTGATTTTGCAAGACAGAGATATGGGTTAAATGAATGAGACATGTTTGATATAAATACGTGTGGCGGTGTTCTTACCTGCAACATACTTGGCATCTACAGGCGCTGTGGCTTAGTTGGTTAAAGCGCCTGTCTAGTAAACAGGAGATCCTGAGTTCGAATCTCAGCAGAGCCTTTTCATACATGTCATTGAACACATTGGTGGAAAGTGGAGAATGTTCTGCTTTCTCAACCAATGAGTCTTGAGAATTTGGAGTGATGAGAGGAGAAAAGATGTGAGGAGGATGCAATTGAGATTTTCCAATTTAACAGAAAAAGGGAACTTTTCAAAGAATTACAACGTACCAACTGTCTCAAGTTCAGCTGGTTCTTCAGTTGATTCATTTCGAGCTCTAAATGAAGAGTTCAGCCAACTTGTACAGGTCTCTGTCAGAGCATGAGTAGGCTTTACAAGCAATCTTTGGTAGCTCGCTGTGATCGTATAGTGTTTAGTACTCTGCGTTGTGGCCGCAGGAACCCCGGTCTGAATCCGGGTCACGGCAAAGAATTGCCATTTACAAAAGAGTTGCATTTTGAATGAGTTGAAACCTCCCGTGTGAGCTAAGAAACTCAATAACTCTTCCATTTGACAAAGTCCCCATCTCATGGTAGGTTAATTACTTACATTAACTGATTCATCTGCTTTTTCTTAGGTTTTTACCATTTTTAATCTCGAGATCCAACTGAGAAATGTAGTTTCCCAGAAACGACCAAAATGATGAAGAAATCGTGTATGATTCTGAATGTTTACTCATATCTCGCGATATTCCCACTTTGGTCCCAAACCATAGTTTAAGAATCCATGTCAGAGTATCTTGAGTTATCAGTTCGAGACCCAAATGAAAATGTACTGTCCTCGGATGACCGAAATGAAGAAGAAATAGCTTGTGACTCAAAATGTTTACTGATATCTCGCTGCCCACCTCTCACATACTCAGGCCCACTTTTAGGTCCAAAAACATAGCTTAACCACCCTGTTGCTAGACAATTGAAGGAGTCCATATCGATTCCAATATTAGTAAATAACATCTGTTTTGTGACGTGATTTTGCAAGACAGAGATATGGGTTAAATGAATGAGACATGTTTGATATAAATACGTGTGGCGGTGTTCTTACCTGCAATAATTGGCATCTACAGGCGCTGTGGCTTAGTTGGTTAAAGCGCCTGTCTAGTAAACAGGAGATCCTGAGTTCGAATCTCAGCAGAGCCTTTTCATACATGTCATTGAACACATTGGTGGAGAATGTTCTGCTTTTCTCAACCAATGAGTCTTGAGAATTGAGGAGTGATGAGAGGAGAAAAGATGTGAGGAGGATGCAATTGAGATTTCCAATTTAACAGAAAAAGGGAACTTTTTCAAAGAATTACAACGTACCAACTGTCTCAAGTTCAGCTGGTTCTTCAGTTGATTCATTTCGAGCTCTAAATGAAGAGTTCAGCCAACTTGTACAGGTCTTGTCAAGCATGAGTAGGCTTTACAAGCAATTTTGGTAGCTCGCTGTGATCGTATAGGTTTAGTACTCTGCGTTGTGGCCGCAGGAACCCCGGTCTGAATCCGGGGCACGGCAAAGAATTGCCATTTACAAAAGGGTTGCATTTTGAATGAGTTGAAAACCTCCCGTGTGAGCTAAGAAACTCATAACTTTCATTTGACAAAGTCCCCATCTCATGGTAGGTTAATTACTTACATTAACTGATTCATCTGCTTTTTCTTAGGTTTTTATTCATATTTTTCGAGATCCAATGAGAATGTAGTTTCTGAAACCGACCAACCGATAATGAGAAGAAATCGTGTATGATTATGATCTGAAGGTTTACTCATATCTCGCGATATTCCCACTTTGGGACCCAAACCATAGTTTAAGAATCCATGTCAGAGTTATCTTGAGTTTATTCAGTTCGAGACCCAAATGAAAAATGTACTGTCCTCGGATGACCGAAATGAGAAGAATAATGAAGAAGAAATAGCTTGTGACTCAAAATGTTTACTGATATCTCGCTGCCCACCTCTCACATACTCAGGCCCACTTTGGGTCCCAAAACATAGCTTAACAAACCCTGTTGCTAGACAATTGAAGGAGTCCATATCGATTCCAATATTAGTAAATAACATCTGTTTTGTGACGTGATTTTGCAAGACAGAGATATGGGTTAAATGAATGAGACATGTTTGATTATGTGTGGCGGTGTTCTTACCTGCAACATACTTGGCATCTACAGGCGCTGTGGCTTAGTTTTAAAGCGCCTGTCTAGTAACAGGAGATCCTGAGTTCGAATCTCAGCAGAGCCTTTTCATACTGTCATTGAACACATTGGTGGAAAGTGGAGAATGTTCTTGCTTTTCTCAACCAATGAGTCTGAGAATTTGGAGTGATGAGAGGGATGAGAGAGAGAAAAGATGTGAGGAGGATGCAATTGAGATTTCCAATTTAACAGAAAAGGGAACTTTTTCAAAGAACTTCTCAAGTTCAGCTGGTTCTTCAGTGATTCATTTCGAGCTCTAATGAAGAGTTCAGCCAACTTGTACAGGTCTCTGTCACAGCATGAGTAGGCTTACAGCAATCTTTGGTAGCTCGCTGTGATCGTATAGTGTTTTACTACTCTGCGTTGTGGCCGCAGGAACCCTGGTGTGAATCCGGTCACGGCAAAGAATTGCCATTTACAAAAGGGTTGCATTTTGAATGAGTTGTTGAAACCTCCCGTGTGAGCTAAGAAACTCAATTTCCATTTGACAAAGTCCCATCTCATGGTAGGTTAATTACTTACATTAACTGATTCATCTGCTTTTTCTTAGGTTTTTACCATTTTAATTGAAGGAGTCCATATCGATTCC
>NC_034197.2:39003672-39070948 GCF_002021735.2 Oncorhynchus kisutch
TACTAAACGACAGTGGACACAACTGGAGTCACATGTGCAAAACTCTAACTGCAGTCTGCACAGCAGCAGTTCATGTGGACCAAACTCTAGTTCGTTTTTCATTGCTTGAACACAGTTTTCAAAACTCTACACACTTATCCCATGACTTTAACCACAACCTGCACAACACTGGATTTACAGCACTTTGTTCAAATGCTAACACACTGCTGTCAAAACTGTGGAACCACACATTCAAAACGGAATAGATTTCAGCCTTGTGCCTTTCAAACACTGCTGATTGCAATTTCAGCTGAACGGCTAAGCAGGTGTCTTGTTTTAGACTTGTTAGTGAACACACACACATATTACAGTATATATAGGTAGAGCTCAGAAAGACTCATTTTGGAAATGGAACAAGGAAGATGGGTTCGTGGAGGGAGAAGGGTGGCAGGGAGAGGGTGGATGCGTGGAGGAAGACAAAGAAGACAAAGAGCTGTTATTCAGATGAAATAAGGGCTACACTTATAGACCATGTCGTGAACCATGGTCTCTCATTGAGAGAGGCAGGGTTGAGGGTGCAATCCAATCTGCAAAGATCCACTGTGGCATCTGTAATGCGAATTTTCCATCATGCAAACAGGTGAGAGTTACATCCTTACAGGAATCTATTTTGTATTGCAATTATAGAATATTACACAGATATATATTACAGTAAGTTTGACTGTAAATATATTTTTACAACAGGACCCAAAGGCTGCCCCCAACAGGGGGAAGAGGAAAGATATTTCAGATGCGCAGGAAAATGCTATTGTTGACATGGTTGTTGTCAACAATGCAATAAAACTGCGGGAGATTCAAGATAGAGTGCTGGCTGATAATGATATATTTGAAAATGTTAATTCTGTCAGCACAACAACTATTGCTCGAGTCCCTAAAGAAACACCAAGTTACAATGAAACAGTTATACACTGTACCGTTCGAGAGAAACAGTGAACGGGTAAAAGAGCAAAGATACCAATATGTCCAGGTAAGACGTCTGAGGTTACGTACACAGCTATACAAAATATTTACAATAAAAAAAAAGCACTAGCATTTCTACAGTAAAACTATGCACTTACTGTTTTTCAGAGAGTAATGGATGTGGAAGCACTGGGAAAGACCACATTCATTGTATTTATCGATGAAGCTGGATTTAAACCTTGCCAAAACACGGCACAGAGGAAGGAATGTTATAGGTCAAAGGGCCACTGTGGAGGTTCCAGGCCAAAGGGGGGAAATATCACCATGTGTGCTGCAAATGGCCAATGATGGTTTGCTTCTCAACACACCACTCATTGGCCCATACAACACAGAAAGGCTTATAGCTTTCCTAGAACAGCTCTATGCTCAGCTAGTGCCAGCAGAACAGGGGAGCCAGTAAAAACCCCAAGTTTTTGTCATAGTTTGTGATAACGTTGCTTTTCACCACTCTGCAGCTGTCACAGATTGGTTTGCAGCACATCACAGATTTATGGTTTGTACCTGCCTGCATATTCACCCTTCCTCAACTCCATATGGAGGAGTTTTTCTCTGCCTGGAGGTGGAAAGTGTGTTGGTCACCACCCACATGACCAAATGTCTCTTTTGGAAGCCATGCGTGCCGGCTGTGAGGACAGGAGTCCAGAGGACTGCCAGGGATGGATAAGGCACTCCAGAATGTTCTTCCCCAGTTGCAGGGCAAGAGAAAACATTAGATGTGATGTTGAAGAAAACCTGTGGCCTGATGCTAGAGAGAGGCAGGATAGCCCTCAATTATTTGTTCGAATTACAGTATGTACTTTAGTTTCTACCTTTTTTTTCTCATTACTGTAATTCCGTAAATTACTACAGACTACTGAGCAAACTGCTAATTTTCATTTACCTTAAAGAATTGTTATGTTCTAAAAAAATATATAAATCATGTGAAAGAATGTCACTCTTTTCTTTGAAGAAAATATGACTTTGTATGAAGTCACTGAAATGGTTCAAACTGTAAAGATGAAAAAGTTAGTATTTTCTGTATTGGTGATGCTAGTGTTTTTACTCTCAGTGTGTTCTGAGTGACAGTGTGTGTTATCTCAGTGAGGGTTGTGCATAGTGTTTGGCTGCACTGAGTGTGTTTTGAGCCATGTGTTAAGAGTTGTGTTGCTTGGAATGAGTTTTGCAGGTGATGTGAACTGTTAGCTCAGGTGACTGTTGGTAGTGCAGACTGTAGTTAGAGTTTTGCACATGTGACTCCAGTTGTGCCCCTGTCGTTTAGCAATCGAAAAAAACTGTAACAGATAGACAGACAGAATACTAAGACCGAACATAAAACAGTGATTACATCATAGTCTATTGAGCTGTTGAGGAAGTTTATGGCTGTGGGAAGTAGCTCCTGCTAAACTGGGCCTTTTCTGCCTCATCACTTGTGGCCACTGAAACCCAGGAAATCCAGCATCAACTCTTTTCTCCATTACCCGCCTCTCTCTCATATTTTCAACCCTGCCGCCCGTTTACAGTTTATTCCTGCTACATATTGCCCTTTTCCCAAAGCCTCTCATCTGTTGTCCCACACAGATAAACTGAGCCCCTTCAGCGAGGGTCTTCCTAAGGAGGCGTTGGATCTGTACCCAAGCTCGGCCCTGTGCCCCATCCTGACCGCTGCCCAGAGAGGCCTACACCACGATGGTGTCCGGACATGAGGGTCACCTGCCCAAACAACGACCTGGCCAAGAAGGCTGCATGTAGGCTACGCTGACAGCCAGGAGATTCACCTGAGCCAATGGGTTAGCATTCACTCTATGATAATGGACAGCATTTTTGTTGTTGTTGAATGGTCTCTTTAGAGAGGACAGGTAGTTGTTCGGAGAAGACACCAATTAGAATGCTTTGGAAATGCCTCCTGTCCACCCTTTCACCGATGTAATCACTCATCTGTTGTGACCAGTAGTGATAGGATAAGAGTTTTGAACTGCTTGTGTGTGTGCGTGTGTTTGTTTGTGTGTTTTGTTTTAATGTGTGGTGTGTTCCCCAGCGGCCCTCCACAGTCCTGTGTATCGGTACGTGGTGACACACGACTCCATCTCGTGCCGTCACTCCTCGGAGGGTCTGTGGTCGTTCCCCAGCCGAGTTCTCTTTCCACGGCCTGACTCTTTCACCTTCTTCGGGGGTCTAGAGAAGCTGTTGGGGGACCGCTCTCCGCCAGGACACTGCCTTTCCAGAAGCTCCTCACAGAGCACCTCGTCCACTTCGCTAAGGAGGGTGAGAGAGGGGCAGGGGCTGGAACACAAACACCTCTCCTAGATTGGTTTGAACTCAGTGTTCATTCAGCTCAGACCATTGGAATTAGACATTTACCACATACCTTTCCTCATCTCTCTATCCCTCTCCTCCTTTCTTCTGTTTTCTCCATCCCTCATCTCTTTTCCTCATATCTCTATCCCTCCTCCTCTCTTTCTGTTCTCTCTTTTCCTCATATCTCTATCCCTCTCCTCTCTTTCTGTTCTCTCTTTTCCTCATCTCTCTATCCCTCTCCTCCTCTCTTGTTTTCTCCATCCCTCATCTCTGTTCCTCATCTCTATCCCTCTCCTCTCTTCTGTTCTCTCTATCCCTCATCTCTTTCCTCATATCTCTATCCCTCTCCTCCCTTTCTGTTCTCTCCATCGATCATCTCTTTTCCTCATATCTCTATCCCTCTCCTCTCTTTCTGTTCTCTCTATCCCTCTCCTCCTCTCTTGTTTTCTCCATCCCTCATCTTTTTTCCTCATATCTCTATCCCTCTCCTCTCTTTCTGTTCTCTCTATCCCTCATCTCTTTTCCTCATATCTCTATCCCTCTCCTCTCTTTCTGTTCTCTCTATCCCTCATCTCTTTCCTCATATCTCTATCCCTCTCCTCCTTTCTTGTTTTCTCCATCCCTCATCTCTTTTCCTCATATCTCTATCCCTCTCCTCTATTTCTGTGCTCTCTATCCCTCATCTCTTTTCCTCATATCTCTATCCCTCTCCTCTCTTTCTGTTCTCTCTATCCCTCATCTCTTTTCCTCATATCTCTATCCCTCTCCTCTCTTTCTGTTCTCTCTATCCCTCATCTCTCTTTCTGTTCTCTCTATCTACTCATCTCTCTTTCTGTTCTCTCTATCCCTCATCTCTCTTTCTGTTCTCTCTATCCCTCTCCTCTCTTTCTGTTCTCTCCATCCCTCATCTCTTTTCCTCATATCTCTATCCCTCTCCTCTCTTTCTGTTCTCTCCATCCCTCATCTCTTCTTCCGTTTGTTCCATCCCTCTCTCCTCCTCTATTGCAGGTAAGATGCCGGAGCAGTGGCCAGAGTACCCAGCAGCCACTGCTCTCCTGAACCATACCCTCTCTGTGGTCCATGATTACTCTGCTGAGCGCTGCCAACTGTGGGAGAAGAATGGCTTCTACCCCTACGCCTGGGTCAACTGACCCCTCACCCATAACTCCTACAGCACAGGACTGAATCCTACACCTGGGTCACCTAGGATGTTAGTACTGAATGTGTTCTGTGACTGTGGTGAAATGTAGATTTATTGTGGGAGTTTTGGTGTGTACAGTATTTTGCCTTCAGGTTTGTTCAAGGATAAAGTATCAGATTTAGAGAAAAGGGAAGAATGTGTTGGTATGGAAGAAGAGGATGGTCATTTTTATATTTCTGCTCTGTTTTGTGGTAGAGATGGCTGTGAAAATGTTGAAAGAGGAGACGTTATTGTGATGTGTATTATCATTATTGATACTTTTAGCTACTGTTAATTGCACTAAGATTTTAAATGAAGATGCCTACTCTTTACTTTTTTATGGAAATCTGTGGTGTGTACGTCGTACATGTATGCAATGAGGAACCATTTATTATGAGGTGCTTTTATGCTGTAGCCTATGTTATGTGTTTCTCTATTCTTCTCTTTCCATAATGTGTCTCTGTGTGGTGGATATTCAACCAGACAGAAACAGCTAGGAAGCTTTTTCTGCACGCATAAACTGTGTCACCACCGAATCATCTTCGTTCGACTTGAAAACACTTGTTTTCTTCCGACTCAAGCCTCATCAATTCAACGTAAAACACTCTTGCCTTTTCTTCAGCATCTCCGACAGCCACCGACTTGATTGGGAACAAGGGATGGTGCGCTTGTTCTTTATGTGTGAAGAGAGGGATGAAAGCCTGTGGATGACAGAGAGAGCACATGGAAGTGTTTACTTGTGTAATTAGCGTTTAGAGTTGCCTCCAATCAAAAGCTCTCTTGTTCTGTATTTTCTCCTGTCTAACAGATAGGGAGTTATATCTGTTGCTGTCTTATTGATCATTTCTGCTTTTGTTCCACTATGTGCGCTATGATAGGCAACTTATTTCAACGTTAAAATGTTCTTAGTTTTTTTTACTCAGGTAATCTGCTTTAAAATGCCATGACCTAAAATTACAGGTCATTCACATGCACTAATGCACATAATAAAACACACAAAGAATTAAAGATTTCAGTCTTTTTTCAAAATATATATTTCAAATATACAGTATGTTTCATAGCCTAGAATCAAGTTCAAACCCATCTTTATTATCCCAAGGTGAAACTTTGTAGGCAGCCAGGGACAATAGAAGAGATATGGGTTATATGAATGAGACAGTACACAGGAGATCCTGAGTTCGAATCAGAGTGGAGAATGTTCTGCTTTTCTCAACCAATGAGTCTTGAGAATTTGGAGTGATGAGAGGAGAAAAGATGTGAGGAGGATGCAATTGAGATTTTCCAATTTCACGGAAAAAGGGAACTTTTTCAAAGAATTACAACGTACCAACTGTCTCAAGTTCAGCTGGTTCTTCAGTTGATTCATTTCGAGCGCTAAATGAAGAGTTCAGCCAGCTTGTACAGGTCTCTGTCAGAGCATGAGTAGGCTTTACAAGCAATCTTTGGTAGCTCGCTGTGATCGTATAGTGTTTAGTACTCTGCGTTGTGGCCGCAGGAACCCCGGTCTGAATCCGGGTCACGGCAAAGAATTGCCATTTCAAAAGGGTTGTATTTTGAATGAGTTAAAACCTCCTGTGTGAGCTAAGAAACTCAATAACTCTTCCATTTGACAAAGTCCCCATCTCATGGTAGGTTAATTACTTACATTAACTGATTCATCTGCTTTTTCTTAGGTTTTTACCATTTTTAATCTCGAGATCCAACTGAGAAATGTAGTTTCCCCGAAACGACCAAAATGATGAAGAAATCGTGTATGATTCTGAATGTTTACTCATATCTCGCGATATTCCCACTTTGGGACCCAAACCATAGTTTAAGAATCCATGTCAGAGTATCTTGAGTTTATTCAGTTCGAGACCCAAATGAAAAATGTACTGTCCTCGGATGACCGAAATGAAGAAGAAATAGCTTGTGACTCAAAATGTTTACTGATATCTCGCTGCCCACCTCTCACATACTCAGGCCCACTTTGGGTCCCAAAACATAGCTTAACAAACCCTGTTGCTAAACAATTGAAGGAGTCCATATCGATTCCAATATTAGTAAATAACATCTGTTTTGTGACGTGATTTTGCAAGACAGAGATATGGGTTAAATGAATGAGACATGTTTGATATAAATACGTGTGGCGGTGTTCTTACCTGCAACATACTTGGCATCTACAGGCGCTGTGGCTTAGTTGGTTAAAGCGCCTGTCTAGTAAACAGGAGATCCTGAGTTCGAATCTCAGCAGAGCCTTTTCATACATGTCATTGAACACATTGGTGGAAAGTGGAGAATGTTCTGCTTTTCTCAACCAATGAGTCTTGAGAATTTGGAGTGATGAGAGGAGAAAAGATGTGAGGAGGATGCAATTGAGATTTTCCAATTTCACAGAAAAAGGGAACTTTTTCAAAGAATTACAACGTACCAACTGTCTCAAGTTCAGCTGGTTCTTCAGTTGATTCATTTAGAGCGCTAAAGGAAGAGTTCAGCCAACTTGTACAGGTCTCTGTCAGAGCATGAGTAGGCTTTACAAGCAATCTTTGGTAGCTCGCTGTGATCGTATAGTGTTTAGTACTCTGCGTTGTGGCCGCAGGAACCCCGGTCTGAATCCGGGTCACGGCAAAGAATTGCCATTTCAAAGGGTTGTATTTTGAATGAGTTGAAACCTCCTGTGTGAGCTAAGAAACTCAATAACTCTTCCATTTGACAAAGTCCCCATCTCATGGTAGGTTAATTACTTACATTAACTGATTCATCTGCTTTTTCTTAGGTTTTTACCATTTTTTATCTCGAGATCCAACTGAGAAATGTAGTTTCCCCGAAACGACCAAAATGATGAAGAAATCGTGTATGATTCTGAATGTTTACTCATATCTCGCGATATTCCCACTTTGGGTCCCAAACCATAGTTTAAGAATCCATGTCAGAGTATCTTGAGTTTATTCAGTTCGAGACCCAAATGAAAAATGTACTGTCCTCGGATGACCGAAATGAAGAAGAAATAGCTTGTGATTCAAAATGTTTACTGATATCTCGCTGCCCACCTCTCACATACTCAGGCCCACTTTGGGTCCCAAAACATAGCTTAACAAACCCTGTTGCTAGACAATTGAAGGAGTCCATATCGATTCCAATATTAGTAAATAACATCTGTTTTGTGATGTGATTTTGCAAGACAGAGATATGGGTTAAATGAATGAGACATGTTTGATATAAATACGTGTGGCGGTGTTCTTACCTGCAACATACTTGGCATCGACAGGCGCTGTGGCTTAGTTGGTTAAAGCGCCTGTCTAGTAAACAGGAGATCCTGAGTTCGAATCTCATCAGAGCCTTTTCATACATGTCATTGAACACATTGGTGGAAAGTGGAGAATGTTCTGCTTTTCTCAACCAATGAGTCTTGAGAATTTGGAGTGATGAGAGGAGAAAAGATGTGAGGAGGATGCAATTGAGATTTTCCAATTTAACAGAAAAAGGGAACTTTTTCAAAGAATTACAACGTACCAACTGTCTCAAGTTCAGCTGGTTCTTCAGTTGATTCATTTAGAGCGCTAAAGGAAGTGTTCAGCCAACTTGTACAGGTCTCTGTCAGAGCATGAGTAGGCTTTACAAGCAATCTTTGGTAGCTCGCTGTGATCGTATAGTGTTTAGTACTCTGCGTTGTGGCCGCAGGAACCCCGGTCTGAATCCGGGTCACGGCAAAGAATTGCCATTTCAAAAGGGTTGTATTTTGAATGAGTTGAAACCTCCCGTGTGAGCTAAGAAACTCAATAACTCTTCCATTTGACAAAGTCCCCATCTCATGATAGGTTAATTACTTACATTAACTGATTCATCTGCTTTTTCTTAGGTTTTTACCATTTTTAATCTCGAGATCCAACTGAGAAATGTAGTTTCCCCGAAACGACCAAAATGATGAAGAAATCGTGTATGATTCTGAATGTTTACTCATATCTCGCGATATTCCCACTTTGGGTCCCAAACCATAGTTTAAGAATCCATGTCAGAGTATCTTGAGTTTATTCAGTTCGAGACCCAAATGAAAAATGTACTGTCCTCGGATGACCGAAATGAAGAAGAAATAGCTTGTGACTCAAAATGTTTACTGATATCTCGCTGCCCACCTCTCACATACTCAGGCCCACTTTGGGTCCCAAAACATAGCTTAACAAACCCTGTTGCTAGACAATTGAAGGAGTCCATATCGATTCCAATATTAGTAAATAACATCTGTTTTGTGACGTGATTTTGCAAGACAGAGATATGGGTTAAATGAATGAGACATGTTTGATATAAATACGTGTGGCGGTGTTCTTACCTGCAACATACTTGGCATCTACAGGCGCTGTGGCTTAGTTGGTTAAAGCGCCTGTCTAGTAAACAGGAGATCCTGAGTTCGAATCTCAGCAGAGCCTTTTCATACATGTCATTGAACACATTGGTGGAAAGTGGAGAATGTTCTGCTTTTCTCAACCAATGAGTCTTGAGAATTTGGAGTGATGAGAGGAGAAAAGATGTGAGGAGGATGCAATTGAGATTTTCCAATTTCACAGAAAAAGGGAACTTTTTCAAAGAATTACAACGTACCAACTGTCTCAAGTTCAGCTGGTTCTTCAGTTGATTCATTTAGAGCGCTAAAGGAAGAGTTCAGCCAACTTGTACAGGTCTCTGTCAGAGCATGAGTAGGCTTTACAAGCAATCTTTGGTAGCTCGCTGTGATCGTATAGTGTTTAGTACTCTGCGTTGTGGCCGCAGGAACCCGGTCTGAATCCGGGTCACGGCAAAGAATTGCCATTTCAAAAGGGTTGTATTTTGAATGAGTTGAAACCTCCTGTGTGAGCTAAGAAACTCAATAACTCTTCCATTTGACAAAGTCCCCATCTCATGGTAGGTTAATTACTTACATTAACTGATTCATCTGCTTTTTCTTAGGTTTTTACCATTTTTTATCTCGAGATCCAACTGAGAAATGTAGTTTCCCCGAAATGACCAAAATGATGAAGAAATCGTGTATGATTCTGAATGTTTACTCATATCTCGCGATATTCCCACTTTGGGTCCCAAAACCATAGTTTAAGAATCCATGTCAGAGTATCTTGAGTTTATTCAGTTCGAGACCCAAATGAAAAATGTACTGTCCTCGGATGACCGAAATGAAGAAGAAATAGCTTGTGATTCAAAATGTTTACTGATATCTCGCTGCCCACCTCTCACATACTCAGGCCCACTTTGGGTCCCAAAACATAGCTTAACAAACCCTGTTGCTAGACAATTGAAGGAGTCCATATCGATTCCAATATTAGTAAATAACATCTGTTTTGTGATGTGATTTTGCAAGACAGAGATATGGGTTAAATGAATGAGACATGTTTGATATAATACGTGTGGCGGTGTTCTTACCTGCAACATACTTGGCATCGACAGGCGCTGTGGCTTAGTTGGTTAAAGCGCCTGTCTAGTAAACAGGAGATCCTGAGTTCGAATCTCATCAGAGCCTTTTCATACATGTCATTGAACACATTGGTGGAAAGTGGAGAATGTTCTGCTTTTCTCAACCAATGAGTCTTGAGAATTTGGAGTGATGAGAGGAGAAAAGATGTGAGGAGGATGCAATTGAGATTTTCCAATTTAACAGAAAAAGGGAACTTTTTCAAAGAATTACAACGTACCAACTGTCTCAAGTTCAGCTGGTTCTTCAGTTGATTCATTTAGAGCGCTAAAGGAAGTGTTCAGCCAACTTGTACAGGTCTCTGTCAGAGCATGAGTAGGCTTTACAAGCAATCTTTGGTAGCTCGCTGTGATCGTATAGTGTTTAGTACTCTGCGTTGTGGCCGCAGGAACCCCGGTCTGAATCCGGGTCACGGCAAAGAATTGCCATTTCAAAAGGGTTGTATTTTGAATGAGTTGAAACCTCCCGTGTGAGCTAAGAAACTCAATAACTCTTCCATTTGACAAAGTCCCCATCTCATGATAGGTTAATTACTTACATTAACTGATTCATCTGCTTTTTCTTAGGTTTTTACCATTTTTAATCTCGAGATCCAACTGAGAAATGTAGTTTCCCCGAAACGACCAAAATGATGAAGAAATCGTGTATGATTCTGAATGTTTACTCATATCTCGCGATATTCCCACTTTGGGTCCCAAACCATAGTTTAAGAATCCATGTCAGAGTATCTTGAGTTTATTCAGTTCGAGACCCAAATGAAAAATGTACTGTCCTCGGATGACCGAAATGAAGAAGAAATAGCTTGTGACTCAAAATGTTTACTGATATCTCGCTGCCCACCTCTCACATACTCAGGCCCACTTTGGGTCCCAAAACATAGCTTAACAAACCCTGTTGCTAGACAATTGAAGGAGTCCATATCGATTCCAATATTAGTAAATAACATCTGTTTTGTGACGTGATTTTGCAAGACAGAGATATGGGTTAAATGAATGAGACATGTTTGATATAAATACGTGTGGCGGTGTTCTTACCTGCAACATACTTGGCATCTACAGGCGCTGTGGCTTAGTTGGTTAAAGCGCCTGTCTAGTAAACAGGAGATCCTGAGTTCGAATCTCAGCAGAGCCTTTTCATACATGTCATTGAACACATTGGTGGAAAGTGGAGAATGTTCTGCTTTTCTCAACCAATGAGTCTTGAGAATTTGGAGTGATGAGAGGAGAAAAGATGTGAGGAGGATGCAATTGAGATTTTCCAATTTCACAGAAAAAGGGAACTTTTTCAAAGAATTACAACGTACCAACTGTCTCAAGTTCAGCTGGTTCTTCAGTTGATTCATTTAGAGCGCTAAAGGAAGAGTTCAGCCAACTTGTACAGGTCTCTGTCAGAGCATGAGTAGGCTTTACAAGCAATCTTTGGTAGCTCGCTGTGATCGTATAGTGTTTAGTACTCTGCGTTGTGGCCGCAGGAACCCCGGTCTGAATCCGGGTCACGGCAAAGAATTGCCATTTCAAAAGGGTTGTATTTTGAATGAGTTGAAACCTCCTGTGTGAGCTAAGAAACTCAATAACTCTTCCATTTGACAAAGTCCCCATCTCATGGTAGGTTAATTACTTACATTAACTGATTCATCTGCTTTTTCTTAGGTTTTTACCATTTTTTATCTCGAGATCCAACTGAGAAATGTAGTTTCCCCGAAACGACCAAAATGATGAAGAAATCGTGTATGATTCTGAATGTTTACTCATATCTCGCGATATTCCCACTTTGGGTCCCAAACCATAGTTTAAGAATCCATGTCAGAGTATCTTGAGTTTATTCAGTTCGAGACCCAAATGAAAAATGTACTGTCCTCGGATGACCGAAATGAAGAAGAAATAGCTTGTGATTCAAAATGTTTACTGATATCTCGCTGCCCACCTCTCACATACTCAGGCCCACTTTGGGTCCCAAAACATAGCTTAACAAACCCTGTTGCTAGACAATTGAAGGAGTCCATATCGATTCCAATATTAGTAAATAACATCTGTTTTGTGATGTGATTTTGCAAGACAGAGATACGGGTTAAATGAATGAAACATGTTTGATATAAATACGTGTGGCGGTGTTCTTACCTGCA
Source organism: Oncorhynchus kisutch (assembly GCF_002021735.2). Classification (NCBI taxonomy): domain Eukaryota; kingdom Metazoa; phylum Chordata; class Actinopteri; order Salmoniformes; family Salmonidae; genus Oncorhynchus; species Oncorhynchus kisutch. The sequence continues at coordinate 39,015,685 of NC_034197.2, forward strand.
ACATACTTGGCATCGACAGGCGCTGTGGCTTAGTTGGTTAAAGCGCCTGTCTAGTAAACAGGAGATCCTGAGTTCGAATCTCATCAGAGCTTTTTCATACATGTCATTGAACACATTGGTGGAAAGTGGAGAATGTTCTGCTTTTCTCAACCAATGAGTCTTGAGAATTTGGAGTGATGAGAGGAGAAAAGATGTGAGGAGGATGCAATTGAGATTTTCCAATTTAACAGAAAAAGGGAACTTTTTCAAAGAATTACAACGTACCAACTGTCTCAAGTTCAGCTGGTTCTTCAGTTGATTCATTTAGAGCGCTAAAGGAAGTGTTCAGCCAACTTGTACAGGTCTCTGTCAGAGCATGAGTAGGCTTTACAAGCAATCTTTGGTAGCTCGCTGTGATCGTATAGTGTTTAGTACTCTGCGTTGTGGCCGCAGGAACCCCGGTCTGAATCCGGGTCACGGCAAAGAATTGCCATTTCAAAAGGGTTGTATTTTGAATGAGTTGAAACCTCCCGTGTGAGCTAAGTAACTCAATAACTCTTCCATTTGACAAAGTCCCCATCTCATGATAGGTTAATTACTTACATTAACTGATTCATCTGCTTTTTCTTAGGTTTTTACCATTTTAATCTCGAGATCCAACTGAGAAATGTAGTTTCCCCGAAACGACCAAAATGATGAAGAAATCGTGTATGATTCTGAATGTTTACTCATATCTCGCGATATTCCCACTTTGGGTCCCAAACCATAGTTTAAGAATCCATGTCAGAGTATCTTGAGTTTATTCAGTTCGAGACCCAAATGAAAAATGTACTGTCCTCGGATGACCGAAATGAAGAAGAAATAGCTTGTGACTCAAAATGTTTACTGATATCTCGCTGCCCACCTCTCACATACTCAGGCCCACTTTGGGTCCCAAAACATAGCTTAACAAACCCTGTTGCTAGACAATTGAAGGAGTCCATATCGATTCCAATATTAGTAAATAACATCTGTTTTGTGACGTGATTTTGCAAGACAGAGATATGGGTTAAATGAATGAGACATGTTTGATATAAATACGTGTGGCGGTGTTCTTACCTGCAACATACTTGGCATCTACAGGCGCTGTGGCTTAGTTGGTTAAAGCGCCTGTCTAGTAAACAGGAGATCCTGAGTTCGAATCTCAGCAGAGCCTTTTCATACATGTCATTGAACACATTGGTGGAAAGTGGAGAATGTTCTGCTTTTCTCAACCAATGAGTCTTGAGAATTTGGAGTGATGAGAGGAGAAAAGATGTGAGGAGGATGCAATTGAGATTTTCCAATTTAACAGAAAAGGGAACTTTTTCAAAGAATTACAACGTACCAACTGTCTCAAGTTCAGCTGGTTCTTCAGTTGATTCATTTCGAGCTCTAAATGAAGAGTTCAGCCAACTTGTACAGGTCTCTGTCAGAGCATGAGTAGGCTTTACAAGCAATCTTTGGTAGCTCGCTGTGATCGTATAGTGTTTAGTACTCTGCGTTGTGGCCGCAGGAACCCCGGTCTGAATCCGGGTCACGGCAAAGAATTGCCATTTACAAAAGAGTTGCATTTTGAATGAGTTGAAACCTCCCGTGTGAGCTAAGAAACTCAATAACTCTTCCATTTGACAAAGTCCCCATCTCATGGTAGGTTAATTACTTACATTAACTGATTCATCTGCTTTTTCTTAGGTTTTTACCATTTTTAATCTCGAGATCCAACTGAGAAATGTAGTTTCCCAGAAACGACCAAAATGATGAAGAAATCGTGTATGATTCTGAATGTTTACTCATATCTCGCGATATTCCCACTTTGGGTCCCAAACCATAGTTTAAGAATCCATGTCAGAGTATCTTGAGTTTATTCAGTTCGAGACCCAAATGAAAAATGTACTGTCCTCGGATGACCGAAATGAAGAAGAAATAGCTTGTGACTCAAAATGTTTACTGATATCTCGCTGCCCACCTCTCACATACTCAGGCCCACTTTGGGTCCCAAAACATAGCTTAACAAACCCTGTTGCTAGACAATTGAAGGAGTCCATATCGATTCCAATATTAGTAAATAACATCTGTTTTGTGACGTGATTTTGCAAGACAGAGATATGGGTTAAATGAATGAGACATGTTTGATATAAATACGTGTGGCGGTGTTCTTACCTGCAACATACTTGGCATCTACAGGCGCTGTGGCTTAGTTGGTTAAAGCGCCTGTCTAGTAAACAGGAGATCCTGAGTTCGAATCTCAGCAGAGCCTTTTCATACATGTCATTGAACACATTGGTGGAAAGTGGAGAATGTTCTGCTTTTCTCAACCAATGAGTCTTGAGAATTTGGAGTGATGAGAGGAGAAAAGATGTGAGGAGGATGCAATTGAGATTTTCCAATTTAACAGAAAAAGGGAACTTTTTCAAAGAATTACAACGTACCAACTGTCTCAAGTTCAGCTGGTTCTTCAGTTGATTCATTTCGAGCTCTAAATGAAGAGTTCAGCCAACTTGTACAGGTCTCTGTCAGAGCATGAGTAGGCTTTACAAGCAATCTTTGGTAGCTCGCTGTGATCGTATAGTGTTTAGTACTCTGCGTTGTGGCCGCAGGAACCCCGGTCTGAATCCGGGTCACGGCAAAGAATTGCCATTTACAAAAGGGTTGCATTTTGAATGAGTTGAAACCTCCCGTGTGAGCTAAGAAACTCAATAACTCTTCCATTTGACAAAGTCCCCATCTCATGGTAGGTTAATTACTTACATTAACTGATTCATCTGCTTTTTCTTAGGTTTTTACCATTTTTAATCTCGAGATCCAACTGAGAAATGTAGTTTCCCCGAAACGACCAAAATGATGAAGAAATCGTGTATGATTCTGAATGTTTACTCATATCTCGCGATATTCCCACTTTGGGACCCAAACCATAGTTTAAGAATCCATGTCAGAGTATCTTGAGTTTATTCAGTTCGAGACCCAAATGAAAAATGTACTGTCCTCGGATGACCGAAATGAAGAAGAAATAGCTTGTGACTCAAAATGTTTACTGATATCTCGCTGCCCACCTCTCACATACTCAGGCCCACTTTGGGTCCCAAAACATAGCTTAACAAACCCTGTTGCTAGACAATTGAAGGAGTCCATATCGATTCCAATATTAGTAAATAACATCTGTTTTGTGACGTGATTTTGCAAGACAGAGATATGGGTTAAATGAATGAGACATGTTTGATATAAATACGTGTGGCGGTGTTCTTACCTGCAACATACTTGGCATCTACAGGCGCTGTGGCTTAGTTGGTTAAAGCGCCTGTCTAGTAAACAGGAGATCCTGAGTTCGAATCTCAGCAGAGCCTTTTCATACATGTCATTGAACACATTGGTGGAAAGTGGAGAATGTTCTGCTTTTCTCAACCAATGAGTCTTGAGAATTTGGAGTGATGAGAGGAGAAAAGATGTGAGGAGGATGCAATTGAGATTTTCCAATTTAACAGAAAAAGGGAACTTTTTCAAAGAACTGTCTCAAGTTCAGCTGGTTCTTCAGTTGATTCATTTCGAGCTCTAAATGAAGAGTTCAGCCAACTTGTACAGGTCTCTGTCACAGCATGAGTAGGCTTTACAAGCAATCTTTGGTAGCTCGCTGTGATCGTATAGTGTTTACTACTCTGCGTTGTGGCCGCAGGAACCCTGGTCTGAATCCGGGTCACGGCAAAGAATTGCCATTTACAAAAGGGTTGCATTTTGAATGAGTTGAAACCTCCCGTGTGAGCTAAGAAACTCAATAACTCTTCCATTTGACAAAGTCCCCATCTCATGGTAGGTTAATTACTTACATTAACTGATTCATCTGCTTTTTCTTAGGTTTTTACCATTTTTAATTGAAGGAGTCCATATCGATTCCAATATTAGTAAATAACATCTGTTTTGTGACGTGATTTTGCAAGACAGAGATATGGGTTAAATGAATGAGGACATGTTTGATATAAATACGTGTGGCGGTGTTCTTACCTGCAACATACTTGGCATCTACAGGCGCTGTGGCTTAGTTGGTTAAAGCGCCTGTCTAGTGAACATGAGATCCTGAGTTCGAATCTCAGCAGAGCCTTTTCATACATGTCATTGAACACATTGGTGGAAAGTGGAGAATGTTCTGCTTTTCTCAACCAATGAGTCTTGAGAATTTGGAGTGATGAGAGGAGAAAAGATGTGAGGAGGATGCAATTGAGATTTTCCAATTTAACAGAAAAAGGGAACTTTTTCAAAGAATTACAACGTACCAACTGTCTCAAGTTCAGCTGGTTCTTCAGTTGATTCATTTCGAGCTCTAAATGAAGAGTTCAGCCAACTTGTACAGGTCTCTGTCAGAGCATGAGTAGGCTTTACAAGCAATCTTTGGTAGCTCGCTGTGATCGTATAGTGTTTAGTACTCTGCGTTGTGGCCGCAGGAACCCCGGTCTGAATCCGGGTCACGGCAAAGAATTGCCATTTACAAAAGGGTTGCATTTAGAATGAGTTGAAACCTCCCGTGTGAGCTAAGAAACTCAATAACTCTTCCATTTGACAAAGTCCCCATCTCATGGTAGGTTAATTACTTACATTAACTGATTCATCTGCTTTTTCTTAGGTTTTTACCATTTTTAATCTCGAGATCCAACTGAGAAATGTAGTTTCCCCGAAACGACCAAAATGATGAAGAAATCGTGTATGATTCTGAATGTTTACTCATATCTCGCGATATTCCCACTTTGGGTCCCAAACCATAGTTTAAGAATCCATGTCAGAGTATCTTGAGTTTATTCAGTTCGAGACCCAAATGAAAAATGTACTGTCCTCGGATGACCGAAATGAAGAAGAAATAGCTTGTGACTCAAAATGTTTACTGATATCTCGCTGCCCACCTCTCACATACTCAGGCCCACTTTGGGTCCCAAAACATAGCTTAACAAACCCTGTTGCTAGACAATTGAAGGAGTCCATATCGATTCCAATATTAGTAAATAACATCTGTTTTGTGACGGGATTTTGCAAGACAGAGATATGGGTTAAATGAATGAGACATGTTTGATATAAATACGTGTGGCGGTGTTCTTACCTGCAACATACTTGGCATCTACAGGCGCTGTGGCTTAGTTGGTTAAAGCACCTGTCTAGTAAACAGGAGATCCTGAGTTCGAATCTCAGCAGAGCCTTTTCATACATGTCATTGAACACATTGGTGGAAAGTGGAGAATGTTCTGCTTTTCTCAACCAATGAGTCTTGAGAATTTGGAGTGATGAGAGGAGAAAAGATGTGAGGAGGATGCAATTGAGATTTTCCAATTTAACAGAAAAAGGGAACTTTTTCAAAGAACTGTCTCAAGTTCAGCTGGTTCTTCAGTTGATTCATTTCGAGCTCTAAATGAAGAGTTCAGCCAACTTGTACAGGTCTCTGTCAGAGCATGAGTAGGCTTTACAAGCAATCTTTGGTAGCTCGCTGTGATCGTATAGTGTTTAGTACTCTGCGTTGTGGCCGCAGGAACCCCGGTCTGAATCCGGGTCACGGCAAAGAATTGCCATTTCAAAAGGGTTGTATTTTGAATGAGTTGAAACCTCCTGTGTGAGCTAAGAAACTCAATAACTCTTCCATTTGACAAAGTCCCCATCTCATGGTAGGTTAATTACTTACATTAACTGATTCATCTGCTTTTTCTTAGGTTTTTACCATTTTTAATCTCGAGATCCAACTGAGAAATGTAGTTTCCCCGAAACGACCAAAATGATGAAGAAATCGTGTATGATTCTGAATGTTTACTCATATCTCGCGATATTCCCACTTTGGGACCCAAACCATAGTTTAAGAATCCATGTCAGAGTATCTTGAGTTTATTCAGTTCGAGACCCAAATGAAAAATGTACTGTCCTCGGATGACCGAAATGAAGAAGAAATAGCTTGTGACTCAAAATGTTTACTGATATCTCGCTGCCCACCTCTCACATACTCAGGCCCACTTTGGGTCCCAAAACATAGCTTAACAAACCCTGTTGCTAGACAATTGAAGGAGTCCATATCGATTCCAATATTAGTAAATAACATCTGTTTTGTGACGTGATTTTGCAAGACAGAGATATGGGTTAAATGAATGAGACATGTTTGATATAAATACGTGTGGCGGTGTTCTTACCTGCAACATACTTGGCATCTACAGGCGCTGTGGCTTAGTTGGTTAAAGCGCCTGTCTAGTAAACAGGAGATCCTGAGTTCGAATCTCAGCAGAGCCTTTTCATACATGTCATTGAACACATTGGTGGAAAGTGGAGAATGTTCTGCTTTTCTCAACCAATGAGTCTTGAGAATTTGGAGTGATGAGAGGAGAAAAGATGTGAGGAGGAATGCAATTGAGATTTTCCAATTTCACAGAAAAAGGGAACTTTTTCAAAGAATTACAACGTACCAACTGTCTCAAGTTCAGCTGGTTCTTCAGTTGATTCATTTAGAGCGCTAAAGGAAGAGTTCAGCCAACTTGTACAGGTCTCTGTCAGAGCATGAGTAGGCTTTACAAGCAATCTTTGGTAGCTCGCTGTGATCGTATAGTGTTTAGTACTCTGCGTTGTGGCCTGCAGGAACCCCGGTCTGAATCCGGGTCACGGCAAAGAATTGCCATTTCAAAAGGGTTGTATTTTGAATGAGTTGAAACCTCCTGTGTGAGCTAAGAAACTCAATAACTCTTCCATTTGACAAAGTCCCCATCTCATGGTAGGTTAATTACTTACATTAACTGATTCATCTGCTTTTCTTAGGTTTTTACCATTTTTAATCTCGAGATCCAACTGAGAAATGTAGTTTCCCCGAAACGACCAAAATGATGAAGAAATCGTGTATGATTCTGAATGTTTACTCATATCTCGCGATATTCCCACTTTGGGACCCAAACCATAGTTTAAGAATCCATGTCAGAGTATCTTGAGTTTATTCAGTTCGAGACCCAAATGAAAAATGTACTGTCCTCGGATGACCGAAATGAAGAAGAAATAGCTTGTGACTCAAAATGTTTACTGATATCTCGCTGCCCACCTCTCACATACTCAGGCCCACTTTGGGTCCCAAAACATAGCTTAACAAACCCTGTTGCTAGACAATTGAAGGAGTCCATATCGATTCCAATATTAGTAAATAACATCTGTTTGTGACGTGATTTTGCAAGACAGAGATATGGGTTAAATGAATGAGACATGTTTGATATAAATACGTGTGGCGGTGTTCTTACCTGCAACATACTTGGCATCTACAGGCGCTGTGGCTTAGTTGGTTAAAGCGCCTGTCTAGTAAACAGGAGATCCTGAGTTCGAATCTCAGCAGAGCCTTTTCATACATGTCATTGAACACATTGGTGGAAAGTGGAGAACGTTCTGCTTTTCTCAACCAATGAGTCTTGAGAATTTGGAGTGATGAGAGGAGAAAAGATGTGAGGAGGATGCAATTGAGATTTTCCAATTTCACAGAAAAAGGGAACTTTTTCAAAGAATTACAACGTACCAACTGTCTCAAGTTCAGCTGGTTCTTCAGTTGATTCATTTAGAGCGCTAAAGGAAGAGTTCAGCCAACTTGTACAGGTCTCTGTCAGAGCATGAGTAGGCTTTACAAGCAATCTTTGGTAGCTCGCTGTGATCGTATAGTGTTTAGTACTCTGCGTTGTGGCCGCAGGAACCCCGGTCTGAATCCGGGTCACGGCAAAGAATTGCCATTTCAAAAGGGTTGTATTTTGAATGAGTTGAAACCTCCTGTGTGAGCTAAGAAACTCAATAACTCTTCCATTTGACAAAGTCCCCATCTCATGGTAGGTTAATTACTTACATTAACTGATTCATCTGCCTTTTTCTTAGGTTTTTACCATTTTTAATCTCGAGATCCAACTGAGAAATGTAGTTTCCCCGAAACGACCAAAATGATGAAGAAATCGTGTATGATTCTGAATGTTTACTCATATCTCGCGATATTCCCACTTTGGGACCCAAACCATAGTTTAAGAATCCATGTCAGAGTATCTTGAGTTTATTCAGTTCGAGACCCAAATGAAAAATGTACTGTCCTCGGATGACCGAAATGAAGAAGAAATAGCTTGTGACTCAAAATGTTTACTGATATCTCGCTGCCCACCTCTCACATACTCAGGCCCACTTTGGGTCCCAAAACATAGCTTAACAAACCCTGTTGCTAGACAATTGAAGGAGTCCATATCGATTCCAATATTAGTAAATAACATCTGTTTTGTGACGTGATTTTGCAAGACAGAGATATGGGTTAAATGAATGAGACATGTTTGATATAAATACGTGTGGCGGTGTTCTTACCTGCAACATACTTGGCATCTACAGGCGCTGTGGCTTAGTTGGTTAAAGCGCCTGTCTAGTAAACAGGAGATCCTGAGTTCGAATCTCAGCAGAGCCTTTTCATACATGTCATTGAACACATTGGTGGAAAGTGGAGAATGTTCTGCTTTTCTCAACCAATGAGTCTTGAGAATTTGGAGTGATGAGAGGAGAAAAGATGTGAGGAGAATGCAATTGAGATTTTCCAATTTCACAGAAAAGGGAACTTTTTCAAAGAATTACAACGTACCAACTGTCTCAAGTTCAGCTGGTTCTTCAGTTGATTCATTTAGAGCGCTAAAGGAAGAGTTCAGCCAACTTGTACAGGTCTCTGTCAGAGCATGAGTAGGCTTTACAAGCAATCTTTGGTAGCTCGCTGTGATCGTATAGTGTTTAGTACTCTGCGTTGTGGCCGCAGGAACCCCGGTCTGAATCCGGGTCACGGCAAAGAATTGCCATTTCAAAAGGGTTGTATTTTGAATGAGTTGAAACCTCCTGTGTGAGCTAAGAAACTCAATAACTCTTCCATTTGACAAAGTCCCCATCTCATGGTAGGTTAATTACTTACATTAACTGATTCATCTGCTTTTTCTTAGGTTTTTACCATTTTTAATCTCGAGATCCAACTGAGAAATGTAGTTTCCCCGAAACGACCAAAATGATGAAGAAATCGTGTATGATTCTGAATGTTTACTCATATCTCGCGATATTCCCACTTTGGGACCCAAACCATAGTTTAAGAATCCATGTCAGAGTATCTTGAGTTTATTCAGTTCGAGACCCAAATGAAAAATGTACTGTCCTCGGATGACCGAAATGAAGAAGAAATAGCTTGTGACTCAAAATGTTTACTGATATCTCGCTGCCCACCTCTCACATACTCAGGCCCACTTTGGGTCCCAAAACATAGCTTAACAAACCCTGTTGCTAGACAATTGAAGGAGTCCATATCGATTCCAATATTAGTAAATAACATCTGTTTTGTGACGTGATTTTGCAAGACAGAGATATGGGTTAAATGAATGAGACATGTTTGATATAAATACGTGTGGCGGTGTTCTTACCTGCAACATACTTGGCATCTACAGGCGCTGTGGCTTAGTTGGTTAAAGCGCCTGTCTAGTAAACAGGAGATCCTGAGTTCGAATCTCAGCAGAGCCTTTTCATACATGTCATTGAACACATTGGTGGAAAGTGGAGAATGTTCTGCTTTTCTCAACCAATGAGTCTTGAGAATTTGGAGTGATGAGAGGAGAAAAGATGTGAGGAGGATGCAATTGAGATTTTCCAATTTCACAGAAAAAGGGAACTTTTTCAAAGAATTACAACGTACCAACTGTCTCAAGTTCAGCTGGTTCTTCAGTTGATTCATTTAGAGCGCTAAAGGAAGAGTTCAGCCAACTTGTACAGGTCTCTGTCAGAGCATGAGTAGGCTTTACAAGCAATCTTTGGTAGCTCGCTGTGATCGTATAGTGTTTAGTACTCTGCGTTGTGGCCGCAGGAACCCCGGTCTGAATCCGGGTCACGGCAAAGAATTGCCATTTCAAAAGGGTTGTATTTTGAATGAGTTGAAACCTCCTGTGTGAGCTAAGAAACTCAATAACTCTTCCATTTGACAAAGTCCCCATCTCATGGTAGGTTAATTACTTACATTAACTGATTCATCTGCTTTTTCTTAGGTTTTTACCATTTTTAATCTCGAGATCCAACTGAGAAATGTAGTTTCCCCGAAACGACCAAAATGATGAAGAAATCGTGTATGATTCTGAATGTTTACTCATATCTCGCGATATTCCCACTTTGGGACCCAAACCATAGTTTAAGAATCCATGTCAGAGTATCTTGAGTTTATTCAGTTCGAGACCCAAATGAAAAATGTACTGTCCTCGGATGACCGAAATGAAGAAGAAATAGCTTGTGACTCAAAATGTTTACTGATATCTCGCTGCCCACCTCTCACATACTCAGGCCCACTTTGGGTCCCAAAACATAGCTTAACAAACCCTGTTGCTAGACAATTGAAGGAGTCCATATCGATTCCAATATTAGTAAATAACATCTGTTTTGTGACGTGATTTTGCAAGACAGAGATATGGGTTAAATGAATGAGACATGTTTGATATAAATACGTGTGGCGGTGTTCTTACCTGCAACATACTTGGCATCTACAGGCGCTGTGGCTTAGTTGGTTAAAGCGCCTGTCTAGTAAACAGGAGATCCTGAGTTCGAATCTCAGCAGAGCCTTTTCATACATGTCATTGAACACATTGGTGGAAAGTGGAGAATGTTCTGCTTTTCTCAACCAATGAGTCTTGAGAATTGGAGTGATGAGAGGAGAAAAGATGTGAGGAGGATGCAATTGAGATTTTCCAATTTCACAGAAAAAGGGAACTTTTTCAAAGAATTACAACGTACCAACTGTCTCAAGTTCAGCTGGTTCTTCAGTTGATTCATTTAGAGCGCTAAAGGAAGAGTTCAGCCAACTTGTACAGGTCTCTGTCAGAGCATGAGTAGGCTTTACAAGCAATCTTTGGTAGCTCGCTGTGATCGTATAGTGTTTAGTACTCTGCGTTGTGGCCGCAGGAACCCCGGTCTGAATCCGGGTCACGGCAAAGAATTGCCATTTCAAAAGGGTTGTATTTTGAATGAGTTGAAACCTCCTGTGTGAGCTAAGAAACTCAATAACTCTTCCATTTGACAAAGTCCCCATCTCATGGTAGGTTAATTACTTACATTAACTGATTCATCTGCTTTTTCTTAGGTTTTTACCATTTTTAATCTCGAGATCCAACTGAGAAATGTAGTTTCCCCGAAACGACCAAAATGATGAAGAAATCGTGTATGATTCTGAATGTTTACTCATATCTCGCGATATTCCCACTTTGGGACCCAAACCATAGTTTAAGAATCCATGTCAGAGTATCTTGAGTTTATTCAGTTCGAGACCCAAATGAAAAATGTACTGTCCTCGGATGACCGAAATGAAGAAGAAATAGCTTGTGACTCAAAATGTTTACTGATATCTCGCTGCCCACCTCTCACATACTCAGGCCCACTTTGGGTCCCAAAACATAGCTTAACAAACCCTGTTGCTAGACAATTGAAGGAGTCCATATCGATTCCAATATTAGTAAATAACATCTGTTTTGTGACGTGATTTTGCAAGACAGAGATATGGGTTAAATGAATGAGACATGTTTGATATAAATACGTGTGGCGGTGTTCTTACCTGCAACATACTTGGCATCTACAGGCGCTGTGGCTTAGTTGGTTAAAGCGCCTGTCTAGTAAACAGGAGATCCTGAGTTCGAATCTCAGCAGAGCCTTTTCATACATGTCATTGAACACATTGGTGGAAAGTGGAGAATGTTCTGCTTTTCTCAACCAATGAGTCTTGAGAATTTGGAGTGATGAGAGGAGAAAAGATGTGAGGAGAATGCAATTGAGATTTTCCAATTTCACAGAAAAAGGGAACTTTTTCAAAGAATTACAACGTACCAACTGTCTCAAGTTCAGCTGGTTCTTCAGTTGATTCATTTAGAGCGCTAAAGGAAGAGTTCAGCCAACTTGTACAGGTCTCTGTCAGAGCATGAGTAGGCTTTACAAGCAATCTTTGGTAGCTCGCTGTGATCGTATAGTGTTTAGTACTCTGCGTTGTGGCCGCAGGAACCCCGGTCTGAATCCGGGTCACGGCAAAGAATTGCCATTTCAAAAGGGTTGTATTTTGAATGAGTTGAAACCTCCTGTGTGAGCTAAGAAACTCAATAACTCTTCCATTTGACAAAGTCCCCATCTCATGGTAGGTTAATTACTTACATTAACTGATTCATCTGCTTTTTCTTAGGTTTTTACCATTTTTAATCTCGAGATCCAACTGAGAAATGTAGTTTCCCCGAAACGACCAAAATGATGAAGAAATCGTGTATGATTCTGAATGTTTACTCATATCTCGCGATATTCCCACTTTGGGACCCAAACCATAGTTTAAGAATCCATGTCAGAGTATCTTGAGTTTATTCAGTTCGAGACCCAAATGAAAAATGTACTGTCCTCGGATGACCGAAATGAAGAAGAAATAGCTTGTGACTCAAAATGTTTACTGATATCTCGCTGCCCACCTCTCACATACTCAGGCCCACTTTGGGTCCCAAAACATAGCTTAACAAACCCTGTTGCTAGACAATTGAAGGAGTCCATATCGATTCCAATATTAGTAAATAACATCTGTTTTGTGATGTGATTTTGCAAGACAGAGATATGGGTTAAATGAATGAGACATGTTTGATATAAATACGTGTGGCGGTGTTCTTACCTGCAACATACTTGGCATCTACAGGCGCTGTGGCTTAGTTGGTTAAAGCGCCTGTCTAGTAAACAGGAGATCCTGAGTTCGAATCTCAGCAGAGCCTTTTCATACATGTCATTGAACACATTGGTGGAAAGTGGAGAATGTTCTGCTTTTCTCAACCAATGAGTCTTGAGAATTTGGAGTGATGAGAGGAGAAAAGATGTGAGGAGAATGCAATTGAGATTTTCCAATTTCACAGAAAAAGGGAACTTTTTCAAAGAATTACAACGTACCAACTGTCTCAAGTTCAGCTGGTTCTTCAGTTGATTCATTTAGAGCGCTAAAGGAAGAGTTCAGCCAACTTGTACAGGTCTCTGTCAGAGCATGAGTAGGCTTTACAAGCAATCTTTGGTAGCTCGCTGTGATCGTATAGTGTTTAGTACTCTGCGTTGTGGCCGCAGGAACCCCGGTCTGAATCCGGGTCACGGCAAAGAATTGCCATTTCAAAAGGGTTGTATTTTGAATGAGTTGAAACCTCCTGTGTGAGCTAAGAAACTCAATAACTCTTCCATTTGACAAAGTCCCCATCTCATGGTAGGTTAATTACTTACATTAACTGATTCATCTGCTTTTTCTTAGGTTTTTACCATTTTTAATCTCGAGATCCAACTGAGAAATGTAGTTTCCCCGAAACGACCAAAATGATGAAGAAATCGTGTATGATTCTGAATGTTTACTCATATCTCGCGATATTCCCACTTTGGGACCCAAACCATAGTTTAAGAATCCATGTCAGAGTATCTTGAGTTTATTCAGTTCGAGACCCAAATGAAAAATGTACTGTCCTCGGATGACCGAAATGAAGAAGAAATAGCTTGTGACTCAAAATGTTTACTGATATCTCGCTGCCCACCTCTCACATACTCAGGCCCACTTTGGGTCCCAAAACATAGCTTAACAAACCCTGTTGCTAGACAATTGAAGGAGTCCATATCGATTCCAATATTAGTAAATAACATCTGTTTTGTGACGTGATTTTGCAAGACAGAGATATGGGTTAAATGAATGAGACATGTTTGATATAAATACGTGTGGCGGTGTTCTTACCTGCAACATACTTGGCATCTACAGGCGCTGTGGCTTAGTTGGTTAAAGCGCCTGTCTAGTAAACAGGAGATCCTGAGTTCGAATCTCAGCAGAGCCTTTTCATACATGTCATTGAACACATTGGTGGAAAGTGGAGAATGTTCTGCTTTTCTCAACCAATGAGTCTTGAGAATTTGGAGTGATGAGAGGAGAAAAGATGTGAGGAGAATGCAATTGAGATTTTCCAATTTCACAGAAAAAGGGAACTTTTTCAAAGAATTACAACGTACCAACTGTCTCAAGTTCAGCTGGTTCTTCAGTTGATTCATTTAGAGCGCTAAAGGAAGAGTTCAGCCAACTTGTACAGGTCTCTGTCAGAGCATGAGTAGGCTTTACAAGCAATCTTTGGTAGCTCGCTGTGATCGTATAGTGTTTAGTACTCTGCGTTGTGGCCGCAGGAACCCCGGTCTGAATCCGGGTCACGGCAAAGAATTGCCATTTCAAAAGGGTTGTATTTTGAATGAGTTGAAACCTCCTGTGTGAGCTAAGAAACTCAATAACTCTTCCATTTGACAAAGTCCCCATCTCATGGTAGGTTAATTACTTACATTAACTGATTCATCTGCTTTTTCTTAGGTTTTTACCATTTTTAATCTCGAGATCCAACTGAGAAATGTAGTTTCCCCGAAACGACCAAAATGATGAAGAAATCGTGTATGATTCTGAATGTTTACTCATATCTCGCGATATTCCCACTTTGGGACCCAAACCATAGTTTAAGAATCCATGTCAGAGTATCTTGAGTTTATTCAGTTCGAGACCCAAATGAAAAATGTACTGTCCTCGGATGACCGAAATGAAGAAGAAATAGCTTGTGACTCAAAATGTTTACTGATATCTCGCTGCCCACCTCTCACATACTCAGGCCCACTTTGGGTCCCAAAACATAGCTTAACAAACCCTGTTGCTAGACAATTGAAGGAGTCCATATCGATTCCAATATTAGTAAATAACATCTGTTTTGTGACGTGATTTTGCAAGACAGAGATATGGGTTAAATGAATGAGACATGTTTGATATAAATACGTGTGGCGGTGTTCTTACCTGCAACATACTTGGCATCTACAGGCGCTGTGGCTTAGTTGGTTAAAGCGCCTGTCTAGTAAACAGGAGATCCTGAGTTCGAATCTCAGCAGAGCCTTTTCATACATGTCATTGAACACATTGGTGGAAAGTGGAGAATGTTCTGCTTTTCTCAACCAATGAGTCTTGAGAATTTGGAGTGATGAGAGGAGAAAAGATGTGAGGAGAATGCAATTGAGATTTTCCAATTTCACAGAAAAAGGGAACTTTTTCAAAGAATTACAACGTACCAACTGTCTCAAGTTCAGCTGGTTCTTCAGTTGATTCATTTAGAGCGCTAAAGGAAGAGTTCAGCCAACTTGTACAGGTCTCTGTCAGAGCATGAGTAGGCTTTACAAGCAATCTTTGGTAGCTCGCTGTGATCGTATAGTGTTTAGTACTCTGCGTTGTGGCCGCAGGAACCCCGGTCTGAATCCGGGTCACGGCAAAGAATTGCCATTTCAAAAGGGTTGTATTTTGAATGAGTTGAAACCTCCTGTGTGAGCTAAGAAACTCAATAACTCTTCCATTTGACAAAGTCCCCATCTCATGGTAGGTTAATTACTTACATTAACTGATTCATCTGCTTTTTCTTAGGTTTTTACCATTTTTAATCTCGAGATCCAACTGAGAAATGTAGTTTCCCCGAAACGACCAAAATGATGAAGAAATCGTGTATGATTCTGAATGTTTACTCATATCTCGCGATATTCCCACTTTGGGACCCAAACCATAGTTTAAGAATCCATGTCAGAGTATCTTGAGTTTATTCAGTTCGAGACCCAAATGAAAAATGTACTGTCCTCGGATGACCGAAATGAAGAAGAAATAGCTTGTGACTCAAAATGTTTACTGATATCTCGCTGCCCACCTCTCACATACTCAGGCCCACTTTGGGTCCCAAAACATAGCTTAACAAACCCTGTTGCTAGACAATTGAAGGAGTCCATATCGATTCCAATATTAGTAAATAACATCTGTTTTGTGACGTGATTTTGCAAGACAGAGATATGGGTTAAATGAATGAGACATGTTTGATATAAATACGTGTGGCGGTGTTCTTACCTGCAACATACTTGGCATCTACAGGCGCTGTGGCTTAGTTGGTTAAAGCGCCTGTCTAGTAAACAGGAGATCCTGAGTTCGAATCTCAGCAGAGCCTTTTCATACATGTCATTGAACACATTGGTGGAAAGTGGAGAATGTTCTGCTTTTCTCAACCAATGAGTCTTGAGAATTTGGAGTGATGAGAGGAGAAAAGATGTGAGGAGAATGCAATTGAGATTTTCCAATTTCACAGAAAAAGGGAACTTTTTCAAAGAATTACAACGTACCAACTGTCTCAAGTTCAGCTGGTTCTTCAGTTGATTCATTTAGAGCGCTAAAGGAAGAGTTCAGCCAACTTGTACAGGTCTCTGTCAGAGCATGAGTAGGCTTTACAAGCAATCTTTGGTAGCTCGCTGTGATCGTATAGTGTTTAGTACTCTGCGTTGTGGCCGCAGGAACCCCGGTCTGAATCCGGGTCACGGCAAAGAATTGCCATTTCAAAAGGGTTGTATTTTGAATGAGTTGAAACCTCCTGTGTGAGCTAAGAAACTCAATAACTCTTCCATTTGACAAAGTCCCCATCTCATGGTAGGTTAATTACTTACATTAACTGATTCATCTGCTTT
The DNA here is from genome assembly GCF_002021735.2 of Oncorhynchus kisutch. Taxonomy (NCBI): domain Eukaryota; kingdom Metazoa; phylum Chordata; class Actinopteri; order Salmoniformes; family Salmonidae; genus Oncorhynchus; species Oncorhynchus kisutch. The sequence continues at coordinate 39,032,185 of NC_034197.2, forward strand.
TTCTTAGGTTTTTACCATTTTTAATCTCGAGATCCAACTGAGAAATGTAGTTTCCCCGAAACGACCAAAATGATGAAGAAATCGTGTATGATTCTGAATGTTTACTCATATCTCGCGATATTCCCACTTTGGGACCCAAACCATAGTTTAAGAATCCATGTCAGAGTATCTTGAGTTTATTCAGTTCGAGACCCAAATGAAAAATGTACTGTCCTCGGATGACCGAAATGAAGAAGAAATAGCTTGTGACTCAAAATGTTTACTGATATCTCGCTGCCCACCTCTCACATACTCAGGCCCACTTTGGGTCCCAAAACATAGCTTAACAAACCCTGTTGCTAGACAATTGAAGGAGTCCATATCGATTCCAATATTAGTAAATAACATCTGTTTTGTGACGTGATTTTGCAAGACAGAGATATGGGTTAAATGAATGAGACATGTTTGATATAAATACGTGTGGCGGTGTTCTTACCTGCAACATACTTGGCATCTACAGGCGCTGTGGCTTAGTTGGTTAAAGCGCCTGTCTAGTAAACAGGAGATCCTGAGTTCGAATCTCAGCAGAGCCTTTTCATACATGTCATTGAACACATTGGTGGAAAGTGGAGAATGTTCTGCTTTTCTCAACCAATGAGTCTTGAGAATTTGGAGTGATGAGAGGAGAAAAGATGTGAGGAGAATGCAATTGAGATTTTCCAATTTCACAGAAAAAGGGAACTTTTTCAAAGAATTACAACGTACCAACTGTCTCAAGTTCAGCTGGTTCTTCAGTTGATTCATTTAGAGCGCTAAAGGAAGAGTTCAGCCAACTTGTACAGGTCTCTGTCAGAGCATGAGTAGGCTTTACAAGCAATCTTTGGTAGCTCGCTGTGATCGTATAGTGTTTAGTACTCTGCGTTGTGGCCGCAGGAACCCCGGTCTGAATCCGGGTCACGGCAAAGAATTGCCATTTCAAAAGGGTTGTATTTTGAATGAGTTGAAACCTCCTGTGTGAGCTAAGAAACTCAATAACTCTTCCATTTGACAAAGTCCCCATCTCATGGTAGGTTAATTACTTACATTAACTGATTCATCTGCTTTTTCTTAGGTTTTTACCATTTTTAATCTCGAGATCCAACTGAGAAATGTAGTTTCCCCGAAACGACCAAAATGATGAAGAAATCGTGTATGATTCTGAATGTTTACTCATATCTCGCGATATTCCCACTTTGGGACCCAAACCATAGTTTAAGAATCCATGTCAGAGTATCTTGAGTTTATTCAGTTCGAGACCCAAATGAAAAATGTACTGTCCTCGGATGACCGAAATGAAGAAGAAATAGCTTGTGACTCAAAATGTTTACTGATATCTCGCTGCCCACCTCTCACATACTCAGGCCCACTTTGGGTCCCAAAACATAGCTTAACAAACCCTGTTGCTAGACAATTGAAGGAGTCCATATCGATTCCAATATTAGTAAATAACATCTGTTTTGTGACGTGATTTTGCAAGACAGAGATATGGGTTAAATGAATGAGACATGTTTGATATAAATACGTGTGGCGGTGTTCTTACCTGCAACATACTTGGCATCTACAGGCGCTGTGGCTTAGTTGGTTAAAGCGCCTGTCTAGTAAACAGGAGATCCTGAGTTCGAATCTCAGCAGAGCCTTTTCATACATGTCATTGAACACATTGGTGGAAAGTGGAGAATGTTCTGCTTTTCTCAACCAATGAGTCTTGAGAATTTGGAGTGATGAGAGGAGAAAAGATGTGAGGAGAATGCAATTGAGATTTTCCAATTTCACAGAAAAAGGGAACTTTTTCAAAGAATTACAACGTACCAACTGTCTCAAGTTCAGCTGGTTCTTCAGTTGATTCATTTAGAGCGCTAAAGGAAGAGTTCAGCCAACTTGTACAGGTCTCTGTCAGAGCATGAGTAGGCTTTACAAGCAATCTTTGGTAGCTCGCTGTGATCGTATAGTGTTTAGTACTCTGCGTTGTGGCCGCAGGAACCCCGGTCTGAATCCGGGTCACGGCAAAGAATTGCCATTTCAAAAGGGTTGTATTTTGAATGAGTTGAAACCTCCTGTGTGAGCTAAGAAACTCAATAACTCTTCCATTTGACAAAGTCCCCATCTCATGGTAGGTTAATTACTTACATTAACTGATTCATCTGCTTTTTCTTAGGTTTTTACCATTTTTAATCTCGAGATCCAACTGAGAAATGTAGTTTCCCCGAAACGACCAAAATGATGAAGAAATCGTGTATGATTCTGAATGTTTACTCATATCTCGCGATATTCCCACTTTGGGACCCAAACCATAGTTTAAGAATCCATGTCAGAGTATCTTGAGTTTATTCAGTTCGAGACCCAAATGAAAAATGTACTGTCCTCGGATGACCGAAATGAAGAAGAAATAGCTTGTGACTCAAAATGTTTACTGATATCTCGCTGCCCACCTCTCACATACTCAGGCCCACTTTGGGTCCCAAAACATAGCTTAACAAACCCTGTTGCTAGACAATTGAAGGAGTCCATATCGATTCCAATATTAGTAAATAACATCTGTTTTGTGACGTGATTTTGCAAGACAGAGATATGGGTTAAATGAATGAGACATGTTTGATATAAATACGTGTGGCGGTGTTCTTACCTGCAACATACTTGGCATCTACAGGCGCTGTGGCTTAGTTGGTTAAAGCGCCTGTCTAGTAAACAGGAGATCCTGAGTTCGAATCTCAGCAGAGCCTTTTCATACATGTCATTGAACACATTGGTGGAAAGTGGAGAATGTTCTGCTTTTCTCAACCAATGAGTCTTGAGAATTTGGAGTGATGAGAGGAGAAAAGATGTGAGGAGAATGCAATTGAGATTTTCCAATTTCACAGAAAAAGGGAACTTTTTCAAAGAATTACAACGTACCAACTGTCTCAAGTTCAGCTGGTTCTTCAGTTGATTCATTTAGAGCGCTAAAGGAAGAGTTCAGCCAACTTGAGACAGTTGGTACGTTGTAATTCTTTGAAAAAGTTCCCTTTTTCTGTGAAATTGGAAAATCTCAATTGCATTCTCCTCACATCTTTTCTCCTCTCATCACTCCAAATTCTCAAGACTCATTGGTTGAGAAAAGCAGAACATTCTCCACTTTCCACCAATGTGTTCAATGACATGTATGAAAAGGCTCTGCTGAGATTCGAACTCAGGATCTCCTGTTTACTAGACAGGCGCTTTAACCAACTAAGCCACAGCGCCTGTAGATGCCAAGTATGTTGCAGGTAAGAACACCGCCACACGTATTTATATCAAACATGTCTCATTCATTTAACCCATATCTCTGTCTTGCAAAATCACGTCACAAAACAGATGTTATTTACTAATATTGGAATCGATATGGACTCCTTCAATTGTCTAGCAACAGGGTTTGTTAAGCTATGTTTTGGGACCCAAAGTGGGCCTGAGTATGTGAGAGGTGGGCAGCGAGATATCAGTAAACATTTTGAGTCACAAGCTATTTCTTCTTCATTTCGGTCATCCGAGGACAGTACATTTTTCATTTGGGTCTCGAACTGAATAAACTCAAGATACTCTGACATGGATTCTTAAACTATGGTTTGGGTCCCAAAGTGGGAATATCGCGAGATATGAGTAAACATTCAGAATCATACACGATTTCTTCATCATTTTGGTCGTTTCGGGGAAACTACATTTCTCAGTTGGATCTCGAGATTAAAAATGGTAAAAACCTAAGAAAAAGCAGATGAATCAGTTAATGTAAGTAATTAACCTACCATGAGATGGGGACTTTGTCAAATGGAAGAGTTATTGAGTTTCTTAGCTCACACAGGAGGTTTCAACTCATTCAAAATACAACCCTTTTGAAATGGCAATTCTTTGCCGTGACCCGGATTCAGACCGGGGTTCCTGCGGCCACAACGCAGAGTACTAAACACTATACGATCACAGCGAGCTACCAAAGATTGCTTGTAAAGCCTACTCATGCTCTGACAGAGACCTGTACAAGTTGGCTGAACTCTTCCTTTAGCGCTCTAAATGAATCAACTGAAGAACCAGCTGAACTTGAGACAGTTGGTACGTTGTAATTCTTTGAAAAAGTTCCCTTTTTCTGTGAAATTGGAAAATCTCAATTGCATTCTCCTCACATCTTTTCTCCTCTCATCACTCCAAATTCTCAAGACTCATTGGTTGAGAAAAGCAGAACATTCTCCACTTTCCACCAATGTGTTCAATGACATGTATGAAAAGGCTCTGCTGAGATTCGAACTCAGGATCTCCTGTTTACTAGACAGGCGCTTTAACCAACTAAGCCACAGCGCCTGTAGATGCCAAGTATGTTGCAGGTAAGAACACCGCCACACGTATTTATATCAAACATGTCTCATTCATTTAACCCATATCTCTGTCTTGCAAAATCACGTCACAAAACAGATGTTATTTACTAATATTGGAATCGATATGGACTCCTTCAATTGTCTAGCAACAGGGTTTGTTAAGCTATGTTTTGGGACCCAAAGTGGGCCTGAGTATGTGAGAGGTGGGCAGCGAGATATCAGTAAACATTTTGAGTCACAAGCTATTTCTTCTTCATTTCGGTCATCCGAGGACAGTACATTTTTCATTTGGGTCTCGAACTGAATAAACTCAAGATACTCTGACATGGATTCTTAAACTATGGTTTGGGTCCCAAAGTGGGAATATCGCGAGATATGAGTAAACATTCAGAATCATACACGATTTCTTCATCATTTTGGTCGTTTCGGGGAAACTACATTTCTCAGTTGGATCTCGAGATTAAAAATGGTAAAAACCTAAGAAAAAGCAGATGAATCAGTTAATGTAAGTAATTAACCTACCATGAGATGGGGACTTTGTCAAATGGAAGAGTTATTGAGTTTCTTAGCTCACACAGGAGGTTTCAACTCATTCAAAATACAACCCTTTTGAAATGGCAATTCTTTGCCGTGACCCGGATTCAGACCGGGGTTCCTGCGGCCACAACGCAGAGTACTAAACACTATACGATCACAGCGAGCTACCAAAGATTGCTTGTAAAGCCTACTCATGCTCTGACAGAGACCTGTACAAGTTGGCTGAACTCTTCCTTTAGCGCTCTAAATGAATCAACTGAAGAACCAGCTGAACTTGAGACAGTTGGTACGTTGTAATTCTTTGAAAAAGTTCCCTTTTTCTGTGAAATTGGAAAATCTCAATTGCATTCTCCTCACATCTTTTCTCCTCTCATCACTCCAAATTCTCAAGACTCATTGGTTGAGAAAAGCAGAACATTCTCCACTTTCCACCAATGTGTTCAATGACATGTATGAAAAGGCTCTGCTGAGATTCGAACTCAGGATCTCCTGTTTACTAGACAGGCGCTTTAACCAACTAAGCCACAGCGCCTGTAGATGCCAAGTATGTTGCAGGTAAGAACACCGCCACACGTATTTATATCAAACATGTCTCATTCATTTAACCCATATCTCTGTCTTGCAAAATCACGTCACAAAACAGATGTTATTTACTAATATTGGAATCGATATGGACTCCTTCAATTGTCTAGCAACAGGGTTTGTTAAGCTATGTTTTGGGACCCAAAGTGGGCCTGAGTATGTGAGAGGTGGGCAGCGAGATATCAGTAAACATTTTGAGTCACAAGCTATTTCTTCTTCATTTCGGTCATCCGAGGACAGTACATTTTTCATTTGGGTCTCGAACTGAATAAACTCAAGATACTCTGACATGGATTCTTAAACTATGGTTTGGGTCCCAAAGTGGGAATATCGCGAGATATGAGTAAACATTCAGAATCATACACGATTTCTTCATCATTTTGGTCGTTTCGGGGAAACTACATTTCTCAGTTGGATCTCGAGATTAAAAATGGTAAAAACCTAAGAAAAAGCAGATGAATCAGTTAATGTAAGTAATTAACCTACCATGAGATGGGGACTTTGTCAAATGGAAGAGTTATTGAGTTTCTTAGCTCACACAGGAGGTTTCAACTCATTCAAAATACAACCCTTTTGAAATGGCAATTCTTTGCCGTGACCCGGATTCAGACCGGGGTTCCTGCGGCCACAACGCAGAGTACTAAACACTATACGATCACAGCGAGCTACCAAAGATTGCTTGTAAAGCCTACTCATGCTCTGACAGAGACCTGTACAAGTTGGCTGAACTCTTCCTTTAGCGCTCTAAATGAATCAACTGAAGAACCAGCTGAACTTGAGACAGTTGGTACGTTGTAATTCTTTGAAAAAGTTCCCTTTTTCTGTGAAATTGGAAAATCTCAATTGCATTCTCCTCACATCTTTTCTCCTCTCATCACTCCAAATTCTCAAGACTCATTGGTTGAGAAAAGCAGAACATTCTCCACTTTCCACCAATGTGTTCAATGACATGTATGAAAAGGCTCTGCTGAGATTCGAACTCAGGATCTCCTGTTTACTAGACAGGCGCTTTAACCAACTAAGCCACAGCGCCTGTAGATGCCAAGTATGTTGCAGGTAAGAACACCGCCACACGTATTTATATCAAACATGTCTCATTCATTTAACCCATATCTCTGTCTTGCAAAATCACGTCACAAAACAGATGTTATTTACTAATATTGGAATCGATATGGACTCCTTCAATTGTCTAGCAACAGGGTTTGTTAAGCTATGTTTTGGGACCCAAAGTGGGCCTGAGTATGTGAGAGGTGGGCAGCGAGATATCAGTAAACATTTTGAGTCACAAGCTATTTCTTCTTCATTTCGGTCATCCGAGGACAGTACATTTTTCATTTGGGTCTCGAACTGAATAAACTCAAGATACTCTGACATGGATTCTTAAACTATGGTTTGGGTCCCAAAGTGGGAATATCGCGAGATATGAGTAAACATTCAGAATCATACACGATTTCTTCATCATTTTGGTCGTTTCGGGGAAACTACATTTCTCAGTTGGATCTCGAGATTAAAAATGGTAAAAACCTAAGAAAAAGCAGATGAATCAGTTAATGTAAGTAATTAACCTACCATGAGATGGGGACTTTGTCAAATGGAAGAGTTATTGAGTTTCTTAGCTCACACAGGAGGTTTCAACTCATTCAAAATACAACCCTTTTGAAATGGCAATTCTTTGCCGTGACCCGGATTCAGACCGGGGTTCCTGCGGCCACAACGCAGAGTACTAAACACTATACGATCACAGCGAGCTACCAAAGATTGCTTGTAAAGCCTACTCATGCTCTGACAGAGACCTGTACAAGTTGGCTGAACTCTTCCTTTAGCGCTCTAAATGAATCAACTGAAGAACCAGCTGAACTTGAGACAGTTGGTACGTTGTAATTCTTTGAAAAAGTTCCCTTTTTCTGTGAAATTGGAAAATCTCAATTGCATTCTCCTCACATCTTTTCTCCTCTCATCACTCCAAATTCTCAAGACTCATTGGTTGAGAAAAGCAGAACATTCTCCACTTTCCACCAATGTGTTCAATGACATGTATGAAAAGGCTCTGCTGAGATTCGAACTCAGGATCTCCTGTTTACTAGACAGGCGCTTTAACCAACTAAGCCACAGCGCCTGTAGATGCCAAGTATGTTGCAGGTAAGAACACCGCCACACGTATTTATATCAAACATGTCTCATTCATTTAACCCATATCTCTGTCTTGCAAAATCACGTCACAAAACAGATGTTATTTACTAATATTGGAATCGATATGGACTCCTTCAATTGTCTAGCAACAGGGTTTGTTAAGCTATGTTTTGGGACCCAAAGTGGGCCTGAGTATGTGAGAGGTGGGCAGCGAGATATCAGTAAACATTTTGAGTCACAAGCTATTTCTTCTTCATTTCGGTCATCCGAGGACAGTACATTTTTCATTTGGGTCTCGAACTGAATAAACTCAAGATACTCTGACATGGATTCTTAAACTATGGTTTGGGTCCCAAAGTGGGAATATCGCGAGATATGAGTAAACATTCAGAATCATACACGATTTCTTCATCATTTTGGTCGTTTCGGGGAAACTACATTTCTCAGTTGGATCTCGAGATTAAAAATGGTAAAAACCTAAGAAAAAGCAGATGAATCAGTTAATGTAAGTAATTAACCTACCATGAGATGGGGACTTTGTCAAATGGAAGAGTTATTGAGTTTCTTAGCTCACACAGGAGGTTTCAACTCATTCAAAATACAACCCTTTTGAAATGGCAATTCTTTGCCGTGACCCGGATTCAGACCGGGGTTCCTGCGGCCACAACGCAGAGTACTAAACACTATACGATCACAGCGAGCTACCAAAGATTGCTTGTAAAGCCTACTCATGCTCTGACAGAGACCTGTACAAGTTGGCTGAACTCTTCCTTTAGCGCTCTAAATGAATCAACTGAAGAACCAGCTGAACTTGAGACAGTTGGTACGTTGTAATTCTTTGAAAAAGTTCCCTTTTTCTGTGAAATTGGAAAATCTCAATTGCATTCTCCTCACATCTTTTCTCCTCTCATCACTCCAAATTCTCAAGACTCATTGGTTGAGAAAAGCAGAACATTCTCCACTTTCCACCAATGTGTTCAATGACATGTATGAAAAGGCTCTGCTGAGATTCGAACTCAGGATCTCCTGTTTACTAGACAGGCGCTTTAACCAACTAAGCCACAGCGCCTGTAGATGCCAAGTATGTTGCAGGTAAGAACACCGCCACACGTATTTATATCAAACATGTCTCATTCATTTAACCCATATCTCTGTCTTGCAAAATCACGTCACAAAACAGATGTTATTTACTAATATTGGAATCGATATGGACTCCTTCAATTGTCTAGCAACAGGGTTTGTTAAGCTATGTTTTGGGACCCAAAGTGGGCCTGAGTATGTGAGAGGTGGGCAGCGAGATATCAGTAAACATTTTGAGTCACAAGCTATTTCTTCTTCATTTCGGTCATCCGAGGACAGTACATTTTTCATTTGGGTCTCGAACTGAATAAACTCAAGATACTCTGACATGGATTCTTAAACTATGGTTTGGGTCCCAAAGTGGGAATATCGCGAGATATGAGTAAACATTCAGAATCATACACGATTTCTTCATCATTTTGGTCGTTTCGGGGAAACTACATTTCTCAGTTGGATCTCGAGATTAAAAATGGTAAAAACCTAAGAAAAAGCAGATGAATCAGTTAATGTAAGTAATTAACCTACCATGAGATGGGGACTTTGTCAAATGGAAGAGTTATTGAGTTTCTTAGCTCACACAGGAGGTTTCAACTCATTCAAAATACAACCCTTTTGAAATGGCAATTCTTTGCCGTGACCCGGATTCAGACCGGGGTTCCTGCGGCCACAACGCAGAGTACTAAACACTATACGATCACAGCGAGCTACCAAAGATTGCTTGTAAAGCCTACTCATGCTCTGACAGAGACCTGTACAAGTTGGCTGAACTCTTCCTTTAGCGCTCTAAATGAATCAACTGAAGAACCAGCTGAACTTGAGACAGTTGGTACGTTGTAATTCTTTGAAAAAGTTCCCTTTTTCTGTGAAATTGGAAAATCTCAATTGCATTCTCCTCACATCTTTTCTCCTCTCATCACTCCAAATTCTCAAGACTCATTGGTTGAGAAAAGCAGAACATTCTCCACTTTCCACCAATGTGTTCAATGACATGTATGAAAAGGCTCTGCTGAGATTCGAACTCAGGATCTCCTGTTTACTAGACAGGCGCTTTAACCAACTAAGCCACAGCGCCTGTAGATGCCAAGTATGTTGCAGGTAAGAACACCGCCACACGTATTTATATCAAACATGTCTCATTCATTTAACCCATATCTCTGTCTTGCAAAATCACGTCACAAAACAGATGTTATTTACTAATATTGGAATCGATATGGACTCCTTCAATTGTCTAGCAACAGGGTTTGTTAAGCTATGTTTTGGGACCCAAAGTGGGCCTGAGTATGTGAGAGGTGGGCAGCGAGATATCAGTAAACATTTTGAGTCACAAGCTATTTCTTCTTCATTTCGGTCATCCGAGGACAGTACATTTTTCATTTGGGTCTCGAACTGAATAAACTCAAGATACTCTGACATGGATTCTTAAACTATGGTTTGGGTCCCAAAGTGGGAATATCGCGAGATATGAGTAAACATTCAGAATCATACACGATTTCTTCATCATTTTGGTCGTTTCGGGGAAACTACATTTCTCAGTTGGATCTCGAGATTAAAAATGGTAAAAACCTAAGAAAAAGCAGATGAATCAGTTAATGTAAGTAATTAACCTACCATGAGATGGGGACTTTGTCAAATGGAAGAGTTATTGAGTTTCTTAGCTCACACAGGAGGTTTCAACTCATTCAAAATACAACCCTTTTGAAATGGCAATTCTTTGCCGTGACCCGGATTCAGACCGGGGTTCCTGCGGCCACAACGCAGAGTACTAAACACTATACGATCACAGCGAGCTACCAAAGATTGCTTGTAAAGCCTACTCATGCTCTGACAGAGACCTGTACAAGTTGGCTGAACTCTTCCTTTAGCGCTCTAAATGAATCAACTGAAGAACCAGCTGAACTTGAGACAGTTGGTACGTTGTAATTCTTTGAAAAAGTTCCCTTTTTCTGTGAAATTGGAAAATCTCAATTGCATTCTCCTCACATCTTTTCTCCTCTCATCACTCCAAATTCTCAAGACTCATTGGTTGAGAAAAGCAGAACATTCTCCACTTTCCACCAATGTGTTCAATGACATGTATGAAAAGGCTCTGCTGAGATTCGAACTCAGGATCTCCTGTTTACTAGACAGGCGCTTTAACCAACTAAGCCACAGCGCCTGTAGATGCCAAGTATGTTGCAGGTAAGAACACCGCCACACGTATTTATATCAAACATGTCTCATTCATTTAACCCATATCTCTGTCTTGCAAAATCACGTCACAAAACAGATGTTATTTACTAATATTGGAATCGATATGGACTCCTTCAATTGTCTAGCAACAGGGTTTGTTAAGCTATGTTTTGGGACCCAAAGTGGGCCTGAGTATGTGAGAGGTGGGCAGCGAGATATCAGTAAACATTTTGAGTCACAAGCTATTTCTTCTTCATTTCGGTCATCCGAGGACAGTACATTTTTCATTTGGGTCTCGAACTGAATAAACTCAAGATACTCTGACATGGATTCTTAAACTATGGTTTGGGTCCCAAAGTGGGAATATCGCGAGATATGAGTAAACATTCAGAATCATACACGATTTCTTCATCATTTTGGTCGTTTCGGGGAAACTACATTTCTCAGTTGGATCTCGAGATTAAAAATGGTAAAAACCTAAGAAAAAGCAGATGAATCAGTTAATGTAAGTAATTAACCTACCATGAGATGGGGACTTTGTCAAATGGAAGAGTTATTGAGTTTCTTAGCTCACACAGGAGGTTTCAACTCATTCAAAATACAACCCTTTTGAAATGGCAATTCTTTGCCGTGACCCGGATTCAGACCGGGGTTCCTGCGGCCACAACGCAGAGTACTAAACACTATACGATCACAGCGAGCTACCAAAGATTGCTTGTAAAGCCTACTCATGCTCTGACAGAGACCTGTACAAGTTGGCTGAACTCTTCCTTTAGCGCTCTAAATGAATCAACTGAAGAACCAGCTGAACTTGAGACAGTTGGTACGTTGTAATTCTTTGAAAAAGTTCCCTTTTTCTGTGAAATTGGAAAATCTCAATTGCATTCTCCTCACATCTTTTCTCCTCTCATCACTCCAAATTCTCAAGACTCATTGGTTGAGAAAAGCAGAACATTCTCCACTTTCCACCAATGTGTTCAATGACATGTATGAAAAGGCTCTGCTGAGATTCGAACTCAGGATCTCCTGTTTACTAGACAGGCGCTTTAACCAACTAAGCCACAGCGCCTGTAGATGCCAAGTATGTTGCAGGTAAGAACACCGCCACACGTATTTATATCAAACATGTCTCATTCATTTAACCCATATCTCTGTCTTGCAAAATCACGTCACAAAACAGATGTTATTTACTAATATTGGAATCGATATGGACTCCTTCAATTGTCTAGCAACAGGGTTTGTTAAGCTATGTTTTGGGACCCAAAGTGGGCCTGAGTATGTGAGAGGTGGGCAGCGAGATATCAGTAAACATTTTGAGTCACAAGCTATTTCTTCTTCATTTCGGTCATCCGAGGACAGTACATTTTTCATTTGGGTCTCGAACTGAATAAACTCAAGATACTCTGACATGGATTCTTAAACTATGGTTTGGGTCCCAAAGTGGGAATATCGCGAGATATGAGTAAACATTCAGAATCATACACGATTTCTTCATCATTTTGGTCGTTTCGGGGAAACTACATTTCTCAGTTGGATCTCGAGATTAAAAATGGTAAAAACCTAAGAAAAAGCAGATGAATCAGTTAATGTAAGTAATTAACCTACCATGAGATGGGGACTTTGTCAAATGGAAGAGTTATTGAGTTTCTTAGCTCACACAGGAGGTTTCAACTCATTCAAAATACAACCCTTTTGAAATGGCAATTCTTTGCCGTGACCCGGATTCAGACCGGGGTTCCTGCGGCCACAACGCAGAGTACTAAACACTATACGATCACAGCGAGCTACCAAAGATTGCTTGTAAAGCCTACTCATGCTCTGACAGAGACCTGTACAAGTTGGCTGAACTCTTCCTTTAGCGCTCTAAATGAATCAACTGAAGAACCAGCTGAACTTGAGACAGTTGGTACGTTGTAATTCTTTGAAAAAGTTCCCTTTTTCTGTGAAATTGGAAAATCTCAATTGCATTCTCCTCACATCTTTTCTCCTCTCATCACTCCAAATTCTCAAGACTCATTGGTTGAGAAAAGCAGAACATTCTCCACTTTCCACCAATGTGTTCAATGACATGTATGAAAAGGCTCTGCTGAGATTCGAACTCAGGATCTCCTGTTTACTAGACAGGCGCTTTAACCAACTAAGCCACAGCGCCTGTAGATGCCAAGTATGTTGCAGGTAAGAACACCGCCACACGTATTTATATCAAACATGTCTCATTCATTTAACCCATATCTCTGTCTTGCAAAATCACGTCACAAAACAGATGTTATTTACTAATATTGGAATCGATATGGACTCCTTCAATTGTCTAGCAACAGGGTTTGTTAAGCTATGTTTTGGGACCCAAAGTGGGCCTGAGTATGTGAGAGGTGGGCAGCGAGATATCAGTAAACATTTTGAGTCACAAGCTATTTCTTCTTCATTTCGGTCATCCGAGGACAGTACATTTTTCATTTGGGTCTCGAACTGAATAAACTCAAGATACTCTGACATGGATTCTTAAACTATGGTTTGGGTCCCAAAGTGGGAATATCGCGAGATATGAGTAAACATTCAGAATCATACACGATTTCTTCATCATTTTGGTCGTTTCGGGGAAACTACATTTCTCAGTTGGATCTCGAGATTAAAAATGGTAAAAACCTAAGAAAAAGCAGATGAATCAGTTAATGTAAGTAATTAACCTACCATGAGATGGGGACTTTGTCAAATGGAAGAGTTATTGAGTTTCTTAGCTCACACAGGAGGTTTCAACTCATTCAAAATACAACCCTTTTGAAATGGCAATTCTTTGCCGTGACCCGGATTCAGACCGGGGTTCCTGCGGCCACAACGCAGAGTACTAAACACTATACGATCACAGCGAGCTACCAAAGATTGCTTGTAAAGCCTACTCATGCTCTGACAGAGACCTGTACAAGTTGGCTGAACTCTTCCTTTAGCGCTCTAAATGAATCAACTGAAGAACCAGCTGAACTTGAGACAGTTGGTACGTTGTAATTCTTTGAAAAAGTTCCCTTTTTCTGTGAAATTGGAAAATCTCAATTGCATTCTCCTCACATCTTTTCTCCTCTCATCACTCCAAATTCTCAAGACTCATTGGTTGAGAAAAGCAGAACATTCTCCACTTTCCACCAATGTGTTCAATGACATGTATGAAAAGGCTCTGCTGAGATTCGAACTCAGGATCTCCTGTTTACTAGACAGGCGCTTTAACCAACTAAGCCACAGCGCCTGTAGATGCCAAGTATGTTGCAGGTAAGAACACCGCCACACGTATTTATATCAAACATGTCTCATTCATTTAACCCATATCTCTGTCTTGCAAAATCACGTCACAAAACAGATGTTATTTACTAATATTGGAATCGATATGGACTCCTTCAATTGTCTAGCAACAGGGTTTGTTAAGCTATGTTTTGGGACCCAAAGTGGGCCTGAGTATGTGAGAGGTGGGCAGCGAGATATCAGTAAACATTTTGAGTCACAAGCTATTTCTTCTTCATTTCGGTCATCCGAGGACAGTACATTTTTCATTTGGGTCTCGAACTGAATAAACTCAAGATACTCTGACATGGATTCTTAAACTATGGTTTGGGTCCCAAAGTGGGAATATCGCGAGATATGAGTAAACATTCAGAATCATACACGATTTCTTCATCATTTTGGTCGTTTCGGGGAAACTACATTTCTCAGTTGGATCTCGAGATTAAAAATGGTAAAAACCTAAGAAAAAGCAGATGAATCAGTTAATGTAAGTAATTAACCTACCATGAGATGGGGACTTTGTCAAATGGAAGAGTTATTGAGTTTCTTAGCTCACACAGGAGGTTTCAACTCATTCAAAATACAACCCTTTTGAAATGGCAATTCTTTGCCGTGACCCGGATTCAGACCGGGGTTCCTGCGGCCACAACGCAGAGTACTAAACACTATACGATCACAGCGAGCTACCAAAGATTGCTTGTAAAGCCTACTCATGCTCTGACAGAGACCTGTACAAGTTGGCTGAACTCTTCCTTTAGCGCTCTAAATGAATCAACTGAAGAACCAGCTGAACTTGAGACAGTTGGTACGTTGTAATTCTTTGAAAAAGTTCCCTTTTTCTGTGAAATTGGAAAATCTCAATTGCATTCTCCTCACATCTTTTCTCCTCTCATCACTCCAAATTCTCAAGACTCATTGGTTGAGAAAAGCAGAACATTCTCCACTTTCCACCAATGTGTTCAATGACATGTATGAAAAGGCTCTGCTGAGATTCGAACTCAGGATCTCCTGTTTACTAGACAGGCGCTTTAACCAACTAAGCCACAGCGCCTGTAGATGCCAAGTATGTTGCAGGTAAGAACACCGCCACACGTATTTATATCAAACATGTCTCATTCATTTAACCCATATCTCTGTCTTGCAAAATCACGTCACAAAACAGATGTTATTTACTAATATTGGAATCGATATGGACTCCTTCAATTGTCTAGCAACAGGGTTTGTTAAGCTATGTTTTGGGACCCAAAGTGGGCCTGAGTATGTGAGAGGTGGGCAGCGAGATATCAGTAAACATTTTGAGTCACAAGCTATTTCTTCTTCATTTCGGTCATCCGAGGACAGTACATTTTTCATTTGGGTCTCGAACTGAATAAACTCAAGATACTCTGACATGGATTCTTAAACTATGGTTTGGGTCCCAAAGTGGGAATATCGCGAGATATGAGTAAACATTCAGAATCATACACGATTTCTTCATCATTTTGGTCGTTTCGGGGAAACTACATTTCTCAGTTGGATCTCGAGATTAAAAATGGTAAAAACCTAAGAAAAAGCAGATGAATCAGTTAATGTAAGTAATTAACCTACCATGAGATGGGGACTTTGTCAAATGGAAGAGTTATTGAGTTTCTTAGCTCACACAGGAGGTTTCAACTCATTCAAAATACAACCCTTTTGAAATGGCAATTCTTTGCCGTGACCCGGATTCAGACCGGGGTTCCTGCGGCCACAACGCAGAGTACTAAACACTATACGATCACAGCGAGCTACCAAAGATTGCTTGTAAAGCCTACTCATGCTCTGACAGAGACCTGTACAAGTTGGCTGAACTCTTCCTTTAGCGCTCTAAATGAATCAACTGAAGAACCAGCTGAACTTGAGACAGTTGGTACGTTGTAATTCTTTGAAAAAGTTCCCTTTTTCTGTGAAATTGGAAAATCTCAATTGCATCCTCCTCACATCACTCCAAATTCTCAAGACTCATTGGTTGAGAAAAGCAGAACATTCTCCACTTTCCACCAATGTGTTCAATGACATGTATGAAAAGGCTCTGCTGAGATTCGAACTCAGGATCTCCTGTTTACTAGACAGGCGCTTTAACCAACTAAGCCACAGCGCCTGTAGATGCCAAGTATGTTGCAGGTAAGAACACCGCCACACGTATTTATATCAAACATGTCTCATTCATTTAACCCATATCTCTGTCTTGCAAAATCACGTCACAAAACAGATGTTATTTACTAATATTGGAATCGATATGGACTCCTTCAATTGTCTAGCAACAGGGTTTGTTAAGCTATGTTTTGGGACCCAAAGTGGGCCTGAGTATGTGAGAGGTGGGCAGCGAGATATCAGTAAACATTTTGAGTCACAAGCTATTTCTTCTTCATTTCGGTCATCCGAGGACAGTACATTTTTCATTTGGGTCTCGAACTGAATAAACTCAAGATACTCTGACATGGATTCTTAAACTATGGTTTGGGTCCCAAAGTGGGAATATCGCGAGATATGAGTAAACATTCAGAATCATACACGATTTCTTCATCATTTTGGTCGTTTCGGGGAAACTACATTTCTCAGTTGGATCTCGAGATTAAAAATGGTAAAAACCTAAGAAAAAGCAGATGAATCAGTTAATGTAAGTAATTAACCTACCATGAGATGGGGACTTTGTCAAATGGAAGAGTTATTGAGTTTCTTAGCTCACACAGGAGGTTTCAACTCATTCAAAATACAACCCTTTTGAAATGGCAATTCTTTGCCGTGACCCGGATTCAGACCGGGGTTCCTGCGGCCACAACGCAGAGTACTAAACACTATACGATCACAGCGAGCTACCAAAGATTGCTTGTAAAGCCTACTCATGCTCTGACAGAGACCTGTACAAGTTGGCTGAACTCTTCCTTTAGCGCTCTAAATGAATCAACTGAAGAACCAGCTGAACTTGAGACAGTTGGTACGTTGTAATTCTTTGAAAAAGTTCCCTTTTTCTGTGAAATTGGAAAATCTCAATTGCATTCTCCTCACATCTTTTCTCCTCTCATCACTCCAAATTCTCAAGACTCATTGGTTGAGAAAAGCAGAACATTCTCCACTTTCCACCAATGTGTTCAATGACATGTATGAAAAGGCTCTGCTGAGATTCGAACTCAGGATCTCCTGTTTACTAGACAGGCGCTTTAACCAACTAAGCCACAGCGCCTGTAGATGCCAAGTATGTTGCAGGTAAGAACACCGCCACACGTATTTATATCAAACATGTCTCATTCATTTAACCCATATCTCTGTCTTGCAAAATCACGTCACAAAACAGATGTTATTTACTAATATTGGAATCGATATGGACTCCTTCAATTGTCTAGCAACAGGGTTTGTTAAGCTATGTTTTGGGACCCAAAGTGGGCCTGAGTATGTGAGAGGTGGGCAGCGAGATATCAGTAAACATTTTGAGTCACAAGCTATTTCTTCTTCATTTCGGTCATCCGAGGACAGTACATTTTTCATTTGGGTCTCGAACTGAATAAACTCAAGATACTCTGACATGGATTCTTAAACTATGGTTTGGGTCCCAAAGTGGGAATATCGCGAGATATGAGTAAACATTCAGAATCATACACGATTTCTTCATCATTTTGGTCGTTTCGGGGAAACTACATTTCTCAGTTGGATCTCGAGATTAAAAATGGTAAAAACCTAAGAAAAAGCAGATGAATCAGTTAATGTAAGTAATTAACCTACCATGAGATGGGGACTTTGTCAAATGGAAGAGTTATTGAGTTTCTTAGCTCACACAGGAGGTTTCAACTCATTCAAAATACAACCCTTTTGAAATGGCAATTCTTTGCCGTGACCCGGATTCAGACCGGGGTTCCTGCGGCCACAACGCAGAGTACTAAACACTATACGATCACAGCGAGCTACCAAAGATTGCTTGTAAAGCCTACTCATGCTCTGACAGAGACCTGTACAAGTTGGCTGAACTCTTCCTTTAGCGCTCTAAATGAATCAACTGAAGAACCAGCTGAACTTGAGACAGTTGGTACGTTGTAATTCTTTGAAAAAGTTCCCTTTTTCTGTGAAATTGGAAAATCTCAATTGCATTCTCCTCACATCTTTCTCCTCTCATCACTCCAAATTCTCAAGACTCATTGGTTGAGAAAAGCAGAACATTCTCCACTTTCCACCAATGTGTTCAATGACATGTATGAAAAGGCTCTGCTGAGATTCGAACTCAGGATCTCCTGTTTACTAGACAGGCGCTTTAACCAACTAAGCCACAGCGCCTGTAGATGCCAAGTATGTTGCAGGTAAGAACACCGCCACACGTATTTATATCAAACATGTCTCATTCATTTAACCCATATCTCTGTCTTGCAAAATCACGTCACAAAACAGATGTTATTTACTAATATTGGAATCGATATGGACTCCTTCAATTGTCTAGCAACAGGGTTTGTTAAGCTATGTTTTGGGACCCAAAGTGGGCCTGAGTATGTGAGAGGTGGGCAGCGAGATATCAGTAAACATTTTGAGTCACAAGCTATTTCTTCTTCATTTCGGTCATCCGAGGACAGTACATTTTTCATTTGGGTCTCGAACTGAATAAACTCAAGATACTCTGACATGGATTCTTAAACTATGGTTTGGGTCCCAAAGTGGGAATATCGCGAGATATGAGTAAACATTCAGAATCATACACGATTTCTTCATCATTTTGGTCGTTTCGGGGAAACTACATTTCTCAGTTGGATCTCGAGATTAAAAATGGTAAAAACCTAAGAAAAAGCAGATGAATCAGTTAATGTAAGTAATTAACCTACCATGAGATGGGGACTTTGTCAAATGGAAGAGTTATTGAGTTTCTTAGCTCACACAGGAGGTTTCAACTCATTCAAAATACAACCCTTTTGAAATGGCAATTCTTTGCCGTGACCCGGATTCAGACCGGGGTTCCTGCGGCCACAACGCAGAGTACTAAACACTATACGATCACAGCGAGCTACCAAAGATTGCTTGTAAAGCCTACTCATGCTCTGACAGAGACCTGTACAAGTTGGCTGAACTCTTCCTTTAGCGCTCTAAATGAATCAACTGAAGAACCAGCTGAACTTGAGACAGTTGGTACGTTGTAATTCTTTGAAAAAGTTCCCTTTTTCTGTGAAATTGGAAAATCTCAATTGCATTCTCCTCACATCTTTTCTCCTCTCATCACTCCAAATTCTCAAGACTCATTGGTTGAGAAAAGCAGAACATTCTCCACTTTCCACCAATGTGTTCAATGACATGTATGAAAAGGCTCTGCTGAGATTCGAACTCAGGATCTCCTGTTTACTAGACAGGCGCTTTAACCAACTAAGCCACAGCGCCTGTAGATGCCAAGTATGTTGCAGGTAAGAACACCGCCACACGTATTTATATCAAACATGTCTCATTCATTTAACCCATATCTCTGTCTTGCAAAATCACGTCACAAAACAGATGTTATTTACTAATATTGGAATCGATATGGACTCCTTCAATTGTCTAGCAACAGGGTTTGTTAAGCTATGTTTTGGGACCCAAAGTGGGCCTGAGTATGTGAGAGGTGGGCAGCGAGATATCAGTAAACATTTTGAGTCACAAGCTATTTCTTCTTCATTTCGGTCATCCGAGGACAGTACATTTTTCATTTGGGTCTCGAACTGAATAAACTCAAGATACTCTGACATGGATTCTTAAACTATGGTTTGGGTCCCAAAGTGGGAATATCGCGAGATATGAGTAAACATTCAGAATCATACACGATTTCTTCATCATTTTGGTCGTTTCGGGGAAACTACATTTCTCAGTTGGATCTCGAGATTAAAAATGGTAAAAACCTAAGAAAAAGCAGATGAATCAGTTAATGTAAGTAATTAACCTACCATGAGATGGGGACTTTGTCAAATGGAAGAGTTATTGAGTTTCTTAGCTCACACAGGAGGTTTCAACTCATTCAAAATACAACCCTTTTGAAATGGCAATTCTTTGCCGTGACCCGGATTCAGACCGGGGTTCCTGCGGCCACAACGCAGAGTACTAAACACTATACGATCACAGCGAGCTACCAAAGATTGCTTGTAAAGCCTACTCATGCTCTGACAGAGACCTGTACAAGTTGGCTGAACTCTTCCTTTAGCGCTCTAAATGAATCAACTGAAGAACCAGCTGAACTTGAGACAGTTGGTACGTTGTAATTCTTTGAAAAAGTTCCCTTTTTCTGTGAAATTGGAAAATCTCAATTGCATTCTCCTCACATCTTTTCTCCTCTCATCACTCCAAATTCTCAAGACTCATTGGTTGAGAAAAGCAGAACATTCTCCACTTTCCACCAATGTGTTCAATGACATGTATGAAAAGGCTCTGCTGAGATTCGAACTCAGGATCTCCTGTTTACTAGACAGGCGCTTTAACCAACTAAGCCACAGCGCCTGTAGATGCCAAGTATGTTGCAGGTAAGAACACCGCCACACGTATTTATATCAAACATGTCTCATTCATTTAACCCATATCTCTGTCTTGCAAAATCACGTCACAAAACAGATGTTATTTACTAATATTGGAATCGATATGGACTCCTTCAATTGTCTAGCAACAGGGTTTGTTAAGCTATGTTTTGGGACCCAAAGTGGGCCTGAGTATGTGAGAGGTGGGCAGCGAGATATCAGTAAACATTTTGAGTCACAAGCTATTTCTTCTTCATTTCGGTCATCCGAGGACAGTACATTTTTCATTTGGGTCTCGAACTGAATAAACTCAAGATACTCTGACATGGATTCTTAAACTATGGTTTGGGTCCCAAAGTGGGAATATCGCGAGATATGAGTAAACATTCAGAATCATACACGATTTCTTCATCATTTTGGTCGTTTCGGGGAAACTACATTTCTCAGTTGGATCTCGAGATTAAAAATGGTAAAAACCTAAGAAAAAGCAGATGAATCAGTTAATGTAAGTAATTAACCTACCATGAGATGGGGACTTTGTCAAATGGAAGAGTTATTGAGTTTCTTAGCTCACACAGGAGGTTTCAACTCATTCAAAATACAACCCTTTTGAAATGGCAATTCTTTGCCGTGACCCGGATTCAGACCGGGGTTCCTGCGGCCACAACGCAGAGTACTAAACACTATACGATCACAGCGAGCTACCAAAGATTGCTTGTAAAGCCTACTCATGCTCTGACAGAGACCTGTACAAGTTGGCTGAACTCTTCCTTTAGCGCTCTAAATGAATCAACTGAAGAACCAGCTGAACTTGAGACAGTTGGTACGTTGTAATTCTTTGAAAAAGTTCCCTTTTTCTGTGAAATTGGAAAATCTCAATTGCATTCTCCTCACATCTTTTCTCCTCTCATCACTCCAAATTCTCAAGACTCATTGGTTGAGAAAAGCAGAACATTCTCCACTTTCCACCAATGTGTTCAATGACATGTATGAAAAGGCTCTGCTGAGATTCGAACTCAGGATCTCCTGTTTACTAGACAGGCGCTTTAACCAACTAAGCCACAGCGCCTGTAGATGCCAAGTATGTTGCAGGTAAGAACACCGCCACACGTATTTATATCAAACATGTCTCATTCATTTAACCCATATCTCTGTCTTGCAAAATCACGTCACAAAACAGATGTTATTTACTAATATTGGAATCGATATGGACTCCTTCAATTGTCTAGCAACAGGGTTTGTTAAGCTATGTTTTGGGACCCAAAGTGGGCCTGAGTATGTGAGAGGTGGGCAGCGAGATATCAGTAAACATTTTGAGTCACAAGCTATTTCTTCTTCATTTCGGTCATCCGAGGACAGTACATTTTTCATTTGGGTCTCGAACTGAATAAACTCAAGATACTCTGACATGGATTCTTAAACTATGGTTTGGGTCCCAAAGTGGGAATATCGCGAGATATGAGTAAACATTCAGAATCATACACGATTTCTTCATCATTTTGGTCGTTTCGGGGAAACTACATTTCTCAGTTGGATCTCGAGATTAAAAATGGTAAAAACCTAAGAAAAAGCAGATGAATCAGTTAATGTAAGTAATTAACCTACCATGAGATGGGGACTTTGTCAAATGGAAGAGTTATTGAGTTTCTTAGCTCACACAGGAGGTTTCAACTCATTCAAAATACAACCCTTTTGAAATGGCAATTCTTTGCCGTGACCCGGATTCAGACCGGGGTTCCTGCGGCCACAACGCAGAGTACTAAACACTATACGATCACAGCGAGCTACCAAAGATTGCTTGTAAAGCCTACTCATGCTCTGACAGAGACCTGTACAAGTTGGCTGAACTCTTCCTTTAGCGCTCTAAATGAATCAACTGAAGAACCAGCTGAACTTGAGACAGTTGGTACGTTGTAATTCTTTGAAAAAGTTCCCTTTTTCTGTGAAATTGGAAAATCTCAATTGCATTCTCCTCACATCTTTTCTCCTCTCATCACTCCAAATTCTCAAGACTCATTGGTTGAGAAAAGCAGAACATTCTCCACTTTCCACCAATGTGTTCAATGACATGTATGAAAAGGCTCTGCTGAGATTCGAACTCAGGATCTCCTGTTTACTAGACAGGCGCTTTAACCAACTAAGCCACAGCGCCTGTAGATGCCAAGTATGTTGCAGGTAAGAACACCGCCACACGTATTTATATCAAACATGTCTCATTCATTTAACCCATATCTCTGTCTTGCAAAATCACGTCACAAAACAGATGTTATTTACTAATATTGGAATCGATATGGACTCCTTCAATTGTCTAGCAACAGGGTTTGTTAAGCTATGTTTTGGGACCCAAAGTGGGCCTGAGTATGTGAGAGGTGGGCAGCGAGATATCAGTAAACATTTTGAGTCACAAGCTATTTCTTCTTCATTTCGGTCATCCGAGGACAGTACATTTTTCATTTGGGTCTCGAACTGAATAAACTCAAGATACTCTGACATGGATTCTTAAACTATGGTTTGGGTCCCAAAGTGGGAATATCGCGAGATATGAGTAAACATTCAGAATCATACACGATTTCTTCATCATTTTGGTCGTTTCGGGGAAACTACATTTCTCAGTTGGATCTCGAGATTAAAAATGGTAAAAACCTAAGAAAAAGCAGATGAATCAGTTAATGTAAGTAATTAACCTACCATGAGATGGGGACTTTGTCAAATGGAAGAGTTATTGAGTTTCTTAGCTCACACAGGAGGTTTCAACTCATTCAAAATACAACCCTTTTGAAATGGCAATTCTTTGCCGTGACCCGGATTCAGACCGGGGTTCCTGCGGCCACAACGCAGAGTACTAAACACTATACGATCACAGCGAGCTACCAAAGATTGCTTGTAAAGCCTACTCATGCTCTGACAGAGACCTGTACAAGTTGGCTGAACTCTTCCTTTAGCGCTCTAAATGAATCAACTGAAGAACCAGCTGAACTTGAGACAGTTGGTACGTTGTAATTCTTTGAAAAAGTTCCCTTTTTCTGTGAAATTGGAAAATCTCAATTGCATTCTCCTCACATCTTTTCTCCTCTCATCACTCCAAATTCTCAAGACTCATTGGTTGAGAAAAGCAGAACATTCTCCACTTTCCACCAATGTGTTCAATGACATGTATGAAAAGGCTCTGCTGAGATTCGAACTCAGGATCTCCTGTTTACTAGACAGGCGCTTTAACCAACTAAGCCACAGCGCCTGTAGATGCCAAGTATGTTGCAGGTAAGAACACCGCCACACGTATTTATATCAAACATGTCTCATTCATTTAACCCATATCTCTGTCTTGCAAAATCACGTCACAAAACAGATGTTATTTACTAATATTGGAATCGATATGGACTCCTTCAATTGTCTAGCAACAGGGTTTGTTAAGCTATGTTTTGGGACCCAAAGTGGGCCTGAGTATGTGAGAGGTGGGCAGCGAGATATCAGTAAACATTTTGAGTCACAAGCTATTTCTTCTTCATTTCGGTCATCCGAGGACAGTACATTTTTCATTTGGGTCTCGAACTGAATAAACTCAAGATACTCTGACATGGATTCTTAAACTATGGTTTGGGTCCCAAAGTGGGAATATCGCGAGATATGAGTAAACATTCAGAATCATACACGATTTCTTCATCATTTTGGTCGTTTCGGGGAAACTACATTTCTCAGTTGGATCTCGAGATTAAAAATGGTAAAAACCTAAGAAAAAGCAGATGAATCAGTTAATGTAAGTAATTAACCTACCATGAGATGGGGACTTTGTCAAATGGAAGAGTTATTGAGTTTCTTAGCTCACACAGGAGGTTTCAACTCATTCAAAATACAACCCTTTTGAAATGGCAATTCTTTGCCGTGACCCGGATTCAGACCGGGGTTCCTGCGGCCACAACGCAGAGTACTAAACACTATACGATCACAGCGAGCTACCAAAGATTGCTTGTAAAGCCTACTCATGCTCTGACAGAGACCTGTACAAGTTGGCTGAACTCTTCCTTTAGCGCTCTAAATGAATCAACTGAAGAACCAGCTGAACTTGAGACAGTTGGTACGTTGTAATTCTTTGAAAAAGTTCCCTTTTTCTGTGAAATTGGAAAATCTCAATTGCATTCTCCTCACATCTTTTCTCCTCTCATCACTCCAAATTCTCAAGACTCATTGGTTGAGAAAAGCAGAACATTCTCCACTTTCCACCAATGTGTTCAATGACATGTATGAAAAGGCTCTGCTGAGATTCGAACTCAGGATCTCCTGTTTACTAGACAGGCGCTTTAACCAACTAAGCCACAGCGCCTGTAGATGCCAAGTATGTTGCAGGTAAGAACACCGCCACACGTATTTATATCAAACATGTCTCATTCATTTAACCCATATCTCTGTCTTGCAAAATCACGTCACAAAACAGATGTTATTTACTAATATTGGAATCGATATGGACTCCTTCAATTGTCTAGCAACAGGGTTTGTTAAGCTATGTTTTGGGACCCAAAGTGGGCCTGAGTATGTGAGAGGTGGGCAGCGAGATATCAGTAAACATTTTGAGTCACAAGCTATTTCTTCTTCATTTCGGTCATCCGAGGACAGTACATTTTTCATTTGGGTCTCGAACTGAATAAACTCAAGATACTCTGACATGGATTCTTAAACTATGGTTTGGGTCCCAAAGTGGGAATATCGCGAGATATGAGTAAACATTCAGAATCATACACGATTTCTTCATCATTTTGGTCGTTTCGGGGAAACTACATTTCTCAGTTGGATCTCGAGATTAAAAATGGTAAAAACCTAAGAAAAAGCAGATGAATCAGTTAATGTAAGTAATTAACCTACCATGAGATGGGGACTTTGTCAAATGGAAGAGTTATTGAGTTTCTTAGCTCACACAGGAGGTTTCAACTCATTCAAAATACAACCCTTTTGAAATGGCAATTCTTTGCCGTGACCCGGATTCAGACCGGGGTTCCTGCGGCCACAACGCAGAGTACTAAACACTATACGATCACAGCGAGCTACCAAAGATTGCTTGTAAAGCCTACTCATGCTCTGACAGAGACCTGTACAAGTTGGCTGAACTCTTCCTTTAGCGCTCTAAATGAATCAACTGAAGAACCAGCTGAACTTGAGACAGTTGGTACGTTGTAATTCTTTGAAAAAGTTCCCTTTTTCTGTGAAATTGGAAAATCTCAATTGCATTCTCCTCACATCTTTTCTCCTCTCATCACTCCAAATTCTCAAGACTCATTGGTTGAGAAAAGCAGAACATTCTCCACTTTCCACCAATGTGTTCAATGACATGTATGAAAAGGCTCTGCTGAGATTCGAACTCAGGATCTCCTGTTTACTAGACAGGCGCTTTAACCAACTAAGCCACAGCGCCTGTAGATGCCAAGTATGTTGCAGGTAAGAACACCGCCACACGTATTTATATCAAACATGTCTCATTCATTTAACCCATATCTCTGTCTTGCAAAATCACGTCACAAAACAGATGTTATTTACTAATATTGGAATCGATATGGACTCCTTCAATTGTCTAGCAACAGGGTTTGTTAAGCTATGTTTTGGGACCCAAAGTGGGCCTGAGTATGTGAGAGGTGGGCAGCGAGATATCAGTAAACATTTTGAGTCACAAGCTATTTCTTCTTCATTTCGGTCATCCGAGGACAGTACATTTTTCATTTGGGTCTCGAACTGAATAAACTCAAGATACTCTGACATGGATTCTTAAACTATGGTTTGGGTCCCAAAGTGGGAATATCGCGAGATATGAGTAAACATTCAGAATCATACACGATTTCTTCATCATTTTGGTCGTTTCGGGGAAACTACATTTCTCAGTTGGATCTCGAGATTAAAAATGGTAAAAACCTAAGAAAAAGCAGATGAATCAGTTAATGTAAGTAATTAACCTACCATGAGATGGGGACTTTGTCAAATGGAAGAGTTATTGAGTTTCTTAGCTCACACAGGAGGTTTCAACTCATTCAAAATACAACCCTTTTGAAATGGCAATTCTTTGCCGTGACCCGGATTCAGACCGGGGTTCCTGCGGCCACAACGCAGAGTACTAAACACTATACGATCACAGCGAGCTACCAAAGATTGCTTGTAAAGCCTACTCATGCTCTGACAGAGACCTGTACAAGTTGGCTGAACTCTTCCTTTAGCGCTCTAAATGAATCAACTGAAGAACCAGCTGAACTTGAGACAGTTGGTACGTTGTAATTCTTTGAAAAAGTTCCCTTTTTCTGTGAAATTGGAAAATCTCAATTGCATTCTCCTCACATCTTTTCTCCTCTCATCACTCCAAATTCTCAAGACTCATTGGTTGAGAAAAGCAGAACATTCTCCACTTTCCACCAATGTGTTCAATGACATGTATGAAAAGGCTCTGCTGAGATTCGAACTCAGGATCTCCTGTTTACTAGACAGGCGCTTTAACCAACTAAGCCACAGCGCCTGTAGATGCCAAGTATGTTGCAGGTAAGAACACCGCCACACGTATTTATATCAAACATGTCTCATTCATTTAACCCATATCTCTGTCTTGCAAAATCACGTCACAAAACAGATGTTATTTACTAATATTGGAATCGATATGGACTCCTTCAATTGTCTAGCAACAGGGTTTGTTAAGCTATGTTTTGGGACCCAAAGTGGGCCTGAGTATGTGAGAGGTGGGCAGCGAGATATCAGTAAACATTTTGAGTCACAAGCTATTTCTTCTTCATTTCGGTCATCCGAGGACAGTACATTTTTCATTTGGGTCTCGAACTGAATAAACTCAAGATACTCTGACATGGATTCTTAAACTATGGTTTGGGTCCCAAAGTGGGAATATCGCGAGATATGAGTAAACATTCAGAATCATACACGATTTCTTCATCATTTTGGTCGTTTCGGGGAAACTACATTTCTCAGTTGGATCTCGAGATTAAAAATGGTAAAAACCTAAGAAAAAGCAGATGAATCAGTTAATGTAAGTAATTAACCTACCATGAGATGGGGACTTTGTCAAATGGAAGAGTTATTGAGTTTCTTAGCTCACACAGGAGGTTTCAACTCATTCAAAATACAACCCTTTTGAAATGGCAATTCTTTGCCGTGACCCGGATTCAGACCGGGGTTCCTGCGGCCACAACGCAGAGTACTAAACACTATACGATCACAGCGAGCTACCAAAGATTGCTTGTAAAGCCTACTCATGCTCTGACAGAGACCTGTACAAGTTGGCTGAACTCTTCCTTTAGCGCTCTAAATGAATCAACTGAAGAACCAGCTGAACTTGAGACAGTTGGTACGTTGTAATTCTTTGAAAAAGTTCCCTTTTTCTGTGAAATTGGAAAATCTCAATTGCATTCTCCTCACATCTTTTCTCCTCTCATCACTCCAAATTCTCAAGACTCATTGGTTGAGAAAAGCAGAACATTCTCCACTTTCCACCAATGTGTTCAATGACATGTATGAAAAGGCTCTGCTGAGATTCGAACTCAGGATCTCCTGTTTACTAGACAGGCGCTTTAACCAACTAAGCCACAGCGCCTGTAGATGCCAAGTATGTTGCAGGTAAGAACACCGCCACACGTATTTATATCAAACATGTCTCATTCATTTAACCCATATCTCTGTCTTGCAAAATCACGTCACAAAACAGATGTTATTTACTAATATTGGAATCGATATGGACTCCTTCAATTGTCTAGCAACAGGGTTTGTTAAGCTATGTTTTGGGACCCAAAGTGGGCCTGAGTATGTGAGAGGTGGGCAGCGAGATATCAGTAAACATTTTGAGTCACAAGCTATTTCTTCTTCATTTCGGTCATCCGAGGACAGTACATTTTTCATTTGGGTCTCGAACTGAATAAACTCAAGATACTCTGACATGGATTCTTAAACTATGGTTTGGGTCCCAAAGTGGGAATATCGCGAGATATGAGTAAACATTCAGAATCATACACGATTTCTTCATCATTTTGGTCGTTTCGGGGAAACTACATTTCTCAGTTGGATCTCGAGATTAAAAATGGTAAAAACCTAAGAAAAAGCAGATGAATCAGTTAATGTAAGTAATTAACCTACCATGAGATGGGGACTTTGTCAAATGGAAGAGTTATTGAGTTTCTTAGCTCACACAGGAGGTTTCAACTCATTCAAAATACAACCCTTTTGAAATGGCAATTCTTTGCCGTGACCCGGATTCAGACCGGGGTTCCTGCGGCCACAACGCAGAGTACTAAACACTATACGATCACAGCGAGCTACCAAAGATTGCTTGTAAAGCCTACTCATGCTCTGACAGAGACCTGTACAAGTTGGCTGAACTCTTCCTTTAGCGCTCTAAATGAATCAACTGAAGAACCAGCTGAACTTGAGACAGTTGGTACGTTGTAATTCTTTGAAAAAGTTCCCTTTTTCTGTGAAATTGGAAAATCTCAATTGCATTCTCCTCACATCTTTTCTCCTCTCATCACTCCAAATTCTCAAGACTCATTGGTTGAGAAAAGCAGAACATTCTCCACTTTCCACCAATGTGTTCAATGACATGTATGAAAAGGCTCTGCTGAGATTCGAACTCAGGATCTCCTGTTTACTAGACAGGCGCTTTAACCAACTAAGCCACAGCGCCTGTAGATGCCAAGTATGTTGCAGGTAAGAACACCGCCACACGTATTTATATCAAACATGTCTCATTCATTTAACCCATATCTCTGTCTTGCAAAATCACGTCACAAAACAGATGTTATTTACTAATATTGGAATCGATATGGACTCCTTCAATTGTCTAGCAACAGGGTTTGTTAAGCTATGTTTTGGGACCCAAAGTGGGCCTGAGTATGTGAGAGGTGGGCAGCGAGATATCAGTAAACATTTTGAGTCACAAGCTATTTCTTCTTCATTTCGGTCATCCGAGGACAGTACATTTTTCATTTGGGTCTCGAACTGAATAAACTCAAGATACTCTGACATGGATTCTTAAACTATGGTTTGGGTCCCAAAGTGGGAATATCGCGAGATATGAGTAAACATTCAGAATCATACACGATTTCTTCATCATTTTGGTCGTTTCGGGGAAACTACATTTCTCAGTTGGATCTCGAGATTAAAAATGGTAAAAACCTAAGAAAAAGCAGATGAATCAGTTAATGTAAGTAATTAACCTACCATGAGATGGGGACTTTGTCAAATGGAAGAGTTATTGAGTTTCTTAGCTCACACAGGAGGTTTCAACTCATTCAAAATACAACCCTTTTGAAATGGCAATTCTTTGCCGTGACCCGGATTCAGACCGGGGTTCCTGCGGCCACAACGCAGAGTACTAAACACTATACGATCACAGCGAGCTACCAAAGATTGCTTGTAAAGCCTACTCATGCTCTGACAGAGACCTGTACAAGTTGGCTGAACTCTTCCTTTAGCGCTCTAAATGAATCAACTGAAGAACCAGCTGAACTTGAGACAGTTGGTACGTTGTAATTCTTTGAAAAAGTTCCCTTTTTCTGTGAAATTGGAAAATCTCAATTGCATTCTCCTCACATCTTTTCTCCTCTCATCACTCCAAATTCTCAAGACTCATTGGTTGAGAAAAGCAGAACATTCTCCACTTTCCACCAATGTGTTCAATGACATGTATGAAAAGGCTCTGCTGAGATTCGAACTCAGGATCTCCTGTTTACTAGACAGGCGCTTTAACCAACTAAGCCACAGCGCCTGTAGATGCCAAGTATGTTGCAGGTAAGAACACCGCCACACGTATTTATATCAAACATGTCTCATTCATTTAACCCATATCTCTGTCTTGCAAAATCACGTCACAAAACAGATGTTATTTACTAATATTGGAATCGATATGGACTCCTTCAATTGTCTAGCAACAGGGTTTGTTAAGCTATGTTTTGGGACCCAAAGTGGGCCTGAGTATGTGAGAGGTGGGCAGCGAGATATCAGTAAACATTTTGAGTCACAAGCTATTTCTTCTTCATTTCGGTCATCCGAGGACAGTACATTTTTCATTTGGGTCTCGAACTGAATAAACTCAAGATACTCTGACATGGATTCTTAAACTATGGTTTGGGTCCCAAAGTGGGAATATCGCGAGATATGAGTAAACATTCAGAATCATACACGATTTCTTCATCATTTTGGTCGTTTCGGGGAAACTACATTTCTCAGTTGGATCTCGAGATTAAAAATGGTAAAAACCTAAGAAAAAGCAGATGAATCAGTTAATGTAAGTAATTAACCTACCATGAGATGGGGACTTTGTCAAATGGAAGAGTTATTGAGTTTCTTAGCTCACACAGGAGGTTTCAACTCATTCAAAATACAACCCTTTTGAAATGGCAATTCTTTGCCGTGACCCGGATTCAGACCGGGGTTCCTGCGGCCACAACGCAGAGTACTAAACACTATACGATCACAGCGAGCTACCAAAGATTGCTTGTAAAGCCTACTCATGCTCTGACAGAGACCTGTACAAGTTGGCTGAACTCTTCCTTTAGCGCTCTAAATGAATCAACTGAAGAACCAGCTGAACTTGAGACAGTTGGTACGTTGTAATTCTTTGAAAAAGTTCCCTTTTTCTGTGAAATTGGAAAATCTCAATTGCATTCTCCTCACATCTTTTCTCCTCTCATCACTCCAAATTCTCAAGACTCATTGGTTGAGAAAAGCAGAACATTCTCCACTTTCCACCAATGTGTTCAATGACATGTATGAAAAGGCTCTGCTGAGATTCGAACTCAGGATCTCCTGTTTACTAGACAGGCGCTTTAACCAACTAAGCCACAGCGCCTGTAGATGCCAAGTATGTTGCAGGTAAGAACACCGCCACACGTATTTATATCAAACATGTCTCATTCATTTAACCCATATCTCTGTCTTGCAAAATCACGTCACAAAACAGATGTTATTTACTAATATTGGAATCGATATGGACTCCTTCAATTGTCTAGCAACAGGGTTTGTTAAGCTATGTTTTGGGACCCAAAGTGGGCCTGAGTATGTGAGAGGTGGGCAGCGAGATATCAGTAAACATTTTGAGTCACAAGCTATTTCTTCTTCATTTCGGTCATCCGAGGACAGTACATTTTTCATTTGGGTCTCGAACTGAATAAACTCAAGATACTCTGACATGGATTCTTAAACTATGGTTTGGGTCCCAAAGTGGGAATATCGCGAGATATGAGTAAACATTCAGAATCATACACGATTTCTTCATCATTTTGGTCGTTTCGGGGAAACTACATTTCTCAGTTGGATCTCGAGATTAAAAATGGTAAAAACCTAAGAAAAAGCAGATGAATCAGTTAATGTAAGTAATTAACCTACCATGAGATGGGGACTTTGTCAAATGGAAGAGTTATTGAGTTTCTTAGCTCACACAGGAGGTTTCAACTCATTCAAAATACAACCCTTTTGAAATGGCAATTCTTTGCCGTGACCCGGATTCAGACCGGGGTTCCTGCGGCCACAACGCAGAGTACTAAACACTATACGATCACAGCGAGCTACCAAAGATTGCTTGTAAAGCCTACTCATGCTCTGACAGAGACCTGTACAAGTTGGCTGAACTCTTCCTTTAGCGCTCTAAATGAATCAACTGAAGAACCAGCTGAACTTGAGACAGTTGGTACGTTGTAATTCTTTGAAAAAGTTCCCTTTTTCTGTGAAATTGGAAAATCTCAATTGCATTCTCCTCACATCTTTTCTCCTCTCATCACTCCAAATTCTCAAGACTCATTGGTTGAGAAAAGCAGAACATTCTCCACTTTCCACCAATGTGTTCAATGACATGTATGAAAAGGCTCTGCTGAGATTCGAACTCAGGATCTCCTGTTTACTAGACAGGCGCTTTAACCAACTAAGCCACAGCGCCTGTAGATGCCAAGTATGTTGCAGGTAAGAACACCGCCACACGTATTTATATCAAACATGTCTCATTCATTTAACCCATATCTCTGTCTTGCAAAATCACGTCACAAAACAGATGTTATTTACTAATATTGGAATCGATATGGACTCCTTCAATTGTCTAGCAACAGGGTTTGTTAAGCTATGTTTTGGGACCCAAAGTGGGCCTGAGTATGTGAGAGGTGGGCAGCGAGATATCAGTAAACATTTTGAGTCACAAGCTATTTCTTCTTCATTTCGGTCATCCGAGGACAGTACATTTTTCATTTGGGTCTCGAACTGAATAAACTCAAGATACTCTGACATGGATTCTTAAACTATGGTTTGGGTCCCAAAGTGGGAATATCGCGAGATATGAGTAAACATTCAGAATCATACACGATTTCTTCATCATTTTGGTCGTTTCGGGGAAACTACATTTCTCAGTTGGATCTCGAGATTAAAAATGGTAAAAACCTAAGAAAAAGCAGATGAATCAGTTAATGTAAGTAATTAACCTACCATGAGATGGGGACTTTGTCAAATGGAAGAGTTATTGAGTTTCTTAGCTCACACAGGAGGTTTCAACTCATTCAAAATACAACCCTTTTGAAATGGCAATTCTTTGCCGTGACCCGGATTCAGACCGGGGTTCCTGCGGCCACAACGCAGAGTACTAAACACTATACGATCACAGCGAGCTACCAAAGATTGCTTGTAAAGCCTACTCATGCTCTGACAGAGACCTGTACAAGTTGGCTGAACTCTTCCTTTAGCGCTCTAAATGAATCAACTGAAGAACCAGCTGAACTTGAGACAGTTGGTACGTTGTAATTCTTTGAAAAAGTTCCCTTTTTCTGTGAAATTGGAAAATCTCAATTGCATTCTCCTCACATCTTTTCTCCTCTCATCACTCCAAATTCTCAAGACTCATTGGTTGAGAAAAGCAGAACATTCTCCACTTTCCACCAATGTGTTCAATGACATGTATGAAAAGGCTCTGCTGAGATTCGAACTCAGGATCTCCTGTTTACTAGACAGGCGCTTTAACCAACTAAGCCACAGCGCCTGTAGATGCCAAGTATGTTGCAGGTAAGAACACCGCCACACGTATTTATATCAAACATGTCTCATTCATTTAACCCATATCTCTGTCTTGCAAAATCACGTCACAAAACAGATGTTATTTACTAATATTGGAATCGATATGGACTCCTTCAATTGTCTAGCAACAGGGTTTGTTAAGCTATGTTTTGGGACCCAAAGTGGGCCTGAGTATGTGAGAGGTGGGCAGCGAGATATCAGTAAACATTTTGAGTCACAAGCTATTTCTTCTTCATTTCGGTCATCCGAGGACAGTACATTTTTCATTTGGGTCTCGAACTGAATAAACTCAAGATACTCTGACATGGATTCTTAAACTATGGTTTGGGTCCCAAAGTGGGAATATCGCGAGATATGAGTAAACATTCAGAATCATACACGATTTCTTCATCATTTTGGTCGTTTCGGGGAAACTACATTTCTCAGTTGGATCTCGAGATTAAAAATGGTAAAAACCTAAGAAAAAGCAGATGAATCAGTTAATGTAAGTAATTAACCTACCATGAGATGGGGACTTTGTCAAATGGAAGAGTTATTGAGTTTCTTAGCTCACACAGGAGGTTTCAACTCATTCAAAATACAACCCTTTTGAAATGGCAATTCTTTGCCGTGACCCGGATTCAGACCGGGGTTCCTGCGGCCACAACGCAGAGTACTAAACACTATACGATCACAGCGAGCTACCAAAGATTGCTTGTAAAGCCTACTCATGCTCTGACAGAGACCTGTACAAGTTGGCTGAACTCTTCCTTTAGCGCTCTAAATGAATCAACTGAAGAACCAGCTGAACTTGAGACAGTTGGTACGTTGTAATTCTTTGAAAAAGTTCCCTTTTTCTGTGAAATTGGAAAATCTCAATTGCATTCTCCTCACATCTTTTCTCCTCTCATCACTCCAAATTCTCAAGACTCATTGGTTGAGAAAAGCAGAACATTCTCCACTTTCCACCAATGTGTTCAATGACATGTATGAAAAGGCTCTGCTGAGATTCGAACTCAGGATCTCCTGTTTACTAGACAGGCGCTTTAACCAACTAAGCCACAGCGCCTGTAGATGCCAAGTATGTTGCAGGTAAGAACACCGCCACACGTATTTATATCAAACATGTCTCATTCATTTAACCCATATCTCTGTCTTGCAAAATCACGTCACAAAACAGATGTTATTTACTAATATTGGAATCGATATGGACTCCTTCAATTGTCTAGCAACAGGGTTTGTTAAGCTATGTTTTGGGACCCAAAGTGGGCCTGAGTATGTGAGAGGTGGGCAGCGAGATATCAGTAAACATTTTGAGTCACAAGCTATTTCTTCTTCATTTCGGTCATCCGAGGACAGTACATTTTTCATTTGGGTCTCGAACTGAATAAACTCAAGATACTCTGACATGGATTCTTAAACTATGGTTTGGGTCCCAAAGTGGGAATATCGCGAGATATGAGTAAACATTCAGAATCATACACGATTTCTTCATCATTTTGGTCGTTTCGGGGAAACTACATTTCTCAGTTGGATCTCGAGATTAAAAATGGTAAAAACCTAAGAAAAAGCAGATGAATCAGTTAATGTAAGTAATTAACCTACCATGAGATGGGGACTTTGTCAAATGGAAGAGTTATTGAGTTTCTTAGCTCACACAGGAGGTTTCAACTCATTCAAAATACAACCCTTTTGAAATGGCAATTCTTTGCCGTGACCCGGATTCAGACCGGGGTTCCTGCGGCCACAACGCAGAGTACTAAACACTATACGATCACAGCGAGCTACCAAAGATTGCTTGTAAAGCCTACTCATGCTCTGACAGAGACCTGTACAAGTTGGCTGAACTCTTCCTTTAGCGCTCTAATGAATCAACTGAAGAACCAGCTGAACTTGAGACAGTTGGTACGTTGTAATTCTTTGAAAAAGTTCCCTTTTTCTGTGAAATGGAAAATCTCAATTGCATCCTCCTCACATCATCACTCCAAATTCTCAAGACTCATTGGTTGAGAAAAGCAGAACATTCTCCACTTTCCACCAATGTGTTCAATGACATGTATGAAAAGGCTCTGCTGAGATTCGAACTCAGGATCTCCTGTTTACTAGACAGGCGCTTTAACCAACTAAGCCACAGCGCCTGTAGATGCCAAGTATGTTGCAGGTAAGAACACCGCCACACGTATTTATATCAAACATGTCTCATTCATTTAACCCATATCTCTGTCTTGCAAAATCACGTCACAAAACAGATGTTATTTACTAATATTGGAATCGATATGGACTCCTTCAATTGTCTAGCAACAGGGTTTGTTAAGCTATGTTTTGGGACCCAAAGTGGGCCTGAGTATGTGAGAGGTGGGCAGCGAGATATCAGTAAACATTTTGAGTCACAAGCTATTTCTTCTTCATTTCGGTCATCCGAGGACAGTACATTTTTCATTTGGGTCTCGAACTGAATAAACTCAAGATACTCTGACATGGATTCTTAAACTATGGTTTGGGTCCCAAAGTGGGAATATCGCGAGATATGAGTAAACATTCAGAATCATACACGATTTCTTCATCATTTGGTCGTTTCGGGGAAACTACATTTCTCAGTTGGATCTCGAGATTAAAAATGGTAAAAACCTAAGAAAAAGCAGATGAATCAGTTAATGTAAGTAATTAACCTACCATGAGATGGGGACTTTGTCAAATGGAAGAGTTATTGAGTTCTTAGCTCACACAGGAGGTTTCAACTCATTCAAAATACAACCCTTTTGAAATGGCAATTCTTTGCCGTGACCCGGATTCAGACCGGGGTTCCTGCGGCCACAACGCAGAGTACTAAACACTATACGATCACAGCGAGCTACCAAAGATTGCTTGTAAAGCCTACTCATGCTCTGACAGAGACCTGTACAAGTTGGCTGAACTCTTCCTTTAGCGCTCTAAATGAATCAACTGAAGAACCAGCTGAACTTGAGACAGTTGGTACGTTGTAATTCTTTGAAAAAGTTCCCTTTTTCTGTGAAATTGGAAAATCTCAATTGCATTCCTCCTCACATCTTTTCTCCTCTCATCACTCCAAATTCTCAAGACTCATTGGTTGAGAAAAGCAGAACATTCTCCACTTTCCACCAATGTGTTCAATGACATGTATGAAAAGGCTCTGCTGAGATTCGAACTCAGGATCTCCTGTTTACTAGACAGGCGCTTTAACCAACTAAGCCACAGCAGCCTGTAGATGCCAAGTATGTTGCAGGTAAGAACACCGCCACAACGTATTTATATCAAACATGTCTCATTCATTTAACCCATATCTCTGTCTTGCAAATCACGTCACAAAACAGATGTTATTTACTAATATTGGAATCGATATGGACTCCTTCAATTGTCTAGCAACAGGGTTTGTTAAGCTATGTTTTGGGACCCAAAGTGGGCCTGAGTATGTGAGAGGTGGGCAGCGAGATATCAGTAAACATTTTGAGTCACAAGCTATTTCTTCTTCATTTCGGTCATCCGAGGACAGTACATTTTTCATTTGGGTCTCGAACTGAATAAACTCAAGATACTCTGACATGGATTCTTAAACTATGGTTTGGGTCCCAAAGTGGGAATATCGCGAGATATGAGTAAACATTCAGAATCATACACGATTTCTTCATCATTTGGTCGTTTCGGGGAAACTACATTTCTCAGTTGGATCTCGAGATTAAAAATGGTAAAAACCTAAGAAAAAGCAGATGAATCAGTTAATGTAAGTAATTAACCTACCATGAGATGGGGACTTTGTCAAATGGAAGAGTTATTGAGTTTCTTAGCTCACACAGGAGGTTTCAACTCATTCAAAATACAACCCTTTTGAAATGGCAATTCTTTGCCGTGACCCGGATTCAGACCGAGGTTCCTGCGGCCACAACGCAGAGTACTAAACACTATACGATCACAGCGAGCTACCAAAGATTGCTTGTAAAGCCTACTCATGCTCTGACAGAGACCTGTACAAGTTGGCTGAACTCTTCCTTTAGCGCTCTAAATGAATCAACTGAAGAACCAGCTGAACTTGAGACAGTTGGTACGTTGTAATTCTTTGAAAAAGTTCCCCTTTTCTGTGAAATTGGAAAATCTCAATTGCATTCTCCTCACATCTTTTCTCCTCTCATCACTCCAAATTCTCAAGACTCATTGGTTGAGAAAAGCAGAACATTCTCCACTTTCACCCAATGTGTTCAATGACATGTATGAAAAAGGCTCTGCTGAGATTCGAACTCAGGATCTCCTGTTTACTAGACAGGCGCTTTAACCAACTAAGCCACAGAGCCTGTAGATGCCAGGTATGTTGCAGGTAAGAACACCGCCACACGTATTTATATCAAACATGTCTCATTCATTTAAACCCATATCTCTGTCTGCAAAATCACGTCACAAAAACAGATGGTATTTACTAATATTGGAATCGCTATGGATCCTATCAATTGTCTAGCAACAGGGTGTTGTTAAGCTATGTTTTGGGACCAAAGTGGGCCTGAGTATGTGAGAGGTGGGCAGCGAGATATCAGTAAACATTTGAGTCACAAGCTATTCTTCTTCATTTCGGTCATCCGAGGACAGTACATTTTCATTTGGGTCTCGAACTGAATAAATCAAGATACTCTGACATGGATTCTTAAACTATGGTTTGGGTCCCAAAGTGGGAATATCGCGAGATATGAGTAAACATTCAGAATCATACACGATTTCTCATCATTTTGGTCGTTTCGGAGAAACTACATTTCTCAGTTGGATCTCGAGATTAAAAATGGTATAAAACCTAAGAAAAAGCAGATGAATCAGTTAATGTAAGTAATTAACCTACCATGAGATGGGACTTGTCAATGGAAGAGTTATTGAGTTTCTTAGCTCACACAGGAGGTTTCAACTCATTCAAAATACAACCTTTTGAAATGGCAATTCTTTTGCCGGACCCGGATTCAGACCGGGGGTTCCTGCGGCGGCCACAACGCAGAGTACTAAAACACTATACGATCACAGCGAGCTACCAAAGATTGCTTGTAAAGCCTACTCATGCTCTGACAGAGACCTGTACAAGGTTGGCTGAACTCTCCTTTAGCGCTCTAAATGAATCAACTGAAGAACCAGCTGAACTTGAGACAGTTGGTCGTTGTAATTTTTGAAAAAGTTCCCTTTTTCTGTGAAATTGGAAAACTCAATTGCATCCTCTCA